>NC_035444.2:148931710-149531710 GCF_002127325.2 Helianthus annuus | reverse complement strand
GTCCACTTCAGGAGGGTGCCAGTTTCTAGGTGATTGCTTAGTTTCTTGGCAAAGCAAAAAGCAAGCAGCAGTTTCAACATCCACTGCTGAGGCTGAATGCATTGCTGTTGCAAGCTGTACAGCCCAACTCTTGTGGCTTCAAAATCAGTTACTGGATTTTGGTATCACTGCCTTCACACCACTCATGTTGGACAGCCAGGCAGCAGAAAATATCATCAAAAATCCAGTTTCCCACTCTACCACCAAACACATCGACATCAGGCATCACTTTGTGAGGGATTGCTATGAAAAAGGTTTGATTTCTCTGCATCATGTCCCAACTAAAGACCAGCTGGCAGATGTGCTCACAAAAGCACTTGATACAGCCACTTTTGAAAGCTTGGTCTCTAGGATTGGGATGCTGAACATGGAATAACAAGCAACATCTTGTTTCTCTTTGAATAAAAGCAACAAAATGTTTTCAGAAAATCAAAAATCCATCCTTAAAAATAGCTAACAATGAAATTTTCATTAAAATCCTTAAAAGTCTGCCGTTACCACTGATTGTTCAAAAGTCTGCTCTACTTCAAAAGTCTGTCCACTGCTGAAAGTCAACCCCTGTTCTCTCATTCCTTTGATAATCTCTGTTGTTCAAAAGCAGTGTCTTATCCACTGATATGCTATCCACTGATAGTGAAAATCATCCACTGCTTCCTTACCGTTGCCTTCATCACTCACTTTCATCAAAGTACTGTCCTTCACTTTCACCAAGGGTTGTCACGTGGGCAGTACATAGTGGTCAGACCTTTTGTAACGGCTGCCACGCCAGCATTCACTTTCTTCCCTATAAAAATCCCCCACTCACCACCAAAACAGGGTTTTACTGTCGAATTGAATTCTTAAAAAAATTCTCTTCTCAAAGCAGTTTTTCATCTCATCTTTCGCAAATTTCTTCGATCATTCTATTCAAAAATGACAAAATCGAAGCCATCTGCAAAACCCACATCCAAATCATCATCGAAAACAGCCTCTCAAAAGGCAATCTCCACTGAAATCCCATATAAATCATCTCACAATCTCCTAGGTCTTCTCACAAAACCAGGAACCACCAATGTTTTCGATGTCACACCCCGACCACGTTAAAACAACAAACCGTGGCGGAAACGTCGGGGAGTGTTGTAACAGAATCATTGTTTCAAAACACACGGAATATTGAAGTTTTGTTTTATTAAACATTAAACGTTTACATCGTCTTGAAATCTAACAAACAAGTTAAACATAGTCTATCATCGTTATTAAGTCACTAAGGCCTCGTCCAGTCCTATATGAGTGTGCATTCTAGCAATCGACATCAATCAACAATACCTGAAACATATGTGAAAACAAAGTCAGCAAAGAAATGCTGGCGAGTACATAGGTTTTATGAGAGTGTCGGATTCATGGCTAGTTTATATGTTGCAGTACCTTGTTAGACTACAAGAGTCAAAAATACAATCCTTGTTTTGAAAAATGTATTGCAACATAAATAACCAACTCAAATCAAATTGGTTATAGTTTGTTATAAAATCTCGTAGCCATGATTCTTAACCCAAAACATTTGTTTTAGTAAAATAATTTGGAAACATCTCGTAAAAGCTCGTTAATAAAACTCGTATGGTTTATATCGTTTCAAAAACCTCGTTGTGTGACATCGTTTTAAAATCGTTTCCCCAGTGAACTAAATAATGACACAAAATGTAGTATGATAAGAGCATTTATATATAAGATGTACCAGCGGCGTATCTACCATGCCTTTATCATGCTACACCTGTCCCATGATTTAATCACATCCCAAAACCAATCGTTTAACCAAATCGTTTATCTCGTTTAATTTGTTTCAAATCGTGTAACTCATCCCAAAATCGTTTAACTCGTTTTAATAGTGAAAATACTTTTGGTCGCCTCGCTAATAACATTCAAACCTTCGTGACTCGCCTATCTCGCATTAACAAACCACCAAAGGGTAAGTTAACAATCTCGCATTAACTAACCACCAAAGGGTAAGTTAAAAATCATCAGGTTCGGTCGCTACCCACCTAACCCACACATAACCATGGGTGCAGTCTGATAACGGGATTTGTCAGATCCTATGGTACCATAACCTAATACTGGTCGGTTTGGCCAAATTAATGAATGTTATTCGTTATGTAATTACAACCAACAAGTCTTGTTCACCTTATCAAAATCGTTATTAATTTAATATAAACCATTGTTTAAACATCGAAATCATTTAACACATATGGATCACCCCAAAACAATCGAAAACAGTAAAATAGGGGAACTATGTACTCACTTGAGATTGTAGGGTATCCTTGATTTTGTGAACTATCGATGCACGGGAAATCAAGGAATCAAGTGGTACCTAGTATCGGATTGCTAGATAAATAAATCGACACCTAAATCGGGAGATAGGATAGAATGAGGTTCTATAAATCAAATGAGTATTTGAACTCATATGGTATGATTTAATAGTCCCAACATTCTGATTGAAAGGCCTACCTAAGTGCTTTTGACCCGTTTCGACCCATTATGGTAACATAAGCCACTATAATGCGTCGTTAGCATAAAACTATGTTCGGATGGTAATCTATGTGCTATGTCAAGTCTTACATGCCCAATTATCCCTAGACATGTTACTAAATCAGATTACTTGTCAAAAATATGTTCACATAGTCAAATTACGGATTCTAGCTTCAAAAGGGCATTTTAGTCATTTACTATGGGCATACAAGCTAACTAGCAAATGACTAACCGATCCTACGTGATCATAAGGTATAACCTCAGTGGTTATTCCCTATGTAATTATGATCACTAACTAAGCTTGGTCGGATCCAAAGATCGACCAAACGGGTCGGGTTCGGAAGTATAAGCGGTTGTTTAGACCGCTTATCTTACGACCCTAAACAAGCACAAACTAATAGTGTCGAGTTAGACATGTCAAAACATGTCTAACCTACTGATTTGGTATCAAAACAAAGTGTTTTGATACCCTAAAGTAGTTCCGTTGCAAAATGCGTGCTAAAACGCATTTTGACTGAAACTTTGACTCGACACTACAACTAGATAACGTGGTAATCAGCGCTTATAATCGCGCAGGATTATAACTATCGTGATTACAATCACGTGTCAAAGTTCAATTGAACTTTGACTTGACCAATTGATGGTCAAAACCGAAAGTCAAACTGTTGGCCAAACTGTTTGACTTTCTGCACTACATAAGGAAAAAGCAAGAAAAAGAATGAAAGAAGCTCACTTAAGGTCCTTGCTATCTTTTCTACAAGAAGACAAAGTCCCAAATGCTTGAGAGAGAGCTCCAAAGCAGATGTGAAGAGAGGAATGAGTGAATGAGCAAAGAAATGAGTTGAAAGGCCTTGCTATTTATAGTTGTGGTAATGCTCTAGGATCATTACAAGTGGTTTTCTTGGTCATTAAGCATTAAATCACAACCATACATGTGTTTAGGGACAGCTAGCATGCCTTGGAGTGGTGGTAACTTGGTTACCACACAAAGAAATTGCAAGTTTGGCCCCTGAAATTACAAACTGTTGCTGAAAACACACATTCTGCCCAGATGAGGCGCTCGCGTAGCGCGACAGCATAGGCAGGAGGGCTCGCGCTACGCTACGGTGTATCAGATTCAGCAAAGTTTCAAAAATGGCAGAAATGGTCCCTGCACGTGTTTAAAGCCTTTTTCGATGCGTTTAAACCCCGTTAACCTCATTTCAAGGCTCTAAAATGAAGTTAAAGTATAGGGGACTCAAAACATGCTCAAAAATATCTCGGATGTCGGTTCGTTTGGTCGTACGATCGCGTTGTTCGGTTAATTACGACGGAAGTCATAACGAACGCAAAAATCGATCCAAATTAAGCGACGAATGGAATTTTTGCATGGCGATCACTAAAATAAAAATATTTTAGTGTGTACAAAAATTTTGGATGTCCAGATGTGTCCAGAACGTAAGATATGCGCGAAAATGCAAACTTACGTCGTTTTTTACACTTTTAGTCCCTGAAAGATCATATAAGCATGTTTTCGCACACCGAACCACTCAAAGCTTGTTTCTAAGCTATGATTAGGTTATATATGGTATGTTTAACTTATGATCAAGTTCCGGACTGTTCGACACCATACGAATCGGTATAGTTTCGCAGTTTGACACAAATAGTCCCTGCGATCGAATAAACTTGATTTCGGCATACCAAACCATCCAAAACTTATTTCTAAGTTATGTAAAGGTTATTTAAGGTATGTTAAGCCTATGTCACTATTCCGGAGTGTTTGTTTCATTAAACTGGTTATATTTACGCATCAGATCGCGTATAACCTTCCAGAAAGCGATTTAGAGCTTGAAATCGAACGAGAATTGATATGTGTAAACGATACACATATTTATACAAATTCCAAGTATGAAATACAATATTTCATTGATTTGGTATTTGTTCGATGGTCTTGGAGGCACAGATGTCACAGTCTCCCCTACTTCAGGAAATTTCGTCCCGAAATTTAATCAGAGGAAACTTGTGAGAGCTCGAAACATGAAGTCGGAAAGATAAGACAATACTGGTTGGGTTCTGAACTTCTAGTAACTTTAATAACATTATGCTTGCAGTGTAAGAGGGACACTTATATACAAGTATATGAAGTGTCATTGGTGCGTCCACCGTACCTCATTACATCGTTCACATTCCGTCATTGTTGCCACTATCAGTTCTTACACATGATAAATCTTACTGTGGTTTTTGTGCACTGAATTTCATAATTATGTACGCGTCCATAATTACGTAATTCCTTGCATAGTCCACACAGTGTATTTGATAATGTGTAGGGAGGAACCAAATGAACGAACCTGTGATGAGCGTGACTAGACCATCATTGAGTCCTTTAGATCAATAAATGATCTTTTAGAACAGACTACCTAGAAGTCTTTCCAGCTATATCACATGTCATTCCTGACCAGATGTTGAATCAATCTTTAACTAGACCACTCAAGGGGTCTTTTTCGAAATATGAAATGGCACTTATATAATCCAAGGGTCTTAACTACCACGTAGAAGCCCATTAAGGATTTAAGGTAGTACCTTTGAATATCCTACTATGAATCCCTCATATGAAGATATGGGAGATTCTATGAGGATTTCGAAAACAAAATCGGATCGCACAAAACACAAAGGAGAACACATAAACACATAATCACAAAATCGCATAATTGATTAATTCGACCTTTAATTTGTTATCTTTGGACCCGGGTATTTAAAGTACACTAGGAATCCAATCCGTGGATTTTATTTGGCACTTTAAATATTTCCAAGAGTCTAACTATGAAGATAGAGAGATCTTGATAGGAATTCGGCTTGTCCTTATTGAATTTTAATGTACGTATTAAGGCGTACAAAGAATCCAATCAAAGGTTCCGATTAGAGCGATAATCATCCACAAGGATCTAATTGCAAAGATAATAAGATCCTATATGGATTTCGGAATTCGAATAGCAAGGGATGCTTCGAAATCTTGCACTAGACGTGCTTAGGTCGACACACGAGGAAAAATCCTCATGAATTTGAGGTGCTAGCTATGCCAAGGCGGCATAGGAAGCAAAATTTTGAGGTTGAGTATAACATCGAAAAAGTAATACCCTTAGTTATCTAACCAAGGATTTAAAGTGATTACTCAAAATGTCACTTGTATTCGGTACTTCGTTTCTTGAAACGAGTACTTAGAATTTTTGAGGAAATCATGAGCGATCACATGAATGGAAGAACTACAAGAGTAGTTTGTAAAGAACATAGTTCTTTGGTGTAGGTATTATAGGGGTATGCCATACACAAATGTAACTACACTTGTATATCAGAATTGTGAACAACGGTTTATTTATAAACCAAACACGTTGTTTTAGAGTTCAACAAAAGAAACAAAAGCATAAGTTTCTAATTATTTCAAGCATCAGCTTCTTCTAATCAGCCTAATGCTTATCCGTGGGTCAGATTTGCATTGACAAACTTTGGGTATTCGTCCCTGAAATGACTCGTCTCGTCATAGAAGTAGCAAGTTCCAGGAGGAAAACGAGCTTGTGCTGGATTTGCTTGAAGTTGAATAGGGTTCTGAATAGTTTGGTTTAATGTAGCAACTGAACGACAGTCTCTTGCCAAATGACCAACAAGTCCACACTTGAAGCATATTTGGCATTTGACACTAGCATGGTGATGGAGGTTACACTGATGGCACAAAGGGGCTGTTCCTTCGTATGGTGCTCGAGTAACAGTAGGACCTGCAACAGCTTTGTTTTGGATGACAAAACGGCAAATGTTAACCAAATGTCCCCATCGCCCACAGTGGGTACATTTGAAACAAGGTTCTTGATTCGGATGATGGCCATTGCATTGATTGCAGAAAGGAGCAGTTCCAAAGTACCGCTTCTTGGCTGGTGGTGTTGCCACCTGACCAGGTCCTGCTTGATTTGGTGCAACGGCTGGAGGATTCTTTAAGGTCTTACGCTTCTTTGACCTTTTTGAAGGCTTGGCTTTTGCTTCCTCTGATGCTTCTCGGGTGGTTTCATCCTGGAGACGGGACATGGCAATAGCTAATTCAGCAGTCTTCAAGATTACTTCGCCTATTCGTTGGGCAACTTTAGTAGCCTGTTCGGACATCTGAGCGTCGTTACGATGAAGTGACATTCTGAAGGAAGGAAAGACAAAGGGGGAAATGAATGAAAGGCTACCGGGTAATCAAAATAGAATGGCAATGCATAGAAATTGCGATCATTTGTTTGTTACCTAAGGCAAACAAATGAGACGGTGACTAATCAAAGTAAATGGGTCATATTAATGTATCACTGAAGACATGCTCGCCTATAAGTGAACACTCACCCCAAGAGTTCCCAGGTAAGAGTGACTGGTCCGATACTGCGGATTTGTACGAACACTCTAGCCTTAGACAGAAAACTCAGGGTACAGGCATTCACTCTTCCAGTTTGCACGTGTTCACATTATTTAGACCCGAACTTTGACGAGATTTTGAAAACTCAAAAGGCATAAAGCCAAAGATGAATCAAACCGGAAGGGTTCAAAACCGTATAACAGAGGGTTCCAAACCTAGTAATCAATCATCCTAGAACAGATGATTAATTTTCGAAGCGGATTCGAAAGTTATGTTCTTATTGTGGTTGTCACCTAAGGATAGGTGACGGTATTGTTTTAAAATCTAAACACAAGAATCTTGTGTTAGGGTCCTAGGAAGGTTATAGACTAGGTCAAAGCATTACTAATAACCTAATTCCCTATAACCATGAGCTCTGATACCAACTTTTCTGTCACACCCCGACCACGTTAAAACAACAAACCGTGGCGGAAACGTCGGGGAGTGTTGTAACAGAATCATTGTTTCAAAACACACGGAATATTGAAGTTTTGTTTTATTAAACATTAAACGTTTACATCGTCTTGAAATCTAACAAACAAGTTAAACATAGTCTATCATCGTTATTAAGTCACTAAGGCCTCGTCCAGTCCTATATGAGTGTGCATTCTAGCAATCGACATCAATCAACAATACCTGAAACATATGTGAAAACAAAGTCAGCAAAGAAATGCTGGCGAGTACATAGGTTTTATGAGAGTGTCGGATTCATGGCTAGTTTATATGTTGCAGTACCTTGTTAGACTACAAGAGTCAAAAATACAATCCTTGTTTCGAAAAATGTATTGCAACATAAATAACCAACTCAAATCAAATTGGTTATAGTTTGTTATAAAATCTCGTAGCCATGATTCTTAACCCAAAACATTTGTTTTAGTAAAATAATTTGGAAACATCTCGTAAAAGCTCGTTAATAAAACTCGTATGGTTTATATCGTTTCAAAAACCTCGTTGTGTGACATCGTTTTAAAATCGTTTCCCCAGTGAACTAAATAATGACACAAAATGTAGTATGATAAGAGCATTTATATATAAGATGTACCAGCGGCGTATCTACCATGCCTTTATCATGCTACACCTGTCCCATGATTTAATCACATCCCACAACCAATCGTTTAACCAAATCGTTTATCTCGTTTAATTTGTTTCAAATCGTGTAACTCATCCCAAAATCGTTTAACTCGTTTTAATAGTGAAAATACTTTTGGTCGCCTCGCTAATAACATTCAAACCTTCGTGACTCGCCTATCTCGCATTAACAAACCACCAAAGGGTAAGTTAACAATCTCGCATTAACTAACCACCAAAGGGTAAGTTAAAAATCATCAGGTTCGGTCGCTACCCACCTAACCCACACATAACCATGGGTGCAGTCTGATAACGGGATTTGTCAGATCCTATGGTACCATAACCTAATACTGGTCGGTTTGGCCAAATTAATGAATGTTATTCGTTATGTAATTACAACCAACAAGTCTTGTTCACCTTATCAAAATCGTTATTAATTTAATATAAACCATTGTTTAAACATCGAAATCATTTAACACATATGGATCACCCCAAAACAATCGAAAACAGTAAAATAGGGGAACTATGTACTCACTTGAGATTGTAGGGTATCCTTGATTTTGTGAACTATCGATGCACGGGAAATCAAGGAATCAAGTGGTACCTAGTATCGGATTGCTAGATAAATAAATCGACACCTAAATCGGGAGATAGGATAGAATGAGGTTCTATAAATCAAATGAGTATTTGAACTCATATGGTATGATTTAATAGTCCCAACATTCTGATTGAAAGGCCTACCTAAGTGCTTTTGACCCGTTTCGACCCATTATGGTAACATAAGCCACTATAATGCGTCGTTAGCGTAAAACTATGTTCGGATGGTAATCTATGTGCTATGTCAAGTCTTAAATGCCCAATTATCCCTAGACATGTTACTAAATCAGATTACTTGTCAAAAATATGTTCACATAGTCAAATTACGGATTCTAGCTTCAAAAGGGCATTTTGGTCATTTACTATGGGCATACAAGCTAACTAGCAAATGACTAACCGATCCTACGTGATCATAAGGTATAACCTCAGTGGTTATTCCCTATGTAATTATGATCACTAACTAAGCTTGGTCGGATCCAAAGATCGACCAAACGGGTCGGGTTCGGAAGTATAAGCGGTTGTTTAGACCACTTATCTTACGACCCTAAACAAGCACAAACTAATAGTGTCGAGTTAGACATGTCAAAACATGTCTAACCTACTGATTTGGTACCAAAACAAAGTGTTTTGATACCCTAAAGTAGTTCCGTTGCAAAATGCGTGCTAAAACGCATTTTGACCGAAACTTTGACTCGACACTACAACTAGATAACGTGGTAATCAGCGGTTATAATCGCGCAGGATTATAACTATCGTGATTACAATCACGTGTCAAAGTTCAATTGAACTTTGACTTGACCAATTGATGGTCAAAACCGAAAGTCAAACTGTTAGCCAAACTGTTTGACTTTCTGCACTACATAAGGAAAAAGCAAGAAAAAGAATGAAAGAAGCTCACTTAAGGTCCTTGCTATCTTTTCTACAAGAAGACAAAGTCCCAAATGCTTGAGAGAGAGCTCCAAAGCAGATGTGAAGAGAGGAATGAGTGAATGAGCAAAGAAATGAGTTGAAAGGCCTTGCTATTTATAGTTGTGGTAATGCTCTAGGATCATTACAAGTGGTTTTCTTGGTCATTAAGCATTAAATCACAACCATACATGTGTTTAGGGACAGCTAGCATGCCTTGGAGAGGTGGTAACTTGGTTACCACACAAAGAAATTGCAAGTTTGGCCCCTGAAATTACAAACTGTTGCTGAAAACACACATTCTGCCCAGATGAGGCGCTCGCGTAGCGCGACAGCATAGGCAGGAGGGCTCGCGCTACGCTACGGTGTATCAGATTCAGCAAAGTTTCAAAAATGGCAGAAATGGTCCCTGCACGTGTTTAAAGCCTTTTTCGATGCGTTTAAACCCCGTTAACCTCATTTCAAGGCTCTAAAATGAAGTTAAAGTATAGGGGACTCAAAACATGCTCAAAAATATCTCGGATGTCGGTTCGTTTGGTCGTACGATCGCGTTGTTCGGTTAATTACGACGGAAGTCATAACGAACGCAAAAATCGATCCAAATTAAGCGACGAATGGAATTTTTGCATGGCGATCACTAAAATAAAAATATTTTAGTGTGTACAAAAATTTTGGATGTCCAGATGTGTCCAAAACGTAAGATATGCGCGAAAATGCAAACTTACGTCGTTTTTGACACTTTTAGTCCCTGAAAGATCATATAAGCATGTTTTCGCACACCGAACCACTCAAAGCTTGTTTCTAAGCTATGATTAGGTTATATATGGTATGTTTAACTTATGATCAAGTTACGGACTGTTCGACACCATACAAATCGGTATAGTTTCGCAGTTTGACACAAATAGTCCCTGCGATCGAATAAACTTGATTTCGGCATACCAAACCATCCAAAACTTATTTCTAAGTTATGTAAAGGTTATTTAAGGTATGTTAAGCCTATGTCACTATTCCGGAGTGTTTGTTGCATTAAACTGGTTATATTTACGCATCAGATCGCGTATAACCTTCCAGAAAGCGATTTAGAGCTTGAAATCGAACGAGAATTGATATGTGTAAACGATACACATATTTATACAAATTCCAAGTATGAAATACAATATTTCATTGATTTGGTATTTGTTCGATGGTCTTGGAGGCACAGATGTCACATTCGATTCCATCATTAACACCATGGCAAAATCAAAGTACAAAACTTTGTTCACCGCCGATGCATCAATCTATTTGGAGACCCAAAGGGAGTTCTGGAAGAATGCAACCCTTGAAAAACAAGGAGACACTGCAACCACCATACACTCTTCTATAAAGGGCAAAGCTATCCAAATCACGCCACAATCCATTTCAGAGGTCTTTCAACTCGATGATCAGGATGGTAAAACTTCTTTCACTAAAAACGAGTTACAAACTGACTTCATTGAAAGAGGGTATGAAGCCACAATGATGAAGAAACTTACCTTACAAAAAGGTTATTTTCCTTCTGCAACCAGATTTTTATTTCATACCCTCCTACTATGTGTTTCAAACAAGACCACTTCTTTTAATGAAATTCCTTTAAAGATTCAAAATCTGGGATATGCAATTCTTCAAGAAGAAAATTTTAACTACTCTCGGGAAATCTTTAAAGATTTGGTTAATAATGTTGAAACAAAGTCATTCTTACTGTTTCCAAGGTTTTTAAGTTACTATTTTGAAAAGAAATTCAGTAAGAATGATTTAGCTGCAATAAATCAAGGTGAGTCTACTCAAATAAACAGCTTAACAAACGAAACTTTTTCAAGAATGTTAGCACCTTGCAAAACACAAGCAGAGGTGCCTGAGCAGAATTTAGCAGCTACCACTGCTCCTCAGGTATCTGCTGCTGAGCCCACTGCTCAAGGTGATCAAAGCAGCAGACCAACTGTTTTGAAACCCACACCTACAAATCCCAAAAAGCCAAACAAAAAGAAAAATCAAAAACCCCCCAAACCAATCAAAACGGCAACTCTGGAGGATGAGATACCAGAGCTACTGCCTGTGACAACACAAATGTCACAAGAAACCACTGCTGCTACTTCCTCACAGCAGTTGGTACAAATATCTCAACCCATAACCAAAACTCCTCCTGCTTCTTCACAAAAAGAACAGGTTGTACACATAGGGCCACCACATTATGATGCTCTGGAAACACTCGTTTCCATCATCCACAGCCCAATGCCCGAGGCAAATTCTCTTTCTACACCCACCTCACATCCACAATTCCACCAAAAACAAAACTTTTGTTGGATGCAATAGATTTGAACCAGGCATTACTCAGTCCTTCTCAATCACCTGTTAATGAGAATATGCCTCAACAACTGACTGAGCCTGATGTATCATTCATTGCTAACCCCCAACACAACCTGAGGAGGTTACACCCCTTGAGTTACAAGTAACTCTTGGTGGTAATCCAAGTGCAGCAGCCACTACAACTGTTGAACCCACTGGTTTACAGTTGGACAGTGGTTACATCAATAAGACTTCCTTGGAGGCAATTCCTTTTATAGCACCTCTGCCAACCACCAGTGGATTTATTTATCCTACTGGCAACATCAAAAGGTTGTCAAGTGTTGAAGGGCGAAGACCCCAGTACCAAGAAAAAGGGGCATCAGTGGTTAATGTTTGGAGTATACTCCCTACCTCTACCACTGATAAAACCACTGTTAGTGGGAAATCAGATGATCCCATTAAATTGGGTGATGATTTAAAATATCAGGATATGACAGAACGAATTGAAAAGTTGGATACATCTGTTGCAGATCTTAAAAACATGCTACAGCAGGTGTTGAAAACTCAAAAGATGCAATCCACTGCTGTTCCATCTCAAGCACCTACTCCACAACAGGCACCTGCTACAAATGAGCTCTGGAATCTATTTCAACCTTTTCTCCATCATCAAGCACAAATAGCAGATCAGCAACATGAAAAACATGTTCAACAGCTGAGAAATGAAATGGAGTCAAGGTTCAAGAACACTCAGGCTGATCTAAAGGCTCTCAAAACTCAGATCCTGCACACCATTGGCACTGCTCCTCCAACAGTTCTCTTCATTGATCAACTTCCCCCAGATAATGCCAAAAAGGGGGAGAAAATTCAGGAGTGGAAAAAGAAGGGAATAGAGGATGGTCTTTACATTGAACCAGAAAATGCAAACATGACCAAACAGATCCCTTTGCCAGATGGAAGCAAGAAAATTGATGTGACCACAAATGCACTGGCAGAAGCAGTTGCAAGTGTAAAAAGGGATAGAGAGGCCAAAAAGAAAGCCAGGGTGAATTATCCGGATCAGGGTACTTTAGGGTCAAAAGATGATGAAAATCTTGTTGATGAAAAGAAGAAGCCTACAAGAAGAGTAAGGCTAACCAAATCCATTCCAACCAGACGTTCAAAGTCTGTTCCAAAACCACCACCTAAAACAGCTGTTGTAACTCCTGTTGTACCCACTACTGTTGATACTTCAGTGGTTTCAACATCTGCTCCCACTTCAACACACACCACTTCAACACACACTACATCCACTGCCTTATCACCATCACCACCAAAAACAAAATCACCTCCTGCCAAAAGGCAGAAGACAGCAGTTGTTACAACATCTGCTGTAAAGACAACAGTGGTTGGAACACCAGTTGTTTCAACAACTGTTAGTCAATCACAAATCACTGCCACTACATCCACCACCACTGTTCCATCCAAAACATCATCAGCCCCTCCTCAAACAAAGAGGAGAAGGCTAATTCTCAAAGATGATGACACTTCACCATCTCAAACATCTTCAAAATCTTTAGCTCTTGTCACAATACCAAAACCAGTTACTCTCTCTTCAGTTCGAATGCACAAGCCCTTACCTCTTGCAGGTATTCAATTTCCTCTTGAACTAGCAGCTGTTAGAGAAGAAATAAAATCTTTTTACTATGAGGATGACCCTGCCAAAAGGAGTTTGCCATCAATAAGAGGATATCCCTGGCCTAAAAATGTTGATGAATATTTGAAGATCAAGGCCAAGCAAGCAGAGGATATCTCAAAAAGAAGCACACAAGGGAAATCTGACAAAGAAATTTCTAGAAACTATCAATATCTGCTCACACAAGTCAGTTCCCTAGAACAATTTGCCAAAAATGTCAGTCAACAAATTTCAGAAAGAGCAGCTGAAACTTTGAAGAAAGACTACATTGAAAGCATCATGGCTCACAAGAAGTACAAAGGAGAGAGATACATGTACAAAGAGTGGACTGTTCCTGAGCTTGAAAATGAAGCAGCAAGAATTCAAGACATGATAAAGAGGAAAGTCACTCACACTCCTCCTGACTGGGCAAAGTTTAGAAAGAATGTACCTGACAAACAGGTAGAACTGAAAAGAATGAAAGAAGAACTGGTTGCTGCTGAATATGGATACAAAAGACAAATTGCTAGATGGAAAGAAGATGTGGTCAGGATCACCTACAAAAGGTTGGAGGAATTAAGAAAGAAAGATCCAAAAGTTCCTCAAAAGCCTGACTATCCTGAAGCTGAGGTTTCAAAAAGACCATCAAAGCTGCAAATCAGGAGAGCCACTGCTCCAACTGGTGCTGCCATCTATAAAAGAAGGACACACAAACAGTTGGGAGCTGAAACCATCCAAGAGATGATAAAAGGAGATGACCTTGTAAAAGAAGGCATAAAGAAAATGATCATAGAAACTCTTGGTTTGGATCAAACTGCAAATACTGGTCAGCCAGTTATGAATAGGCCAGCCTCACCAAATACCTCTGCAAATAAACATCTCCCAAGAAACCCACCAGGCTCAAAAATACAAAAGTGGGAAACTGACAAACAGACCTGCGTATTGACTTTGCTCAGGTCTGGTGGAGAAGTGGAGGAAATATCAAGGGAACAAGCTCTTGGCCTGAGTCTTGAAGATTTGCAGGATCTCCTTGATCTTCCACTTAGCAGGGATGATGAAGACATAGATGCCCTTGACTTTGAACTACAATTTAAAGGACAGATAAGGGAACTGTTGATGAGGCAATAAATGTCCACAATAATGAAGAGTTTTGGCATTATCTGTTCCAGGGGGAGATTGTTGGGATTGAACCCTATCAGAGGAACAGATAATTAAAGCCAAAACTGGATCAGAGCAGTGGATCCAGAATAAGCAGATGATTACATATAAATCTCTCCCCTTGAAAGTGATTTCAACATCTGCTGACCTCCTATCTGCTGATCTTGCAAAATGCTGACCTACAACTGCTGCTCAAGTAAAGACCTGATGAAAGACTAAAGCCCTGCTGATTCAATCTACTGCTTCGAGTCAAGCTTTGCTGATCCGGACAAGTACTGCTGGGTTCACAGCAGTGGAAGGTTGCAGCAGCTGATCAATAGTCTGTTTTGTAATGTAATGTAATAGCAGTAGTTAACATAGCAGTGTTTGTTTAGATCAGAGGTTAGAGTTTGTTAGGAGGTTAGATGTCACTTTCATGGTGACGTCAGCTAAGATTCTCAGTGGTTTGCAAGTGCCTATAAATAGTTCAGTACTTTGTACTGTTCTATTAGCTCTTTTGCATCATCGTCTTCTTTGCACGAACAAACAACTGAGCTCTGGCTGAGGGGGAGTTTGCATTCATTCATCAATCATTGTAATCGTTATTGAAATAAATTCAATCTTCCGATTCATTGTGAAAAGATGTTTGATCAAAGTATTACTTTCGTTTGATTGTATGCAAAGTTTGTTTTCCTCATAATTCCGCTGCACACTCATCCATTTTCATTTTAATTACAAACACAAAATACAATCAGAATCAAACTCAGATCCAACATATTGAAAGTCTCTCCTTGGAAAGGAGTGGTAAGATTCATCAAATGGGGAAAGCTAAGCCCCAGGTATGTTGGACTTCTTGAGATTATTAGAAGAATAGGACTTGTAGCCTATCAGATACAACTGCCAGAGGAAATGGCAGGAATACATGATGTATTTCATATATCAAATCTCAAGAAATGCTTAGCTGATGAATCACTAATGGTACCTCTTAAGGAGATAGAGGTAAATGAAAAACTTAAATTTGTAGAAAAGCCTCTACAGATTGAAGACAGGAAAGTCAAGAATCTCAAACACAAGAGATTAGTTCTGGTCAAAGTGAAATGGGACTCCAAAAGATGACCAGAATACACATGGGAGCTTGAATCAGAAATGCAAAAGAAATACCCGCACCTATTCTTGTAGACCTCGAGGACGAGCTCTAAAACAAGGTGGAGAGGATATAACAACCCTCCAAAATATTTTCGACACCCTAATATATTTTAAAAATGTCCCTATACGTCCTAAAATACACCCCGTATACGAAAACGAACCCCGAATACCTTTATTTTTATTAAAATTAAATAAAAAACAAAAATAATGGGTCTCTGGCGGGCCGCGTAAGACCACGCCTTGGTCTACGCGGGGCGCGACAGCCAGTCACCAGGGCTGCACCCGGTGCTGCCACGTGTCACGCAATGTGTCGAGTCTAGTTCGATGACCGGTCAAGGCTAAAGCCTATAACACCTATGTCGCGGGCCGCGTAAGACCTTAGTATGGTCTTCGCGGGGCACTAAGAAACGGATGTGAAAACAGCTTGAAATACACATTAAACCTCTTGTATATTGAAATAATAATGTTTACAGTCAGAGGATAAACCGGCAGCACCTCGGTATCACTTGGCCCTTTCGTTACAAATGACATAAACATGAAAGCTATTTATAGTGAGGACCTTTCCGTTTGAAGGTCTTCAAATGGACATCTAGCTTCAAACGGACATCTTTCAAACGACAGCCTCTCAAACGATTACAATCTTCAAACGGTCACTATCCAATTTCATATTTCATGATGTCACTTGTGATGTCACCTATGTGATGTCACCTATGTGATGTCACTTGTGATGTCATGCTTGTTCAGATCTGCAACGAACCCGACACTCGATATAAGACGATGACGACAGATGTATGCACTAACAAGATGCCTACACACTGGATATACTTAATAAGAGTTTAGCCAATTTCTATATCCTAGCAACCATAGCTGCCGACCCTAACCTGGAGCAACTCATAGCACCCCAACCACTACCACTGTTTTCCACCCAGCCAATGGAAATAGAAAACAATCCAGAAAATCAAATCCTAATGCATGATTTTAACCCAGAGGAGATACCTAGAGTACCAGCACCCAATCCCTTAGACCCAAACTACGACCCGTGGTTAGACGACAATAAGGATTACCAGTGTCACACCCCGACCACGTAGGACAACAAACCGTGGCGGAAACGTCGGGGAGTGTTGCAACAGAAGCTATTGTTTCACAACCATGGATACAAAAAGTGTTTCGTTTTATTGATAATATTAAACATTGCATTGTCTTAACATAGAACAAATAAGTTTTATATCGTCTATCATAGTTATTATGTCACTAAGGCCTCGTCCAGATCCTATGTGACGCATGCACCCTAGTAGTCATTCAAGCATCAACACCTGAAACATATGTAAAAACTTAGTTAGCAAAGAAATGTTGGCTAGTAAATAGGTTTTATAGGAGTGTCGAATTCATGGCTAGTTTAAGTGTTGCAATACTTTATTAAAAACTTTGTTTTGAAAAGAGTATAATATTGCAACTTAATTAACCAACTCGAATCAAGCGGGTTATAGTTTATAAGACCTCGTAGCCATGATTCTTAATCCAAAAACCTTTGCTTTAGAACACCAACTTGTAAAACATCTTGTAAAAACTCGTTAAAAACTCGCATAGTTTATATCTCTTAGAAAAACATCGTTGTGTGATATCGTTTCAAAATCGTTTACCCAAGTGAACTAAATAACGCCACGATATGTAATATGATGAAAACACTTATATATAAGAAGTACCATCGGCGTATCTACCATGTTTTCACCACATTACACCCGTCTCGTTATCCAAACACTTAACCAAAAACCAGTCGCTTATCGAAATTGTTTAACATCGTTTCCAAGTCGTTCCCAAATCGTTTACTCGTTTCACCTTGTGTATCTCGTTTCAAATCGTTTAACTCGTCTCAAAATCGTATTCGTTTTAATAGTGAAACTACTTTTGGTCGTCTCACTAATAACATTCAAACCTGTGTGACTCGTTTATTGTTCAACTCGTTTTCGCATTAACAAACCTCCAAAGGGTAAGTTAACAATTATCAGATTCAGTCGTTACCCACAACCCCCACACATAACCATGGGTGCAGTGCAATAACGGGATTTGTCAGATCCTATGGTACCATAACCTAATACTGGTCGGCTTGATCAATGCTAATGAATGTCATTCGTTATGTAATTACAACCAACAAGTCGTGTACACCTTATCGAAATCGTTATTAGATTTGTATAAACCACCTTAATCGTTATTGAAATCATCGTTTAAACTTTGAAATTCGCTTTGTACATATGAATCACCCCAAAACAATTGAAAACAGTAAAAGAGGGGACTATGTACTCACCTTGGGTGCGTTTTTAAATGTTAACACAATCCCTCAAATTGTTTATGCGTCCTAAATAAAGTAAGGATGATTTTAATAATCAAAATTCACATAAATACCGAAGTTTCTCCGATACTTAGAATTTTCACATAACTTTGAGTTTTCTCGAAAAGTTATTATTTTTTTATTATTTTGGTGTATTTGTATATATATATACATATACTCAAGCGTAATACGCATAATCTTGTCAACACTAACACATCATCATACACATATTGTAAAACACATAGCACATTGTGACACATTAAATTTACTTATGAACAACCCATTCTAGTTATGTTGAAAAAAAAACACTTATTTTAGTGTTTCGGTAACATTTTTGGACGTCGGAAGCCACGTATGACTAACCGAACACCAAGTAAACTTAGTATAAGTTAAAATACTTGTTTTTATATCAAAAATATCAGTTTGGTTACTGATCAAATACATTTTAATAAAAATCCTCCGAAAAGGCGATTTTTAACCGTTTTACCGCATAGTTTTGCATCAAACGTTACCCGAACCATCCCAAATCGAAACGACTTGAAATTTTGACACAACCCATGTTATTTACTGAATAAAATAATGGTTATACTCACAATAGTGCAGGTCTTAAATAGAGCATATAAATCATGCAAATTTCACATATTTTATCACTTTTTAAGCTATATGTACAACATGCAATGCTACCAAACCTATGTCAAAATTTTATGCCATTATATTACACCAAATAATGTTATTTTTAGTGCTTGTAACCTGATCTAAAACAGTTTTTGTCATATAACCATTTTTCATCATCTCTTGAGCTTTAAATCGACATATTCCTTCATGTACAAGTGCCTAAATCATACTATCATAACATCAGCATTTTATGTTATTCTAAATGCATCAAATATATGATATATTCAGATTTATTTGCTGATGTATTTAAGCATTTAACATATCATACATAGATCATCAATCACTTGCATTTAAACTATTATTCAAGAACATGCAACAACATAAACAAGTATTTAACAAGAAATCGAACTTCAAGGCTCATACACACACATATATATGTACGGTTATACATACGTATATATCACCACCATTTTTTATTTGTTTCAAGACCCATTTCTTTTAGATTTCAAGTTTAGTGAAAAATTCCAAGATTCAAGAGAAACTTCCAACCATCAAGAACAAAGTATATGATTTAAACATAAACTTTATACCTTCACGATTCAAGTGAGTTTTTGATGAGATGGAGCTTGAAATCACCTTGGAAACTCCTTTGGATCTTCACACCAACTTGAAACTAGCTTGGAATAGGGTTTAATCTTTAAGAACAAAGTTGAGAAGTTGGAAATGGTGGAGGTGATGGTGAGGACGGTTAGAGGGAGAGAGAGATGAAGATGGAGTGTAGTGAGAGCTTAGGTCTTTATATTTGGCAAATACAAGATCTAATAATATCTTTTAAGATCTCATAAGATCTAGATAAAATCCAAGAAAGATCATATGGGATTTGCAAGATCTAATAAAAATAAAAATCAAATCTTTGAGATATGGTGTGATTTTGGTGGGTCCTTGTGACCGAATTTCATATGGGGGGGGGGTTAAATGTAAATTTTGTTTGGTAAATTAGATAAAAACAGGTATTTAACTGCATACCGAGTATTTTCTCTAGCGTTTAAATCTCGGTTCATGGCGTTCTAAATTATTTTTATTGTTCTATAAAAATAAACTCGCCAAAATATTACTGAAATAAATTTCAGTTGCCAAGACTGGCTGCATTGTCTGCGTTTTGCAGTATAAGCACTGTGTCGCGCAGAAACACGCGTTACGAGCTTACACTTGAAAAAATAACGTTTTTAGGCGTTTCAATTTATTTTTCAAGACAGACCTGATTAAAAATAAATTTTTAGTCATAACATAATATTTTTGGGATTTAAATATTATCCGGGCGGTCACCAACGTTCGCTTCGCAGTTTTGTCGTAATTAGTTCTTTAGTTCAAATAAACATGTTTTCCCCTACTTTAGGAAATTTCGTCCCGAAATTTTATTTAGAGGAAACTTGTGAAAGCTTGAAACATGAAGTCGAAAAGATAAAACAACACTGGTTAGGGTTCCGAACTTCTAGTAACTTTAAATAACATTATGCTTGCAAGGTAAGAGGGACACTTATATACAAGTATATGAAGCGTCATTGGTGCGTCCACCGTACCTTCATTACATTGTTCACATTTCGTTATTGTTGTCACTATTGGTTCTTACACATGATAAATCTTGCTGTGGTTTCTGTGCACTGAATTTTTATAATTATGTACGCGTCCATAATTACGTCATCCTTGCATAGTCCACACAGTGCATTTAGTAATGTGTAGGGGAAAAACCAAATGAATGAACCTGTGATGAGTGTAACTGGGCCACCATAGGGTCCTTTCAGCTGTATCATCACATGCCACTCTTAACCAGATTCTGAATCAATCTTTAACTAGACCACTCAAGGGTCTATTTTCGGATCATGGAATTGTACTATATAATCCAAGGGTCTTAACTAACACCTAGAAACCCATTAAGGATTTAAGATAGTACCTTTTGATATCCTATTATGAATCCCTCATATGAGGATATGGAAGATTCTATGAGAATTTGGATAACGAAAATCGGATCTCATAATAAAAGAGAACACCTAAACACATAATCGCATTAATCGTTTAACTTGACCTTTAATTTGTTATCTTTGGACACGGGTATTTAAAGCATCCCAGGAATCAAATCAGGGCTCCGGTTTGAAATTCCATGGGCTTGCGTCCCAAATCTGCATAACTCTTTTGACGGCTTCTAGCTGTGACAAGATTATCGCGAATTTTCTTGATTTTGTCCGTTGTTTCCAGAACGAGCTCAGGTCCAGTAAGCTGAGCTTCACCGGCCTCGTTCCAACAGACAGGTGAACGACATTTTCGACCGTAGAGAGCTTCGAATGGTGCCATTTTAATGCTAGCATGATAACTATTGTTGTAAGAGAACTCGATCATTGGCAGATGAGAATCCCAATTACCACCAAAGTCTATCACGCATGCTCTAAGCATATCCTCCAAAGTTTGAATTGTCCTCTCGGATTGACCATCTGTTTGGGGATGATAAGCAGTGCTTAGATTTAGTTGGGTTCCCATAGCAGATTGCATGGTTTTCCAGAAATGAGATGAAAATCGAGCATCACGATCAGAAATGATATCCAAAGGAACACCATGTCGTGAAACAATCTCATCAACATAAATCTTTGCAAGTTTATCAGCAGATAGGTCTTCCCGAATCGGGAGAAAATGAGCTGATTTCGTTAATTGATCGATAACAACCCAGATAGCATCATGACCTTTAGAAGTACGCGATAGCTTAGTGATGAGATCCATCGCAATGCTCTCCCACTTCCAAACCGGTATCTCTGGTTGTACAAGCAAACCAGAAGGTCATTGATGTTCAGCCTTGACTTTAAGACAAGTTAGGCATTTCGATACGTACAAGGCAACATCTTTCTTCATACCAGGCCACCAGAACTTAGTACGAAGATCCTTGTACATTTTATCAGCACCAGGATGGATAGAATATCGGGACTTGTGAGATTCGTCCATCACTAGGGTGCGGAGATCGTCTTGTTTCGGGACCCACAAACGATCCTTGAAATAAAGCAAACCATCGCTTTTTGCCTCGAGTTTAAGCTCAAGCTGATGTGGTAATTCCATAACCATCAAATTCTGTGAAACACAAAATTGCTGAGCTTGAAGAACATGAGATTGAAGATCAGATAGTGTTTGAACGGAATGAAGCTTGACTCGCTCTTTTCGACTAAGCGCATCGGCCACGACATTCGCCTTACCAGGATGGTAGCGAATTTCGCAATCGTAATCGTTCAAGAGTTCAACCCAACGTCGTTGCCTCATGTTCAGCTCTTTCTGATTAAGAATATGCTGAAGACTTTTATGGTCTGTGAAAACCACACACTTCGTTCCATAGAGGTAGTGTCTCCAGATCTTAAGCGCGAAAACCACAGCTCCTAACTCGAGATCATGAGTCGTATAGTTCTTCTCGTGGATTTTCAGCTGTCGAGATGCACATGCAATAACTTTACCTCGTTGCATGAGGACGCAACCAAGGCCTAAGTTGGATGCGTCGCAATAGACAACGAAATCATCGTTTCCCTCGGGCAGAGATAGAACAGGACCATTACATAACTTCTGCTTCAGCGTTTGGAACGCTTCTTCTTGCTTGGGTCCCCACTCAAAAGGCTTATTCTTCTGAGTTAAAGCAGTGAGTGGAACCGCAATTTTCGAGAAATTAGAAATGAATCGACGATAATAACCAGCGAGACCAAGAAAAGATCGAATCTCCGTCGGCGTTGTCGGTGTATTCCACTCCTTAATAGCAGCAATCTTGGATGGATCCACATGAATACCCTGCTCGTTGACTATATGACCTAGAAACTGAACTTCTTTAAGCCAGAATTCACACTTGGAGAATTTAGCGAAAAGTTGTTCCTTCTTAAGGAGTTCCAACGTTAAGCGAAGGTGTTGCTCGTGATCGGCTCGAGTCTTCGAATAAACGAGGATATCGTCGATGAACACAATAATGAACTTATCTAAATAAGGTTTACAGACCCTATTCATTAAGTCCATAAAGATAGCTGGAGCATTCGTTAAGCCAAAAGGCATGACTGTGAACTCGAAATGCCCATATCTCGTGCGGAAAGCAGTTTTGGGAATATCTTCTTCGAGAACACGAAGTTGATGATACCCAGAACGCAGATCGATCTTAGAAAAACATGAAGCACCTTGCAGCTGGTCAAAGAGATCATCAATTCGAGTAGGGGATATCGATTCTTGATGGTAAGCTTATTAAGCTCACGATAATCGATACACATTCGAAAAGACCCATCTTTCTTTTTCACGAAGAGGACAGGAGCTCCCCAAGGTGAATAACTCGGACGGATGAATCCTTTATCAGATAACTCTTGAAGCTGATTCGATAACTCTTGCATTTCTAACGGTGCAAGACGATAAGGTGCTTTCGCAATCGGGTTGGCATTAGGTACAAGGTCGATATGAAACTCAACTTGACGAACTGGAGGCAAACCAGGCAGTTCATCGGGAAACACCTCTGGATAATCCCGAACAATCGGAATATCCTGGATACTCTTGCTCTCGCCTTTCTCCTCGGTGATATGTGCCAGGAAAGCGACATATCCTTTTCGCAAATAACTTTGAGCCTTCGTACACGACATAAGCTTCAAACCACCTGATGGCTTCTCTCCACGAACTTCCAGAATATCGCTAGACGGAAGAGGAATACGAACAATCTTATCGAAACAAACCACCTCAGCATGATGTTTGGTTAGCCAATCCATCCCCACGATAATATCGAAACTCCCAAGTTGCATCGGTGTGAGGCCGATGGGAAAAAGATGGTTATCAAGGTTTAACTGACAATCACGAATAACATAATCGAGCACAAGGGGTTTACCAGTAGCAACTTCGACAGATAAGGGTTTCCTCAATTTAGTTCTAGGTATCGCAAGCAAAGGTTCAAAAGATAACGAAACAAAACTACGATCGGCACCAGAATCAAAAAGAATAGATGCGGGTTGATTATTAACAAGAAACGTACCGTTGACAACCTCGTTGTCGGCCCTCGCTTCGTTTGCATTCAGATTGAATGCTCCTCCATGAGCGGGATCGACAATTGGAAAAACACAAGAGGCATCGACAAAACGCAAGAGAGGCGATCATTTGTTCGTTACCTCGAACAAACAAATGACACGAAGTGACTAATCAAAGTAAATGAATCAAAATAATGCATCGCGAAGACATGCTCGCCTATAAGTGAACACTCACCCCAAGAGTTCCCAGGTAAGAGTGACTGGTCCGATTATGTGGATTTGTACAAACACTCTAGCCTTAGACAGAAAACTCAGGGTACAGGCATTCACTCTTCCAGTTTGCACGTGTTCACATTATTTTAACCCAAACTTTGACGAGATTTTGAAAATTCAAAAGGCACTAAGCCAAAGATGAATCAAACTGGAAGGGTTCAAAACCATAAAACAGAGGGTTCAAAACCTAGTAATCAATCATCCTAGAACGGATGATTAATTTTCGAAGCGGATTCGGATTTGTGTTCTCGTTGTGGTTATCACCTAAGGATAGGTGACGGTATTGTTTTAAAATCTAAACACAAGTAAACTTGTGTTAGGGTCCTAAAGTTATAGTCTAGGTCAAAGCATTACTAATAACCTAAATCCCTATAACCATTGGCTCTGATACCAACTTCTTCTGTCACACCCCGACCACGTAGGACAACAAACCGTGGCGGAAACGTCGGGGAGTGTTGCAACAGAAGCTATTGTTTCACAACCATGGATACAAAAAGTGTTTCGTTTTATTGATAATATTAAACATTGCATTGTCTTAACATAGAACAAATAAGTTTTATATCGTCTATCATAGTTATTATGTCACTAAGGCCTCGTCCAGATCCTATGTGACGCATGCACCCTAGTAGTCATTCAAGCATCAACACCTGAAACATATGTAAAAACTTAGTCAGCAAAGAAATGCTGGCGAGTACATAGGTTTTATAGGAGTGTCGAATTCATGGCTAGTTTAAGTGTTGCAATACTTTATTAAAAACTTTGTTTTGAAAAGAGTATAATATTGCAACTTAATTAACCAACTCGAATCAAGCGGGTTATAGTTTATAAGACCTCGTAGCCATGATTCTTAATCCAAAAACCATTGCTTTAGAACACCAACTTGTAAAACATCTTGTAAAAACTCGTTAAAAACTCGCATAGTTTATATCTCTTAGAAAAACATCGTTGTGTGATATCGTTTCAAAATCGTTTACCCAAGTGAACTAAATAACGCCACGATATGTAATATGATGAAAACACTTATATATAAGAAGTACCATCGGCGTATCTACCATGTTTTCACCACATTACACCTGTCTCGTTATCCAAACACTTAACCAAAAACCAGTCGCTTATCGAAATTGTTTAACATCGTTTCCAAGTCGTTCCCAAATCGTTTACTCGTTTCACCTCGTGTATCTCGTTTCAAATCGTTTAACTCGTCTCAAAATCGTATTCGTTTTAATAGTGAAACTACTTTTGGTCGTCTCGCTAATAACATTCAAACCTTTGTGACTCGTTTATTGTTCAACTCGTTTTCGCATTAACAAACCTCCAAAGGGTAAGTTAACAATTATCAGATTCAGTCGTTACCCACAACCCCCACACATAACCATGGGTGCAGTGCAATAACGGGATTTGTCAGATCCTATGGTACCATAACCTAATACTGGTCGGCTTGATCAATGCTAATGAATGTCATTCGTTATGTAATTACAACCAACAAGTCGTGTACACCTTATCGAAATCGTTATTAGATTTGTATAAACCACCTTAATCGTTATTGAAATCATCGTTTAAACTTTGAAATTCGCTTTGTACATATGAATCACCCCAAAACAATTGAAAACAGTAAAAGAGGGGACTATGTACTCACCTTGGGTGCGTTTTTAAATGTTAACACAATCCCTCAAATTATTTATGCGTCCTAAATAAAGTAAGGATGATTTTAATAATCAAAATTCACATAAATACCGAAGTTTCTCCGATACTTAGAATTTTGACATAACTTTGAGTTTTCTTGAAAAGTTATTATTTTTTTATTATTTTGGTGTATTTGTATATATATACATATACTCAAGCGTAATACGCATAATCTTGTCAACACTAACACATCATCAAACACATATTGTAAAACACATAGCACATTGTGACACATTAAATTTACTTATGAACAACCCATTCTAGTTATGTTGAAAAAAAACACTTATTTTAGCGTTTCGGTAACATTTTTGGACGTCGGAAGCCACGTATGACTAACCGAACACCAAGTAAACTTAGTATAAGTTAAAATACTTGTTTTTATATCAAAAATATCAGTTTGGTTACTGATCAAAAACAGTTTAATAAAAATCCTCCGAAAAGGCGATTTTTAACCGTTTTACCGCATAGTTTTGCATCAAACGTTACCCGAACCATCCCAAATCGAAGCGACTTGAAATTTTGACACAACCCATGTTATTTACTGAATAAAATAATGGTTATACTCACAATAGTGCAGGTCTTAAATAGAGCATTTAAATCATGCAAATTTCACATATTTTATCACTTTTTAAGCTATATGTACAACATGCAATGCTACCAAACCTATGTCAAAGTTTTATGCCATTATATTACACCAAATAATGTTATTTTTAGTGCTTGTAACCTGATCTAAAACAGTTTTTGTCATATAACCATTTTTCATCATCTCTTGAGCTTTAAATCGACATATTCCTTCATGTACAAGTGCCTAAATCATACTATCATAACATCAACATTTTATGTTAATCTAAATGCATCAAATATATGATATATTCAGATTTATTTGCTGATGTATTTATGCATTTAACATATCATACATAGATCATCAATCACTTGCATTTAAACTATTATTCAAGAACATGCAACAACATAAACAAGTATTTAACAAGAAATCGAACTTCAAGGCTCATACACACACATATATATGTATGGTTATACATACATATATATCACCACCATTTTTTATTTGTTTCAAGACCCATTTCTTTTAGATTTCAAGTTTAGTGAAAAATTCCAAGATTCAAGAGAAACTTCCAACCATCAAGAACAAAGTATATGATTTAAACATAAACTTTATACCTTCACGATTCAAGTGAGTTTTTGATGAGATGGAGCTTGAAATCACTTGAAATCACCTTGGAAACTCCTTTGGATCTTCACACCAACTTGAAACTAGCTTGGAATGGGGTTTAATCTTTAAGAACAAAGTTGAGAAGTTGGAAATGGTGGAGGTGATGGTGAGGACGGTTAGAGGGAGAGAGAGATGAAGATGGAGTGTAGTGAGAGCTTAGGTCTTTATATTTGGCAAATACAAGATCTAATAATATCTTTTAAGATCTCATAAGATCTAGATAAAATCCAAGAAAGATCATATGGGATTTGCAAGATCTAATAAAAATAAAAATCAAATCTTTGAGATATGGTGTGATTTTGGTGGGTCCTTGTGACCGAATTTCATATGGGGGGGGTTAAATGTAAATTTTGTTTGGTAAATTAGATAAAAACAGGTATTTAACTGGATACCGAGTATTTTCTCTAGCGTTTAAATCTCGGTTCATGGCGTTCTAAATTATTTTTATTGTTCTATAAAAATAAACTCGCCAAAATATTACTGAAATAAATTTCAGTTGCCAAGACTGGCTGCATTGTCTGCGTTTTGCAGTATAAGCACTGTGTCGCGCAGAAACACGCGTTACGAGCTTACACTTGAAAAAATAACGTTTTTAGGCGTTTCAATTTATTTTTCAACACAGACCTGATTAAAAATAAATTTTTAGTCATAACATAATATTTTTGGGATTTAAATATTATCCGGGCGGTCACCAACGTTCGCTTCGCAGTTTTATCGTAATTAGTTCTTTAGTTCAAATAAACATGTTTTCGCCATACCGAATCCTTCGAAACTTATTTTTAAGTTATGTAAGGGATATTTAGGGTATGTTTGGCTTACGTCATAGTTCCGGAATGTACGTCGCGTTAAACTGATTGCGTTTAAGCACCAGTTTGCGTATAACCTTCCAGAAAGTGATTTAAAGTTTGAAGTCGAAATCGAATCAAATTGTAAAATCATTAAACACAAGAACACATATAATAACACCAAAGCGTATTGTTTTATTGATAACCAACATTGTTTTACATTATACGGTGCTTACAGAACATAGTTGTCACAACCAGCAACGCTACCCAATACCAGAAGATGAACCTATGCCGAATCTAGCAACCTACCCAGGTTTGGACCCTCTAGATCCCTACTATGATAACGATGAATACATTAGGGAAATTTTAGAAAATCCATACCCATACCAGGAGCCCATGCCCTAGTTCCCAAACCCAGTCCCAGCACCTGCACCCCCAATGAGTGCAGAAAATGTGCAAGAGCTCCGAACTTTCGGTGAGTAGATTTTAGAAAGTAGCGAGAGGATGAGGCAGGTCGGAGAGCGACTCATCTAGAAATATGACGAGCGCAATATGGAGTTCTGGATGAACCCATATCAGTGATGGTGGTGGTAGTAATAATATATATATATATATATATATATATATATATATATATATATATATAGGGAGCCGCTAGAATGAAAACCACCCCGAGTTGTAAGAACCGCGAGAACTACACCCCACGGATGGGCGTTCACCATGATTTTTTTTTACAACTAGATGTGTGTATTATAAACACAGTTTGGTGAAAAAAAAAAGAAAAAAGAAAAAAAATTAAAAACACCAAACTTGTGGTGTAAAAAACTACCCCCTCGGCCGCGGCGTTTAAAATTTTTTTTTTTACGGCTGTGTTTATAATACACACATCTAGTTGTAAAAAAATCATGGTGAACGCCCACCCGTGGGGTGTAGTTCTCGCGGTTCTTACAACTCGACGTGGTTCTCATTCTAGCAGCCCTATATATATAAATATATATATATATATATATATATATATATATATATATATATATAGGGGATGGATCATGAGAAAACTAGTTTAAATGAGAAAACTAACTAAAAAAGCCAAAAAAAAACATGCCAATTTTTTTTTAAACTTTTATAAAAAAATCGCAGCTTTTTATGAATGGAAAAAAATTTTCAAAAAAAAAAAAGTTTTTGGTTGTATTGCACATGTGCACTATTACGGATATAGTGTACATGTGTAGTACACATATAATCACATATATTGCACATGTGCAGTAAAACAATTTTTTTTTTTTTTGAAAATTTTTTTCTAGGCATAAAAACTAGCGATTTTTTTTATTAAAAATTGTAAAAAAAAAAATTTTTTGGTATATTTTTTAGCTTTTTTTTTGCTTTTTTAGTTAGTTTTCTAGTTTTCTCATTTATATGTAGTTTTCTCATGATCATCTCCCTATATATATATATATATATATATATATATATATATATATATATAGGCTAATTATAAGGAGAAAACCCACTCCAGTTGACTAAACCCTGAAAACTCTTACATGTGGATCAGATTTAGCCACGTTGCTTGTTAGTTGAGAGGAGACAAGGGCAATTTTGACATTTTCTTTCTTTACCTTTTGAGAATTGTGTGACCCTTTTCATTTGTAAGTCTGCACACGCAGACCTTTCAACAATGCTTTTCTTGTCATGCTTTTCATTAATTACTTTTGTACTTGTGTATCTCTCACATGTTCCTAACATCTTCTCTTTTTGTTCTTTTTAGATATTCATTGATCTATTTTCACATCTCATTTATTTCGAACCAGAGAGTGCAGTGAAAGAAAGAAACCATTTTTGCATTTAATGAAGATGAAGATGAAGATGCATTGTTTGAGAGTAGGGTTGTTGAAGAACCTGAACCTATTTCTTCAGAGTTTCCAGGTGATTTTTTTTCTGTTTTATTAACTGTACAGCTTTAAATGCATACGAGTACTTTTGTAAATTAAGGATTTCTTTGTTTAGTTTTTCATTGGATTGTTCTTGATTCATTTTCTTTGTTTTTTTTATTTTTTATGTGTAGCAACAGTTCTGAATCAAAATGGCACAAATGATGATGAAGATGGTGTTCGGAATGGTACTTTTACACAGTTGCTATCAACAGGTCATTTTTGTGTTATGTGAAACCATGAATTTTTTTTCTATAGGTTTATTGTAACATACCCTTAGTTTTAATTTTCGTAGTTTGTTATTATTATTATTTATTTTATTTCTTTTGTTGGTAGAGGAGGAAATGTGTGGTTAGACTTGTTTTTTTTTTATTTTTTATGAAACAAGCTTTTATATTTTGTAGAAGGTAAAAACATGTGTGGTTACACTTGTTTTTTGTTTTTTATGAAACAAGCTTTTATATTTTTGTAGAAGGTAAAAAATGTGTGGCTACACTTGTATTAAGTTTTTATGAAACAAGCTTATATATTTTGTAGGAGGTAAAAACATGTGTGGTTGGACTTGTATTAAGTTTTTATATTTTTTTGGAAGGGGAAAACAGGCTGGGAAAACATTCCAGATTACATTTTTGGGTTACATAAAAAATTCCACCAGCATCTACACTTTTTGGTGACATAAAAAATGTATTACCACGTTTTTTTTTTGCATTTTAGTGAAACGTGTTAAACTTGTTTTTGAGAATACAATGTTACATGTAAAAAAAATTAACCTATACGTGTTAAAATTTATTAAACAATACAATGTTTTCTAAGACTCGTAACCCTTTTTGTAGGTATTCATGCGAACGAGGAGTTTTATGTTCACCACACACCCAATGGCACTAGAATGTGGTGTCCTAATGTTCCTATTGTTTTAAAGCCTGTGGTTGGTTCTGTATATGAAACGTGGAACGACGTGTTCAGTATGTACAAGGACTATGCTGTGTGTTCTGGGTTTTCTATTCGTAAGGGGCAAACCAAGAGATGGAAGGGCAATTGAGGTCGATTTTTTGGGCAGACGAAATTTCCAAGATAAACTATGAGGTGTTTGGTGATGTGTTAGCTTTTGATGCGACTTGTCACACTAACAAGTAAGGTTTTGCAAACTGGCACTTTTTTCCCCTTTAACATATTATTACCTTTTGTTTTTTTTCTTTGTCACGCAGGTACAACATGATTTTTGTTCCTTTCACTGTGTTGATAATCATAAACAATGTGAAAGGAACATACTAGGTCTTTTGAGGAACATCAACAACCTAGTTTCAGAGTTAACTAGGATCATACTAGGTCTTTTATGGAACATCAACAACCTGCAAGTTGAAGTGTTTACCCGTGAGCAAGAAATTCGGAAGAAGAAGAGGGTTATATGGTTACTGATATTAGCGTTACTGATTGGCAACTTACTTGTTAGCATTGTTTGTTGTGATTTAGAAATAGGTGGTACTTAGTTGGATTATCCTTGTTAGTATGTTAATGACATTTTCGGTAGTATGTACTTGTTGATGTTTGGCTGAATATGAGAATTTTCTATGTTATGGATTTTTTGGTTTTGTTTTTAACATGTTACATTTTTTCCCCCTGAGATTTATGTAGACTTTTGCTGTGTTGAAACTGAGAATTTTATATGTTATGGATTTTTTGGTTTTGTTTTTACCATGTTACATTTTATTTTTGCCTCAGATTTTTGTACATTTTTGCTGTATCCGTGTTACATTTTTTTTTCACTGAGATTTTTGTACATTTTTGCTCTATGTGTGTTTGATCATGTGCTTTTGTTGATGGTTGCTTGAATATCTTTTTTTTTCATGACAACGTTGTATATTAATTAAGAAAATTAGTATATAGAAAAATAATTCACCATTTTGACGAGCATTTTCGGAAATTTTCTTTATACCAACAAAATAATAACAATAAATGACTGTTATTAATGACAATAAATGTGGTGATTGTAGTTAGCAAGATTGAGTTAATAAAAAATAATCACAACATAAAAAGAGGAATCGAAAGTAACATTTTTCCTCATTGGTTACATTTTTTTTTTTTTGTAAAATGTTACATATAATGTAATATTTATTGCTCATTTGTAGAATGTAACATTAATAAGATGGTACATATAAAGTAACATATAATGTAACCTTATTCAACGTGTATATCCAGTTTTTCACCTAATGCTTTTACATTTATTTGTTATATACAACACCGGTGGCCCAAACACCGATAAATTAAAAAAAAGTATCGTAAAACAACTTTATGAATAAAATACTTAAGTTACAAAATTTTGCTCCCACAAATGTTAAGGTGCAACATTATTATATAACCTAACAACGCATACAACACACTTGTTCCCTAAAAAACAAAATACTTAAGTTACAAAAATATTTTTTTCTTTTCTTTCAAATCCTTTGCTGGTGTGTCCGATTCACTGCCTTCCAACACTGTTACAAAATAAATTGTCAAACATAAATGTAACAAACCATCTAACAATTTAATGTTACATACCAATTAGTTTCTTTTTTATTTTATTTTCCATTTTTTTAGAAACCCGCTTTTGTTTGTGAAAAAGGGGTTCTAACTTAATTGTCAACATACCAATTCTTCCCAATAGAACAATTTTAAATTAATTGTCAACATAAATGTAATCTTTTCTTCCCAATAGAACAATTTTTGATCATGTATTCACCCAAACAACTGTTGTATCCAAGCAATTAAGAAGTGAGATTATTCAAAAGAAAGTAAAGAGGAACAAAGAAGGTCAAAAGATTTCTTGTCATTGATATTGAATGCAAGAGAATCCGATAATGTTTCCAAGAACTTGTTCACATTATTCAAAACTAACTATTTTGAGATTATTCAAAAGAAAGTAAAAACCCTAACTTAACTGATTAAAGGAAAAAATTCCAATCAACTGAATAAAACCGTATAAAACCAATAGATCGAACAACAATAATTAATACCCAAATCACCATCTATAATCATAATCCTCAAAAAAAAAAAAAAAAAAAAAAAAAAAAAAAAAAACCTCAATTCACTTGAGCTTTTTGTAACGCTTAAAAAAACATGTGTTGAACTTTAACAACAACCAAACAATCCATAGAAACCCCATTTTTAGTAGTATGATAAAATCCCTTTTCAAATCATCAAAACGACCCTTTTGCACTTATAAGCTAGATTTGAAAACCCTTTTTTGATATTAATCCGTGTTATAACAAAACCCTCAATTAATGCTAAACAAAAGCCATAAAAATTTCACAAAAACACTTTTTTTCTACCCAAATCTAACATTTTTTTCATGGTTTTTAAAGAAACAAACACATAAAGAAACGCCACTACAGAAATCAACAAAGAACCGACGCACCTGAAATTCCCTCGTTTTTAGGCTGATTATCTCCGGCGGGGATCGTTGAAATTCTCCGGTGACTGTTGAAGATCTTCGGCGATCGTTGATTTTCTCCGGCGATTTTGAATATCTTAAGAGATTTTTCTCCGGTGATTGTGGGTATAGATGAACATCTATGGTGATTTGGGTATAGATGAAGAAGGGTTGATGAAGATTTTGGAAGAGAGGGAATGTCTTTTGATGTTTTGAAATAATGAAAAGTGATGTAGTGATTGTCTGGATCCATGCAGAGTTTTGTCTCTTTGTAAGAGATTGAATTAATCTTTCCCATATTACCCCTAAGGTACAATAAATGTATTAAAAATAGAGAAAAGGGGAACAAAACAAACTGATGGCTCAAAGTGAATCTCAGCCATTCATTTAGGTTGGTCAATGTGATTAATGGGTTTTCAGGGTTTAGTCAACTAGAGTGGGTTTTCGATTTATCCTTGCCCTATATATATATATATAATATGTGTGTATGTTTGAAAAAAAATATCTAGACAATAGTTATGGACGCATAATAGTATTGTAATTTTAAATTTTAGTATCGGTTTGTATTAGATGCATATTATATATAAGAAAGAGTAAGTCGCAATGTTTGACGTTTTTGATCAATATGCGTGTCATCTGATTGGTTGTGTTAAATATTATCTTGTGATATTAATACGTGGTAAATGTTTAAAATTCAGATGGACAACGAAGTGAAACAGGAAAACCAGAATGTCAATAACCCGAATAACGATAACCAGAATAACAACGATAACCCGAACAACAATAACAATGGATACCAAGTGGATAATAGTGCCATTCAACACATAGTGGCACAAGAGATAATAGATGCAATGCCATTTATTATCAAAATAGTTAGGGAAGCGTATAATAAAAGTAATAATGGCAGTAAGCGACCAACTGAACCAGAACACAACGTGAACAATGGACCCATAATTCAAGTGCCCATTCCCAAAAAAAGAAGAACCATATCTCATGGTTGTTCATATAAAGAATTATGGTCTTGTAAACCAATGGAATTCTCGGGTAATGAAGGGGCCGTTGCAGCTCTAAGCTAGATAGAAAAGACTGAGACTGTCTTAAAAATAAGCAAGTGTGCGGAAGAGGATAAGATAATGTTTGCTTCCAATCTATTTAAGAACTCAGCCTTAGAATGGTGGAACACTATCCTCCAGTCTAGGGGAAGTGACATGCTTTATAATATGGAATGAGAGGAATTTAAAAATATGGTAGAAAGGAAATTTTGCCCTCCCAATGAAAAAGAACAGATAGCAAATAAGTTTTTAAACCTTAGAATGACTGGAGTAGATAGTAAGGGGTACACTACATTATTCTTTGAATATGCTAGAATAGTGCCAACCCTTGCATCACCTGAACCCGTATTAATCTCCCGTTACATCTGGGGATTAATCAGTGAGATTAGGCGTGTAGTTAAGGTAGCTAGACCTCAAACTATAGAAGAAGCTGTAGAACTAGCGAATACCTTGACTGATGAATTAGTTCGTACATGAGAAGAAGACCAGAGGAGAAACCTAGCTCAAAGGCTTACCCAAGAATTTCGTTATGGAAATTCCAACCGTGGGAAAAATGTAGGTTCTACCTCTGCACCGTACTGCAAGGCTTGCAAGAAAAAGCATTTAGGAAAATGCTCCACTTACTGCAATTTTTGCAAGATATCTGGACACAAGGAAGAAGATTGCAGGAGGAAACCTAATAATGGAATGTGCTTCAACTGTGGAGAAAAAGGTCACATCAAGCCGAACTATCCGAAACTAGTTCCAGCCATGGGCAATAAGACTACCAAAAATGCTAGAGCATTTGTTCTGATGGCAGATGAAGCCAAGATGATTCCGGACGTGATCGCCGGTACGTTTATAGTTAATGATGTTTTTGCTTAAGTATTATTTGACTCTGGTGCGAACCAAAGTTTTATTAATACTTCATTTTGCAAACTTCTCAATCAACCATTAACTAAACTCCCACAAGAATGTCTAGTAGAGACAACAAATGGGGAAACCATTAAGATTTCTGAAATCTTGCAGGGAGCAAGAATAGAGTTTTTTTAAATCAAAAGTTTATTGCAAATCTTTACCCAATGAATCTGTCAGGATTTGATGTTGTATTATGAATGGATTGGTTAATAGCCAATAAAGCCAGTATTTTATGTGATCAAAAGTCAGTCCAAGTAAACTCACCAAAGGGTGAAAAGATCACAATTAAAGGAGATAAACCATCTAAATCTACAAAATTCATCTCTGTGATGAAAACAACAAGTTATATAAGAAAAGGGTCATTAGTGTATTTGATTTCCATAATCACTAACACTAAAGAAAAAGAACTAAAAGATATTCCAGCAGTGTCTTAGTTTCCAGATGTATTTTCAGAAGAATTACCAGGACTACCGCCAGACAGAGAAGTCGAATTCAGAATCCATCTGTTACCAGGGACAACACCAATTGCCAAAGCACCTTACTGTTTGGCACCCGCAGAAATGTAGGAACTGAAGAAAGAGTTAGATGAATTGTTGGAGAAGGGATTCAGACAGCCAAGTTCATCGCCATGGGGAGCGTCGATCTTATTCGTTAAAAAGAAAGACAGATCAATGCATATGTGCATTTGTCACACCCCGACCACGTAAAACAACAAAACGTGGCGGAATCGTCGGGGAGTGTTGTAACAGAATCATTGTTTCATAACACATGGAAAATTGAAATGTTGTTTTATTGAATTAAATGAGTTACAATGTCTTAACAATAAAGAAACATAACAAAAATTAACTAGTCTTGCATCTTTTAATGTCACTAAGGCCTCGTCCAATCCTATGTGAGCATGCATCAATATCATCATCAACTATCATCAACTATTGTACCTGAAACACATGTGAAAGTACGTCAGCATAAAAATGCCGGCGAGTACATAGGTTTTATGAAAAATAGGATTCATGACTTATGTTTAAGAAAATGTTTAACAAAAACTTGTCATGAATCCAGTTTAAGTGTTTGCTTTTATAAGACGTTTGAAAATCGACGATAGATGTGTATAGTTAAAAAGAATGATGTAAGGTTAACTGAATAACCAAGTAAAAGGAGTTTGTATAAATCAAACTGTTTTGTAAAACAATGTCTTGTGAAAAATATGTTATTTGTGTAAAAAATGTATAACCCAAATGAATGATTTAAATAACGCTACGCCATGTAATATAATACAAGCACTTATATATAGCAAGTACCAGCGGCGTATCCACTATGCTTGTATCACATTACACACGTCTCGTTACTCGAATCACTTACCTACATAAACCACCAATGTAAATTGCCCATGTCTAAACCATTGTCAAATGTTAATCAAGTAATGTGTAAACACAATGTCACGTATGGCAAGTGAATTATGTAATAACCAATCCATAGGTAAGAATGCATAAACAATGTACTAAGTATGCGACGGATGGACATACATAGCATGATACAAAGTATAAGATGTCTTGTAAAACGATGTACTAAGTATGCACACAATGGGCATACATAGCATGTGATGTGAAATGTACTAAGCATGATGAACATACTTAGCATGTGATGTCAAAATGTACTAAGTATGATGAACATACATAGCATGAAATGTTTATGTAAAACGATGTACTAAGTATGCACACAATGGGCACACATAGCAAAAACGTAATGAAATCATGTACTATTAGTGTACTAATAGTTTATTGCAAACCTTTACCCAATGAATCTGTCAGGATTTGATGTTGTATTAGGAATGGATTGGTTAATAGCCAATAAAGCCAGTATTTTATGTGATCAAAAGTCAGTCCAAGTAAACTCACCAAAGGGTGAAAAGATCACAATTAAAGGAGATAAGCCATCTAAATCTACAAAATTCATCTCTGTGATGAAAACAGCAAGTTATATAAGAAAAGGGTCATTGGTGTATTTGATTTCCATAATCACTAACACTAAAGAAAAAGAACTAAAAGATATTCCAGTAGTGTCTCAGTTTCCAGATGTATTTCCAGAAGAATTACCAGGACTACCGCCAGACAGAAAAGTCGAATTCAGAATCCATCTGCTACCAGGGACAACATCAATTGCCAAAGCACCTTACTGTTTGGCACCCGCAGAAATGTAGGAACTGAAGAAAGAGTTAGATGAATTGTTGGAGAAGGGATTCATACAGCCAAGTTCATCGCCATGGGGAGCGCCGATCTTATTCGTTAAAAAGAAAGACGGATCAATGCATATGTGCGTTGACTATCGTGAATTGAACAAAGTCACGATTAAGAATCGGTATCCATTACCAAGAATCGCTGATCCGTTCGATCAATTGCAAGGAGCTCGATTTTTCTCTAAAATCGATTTATGGTCAGGATATCATCAATTAAAGGTACAGGAAGAGGACATTCCTAAGACCGTGTTTAGAACAAGGTACGGACATTATGAATTTACTGTCATGCCATTTGGTTTAACCAATGCCCCAGCTGCATTTATGGACATGATGAACCGAATATGTAAGCCATATTTGGATAAATTCATAATTATTTTTATAGATGATATTCTCATTTACTCTAAGAGTAAAGAGGAGCATGCAAAGAATTTGCACGCACTTCTAAGTTTACTGAGAAAAGAAAAGCTTTATGCAAAGTTTTCAAAGTGCGAATTTTGGTTAGAACAGGTACAGTTTCTTGGGCATTTAGTTAATCATGAAGGAATTCATGTGGATCCCACCAAGATCGAAGCGATTACTAGATGGAAAATCCCCGAGTCACCAAACGAGGTTAGAAGTTTCTTAAGATTGGTCGGTTATTATAGAAGATTTATTCGAGATTTTTCAAGAATAGTCATTCCCTTAACTAAGCTAACCTGTAAATCTGTTAAGTTTGAATGGGGATAAAAACAAGAAGAATACTTTAGAATTCTTAAGCAAAGATTAACCAACGCACCCATACTAGCGTTACCAGAAGGAACCGAAGACTTTGTAGTCTATTGTGACGCTTCTAAGTTAGGTTATGGATGTGTGTTAATGCAACGCCAAAAGGTTATAGCCTACGCCTCTAGACAACTTAAGAATCATGAAGAGAATTATTCAACCCATTATCTAGAATTAGGAGCTCTAATTTTTGCCCTTAAAATATGGAGACATTACCTTTACGGTAGTAAGTTTACCATTTTCACTGATCACAAGAGTTTAAAGTATGTTTTCAGGCAAAATGAGTTGAATATGAGACAAAGACGCTAGATGGAGATACTTAGTGATTATGATTGTAATATCCAGTATCATGCAGGAAAGGCTAATGTGGTAGCTGATGCTTTAAGTCGAAAGTATCATGAAAAGCCAAAAAGAGTACGTTCTCTTAAATTAAATCTACAAGTAGATTTAAATGAACAAATTAGAAAAGCACAAGAATAAGTAATCAAGGATGATACTGAAAAATTAAAAGGCATGATCAAGGAATTAGAACAAGTAACAGATGGAATTTGGAGATTCCATAAGAAGAGAATGTGGATACCTAAATTAGGAAACCTACGCCATTGTATATTAGAAGAAGCCCATAAGTCTAAGTATACAATGCATCCTGGAAGTGATAAGATGTTTCAGGACTTAAGAAATAATTTTTGGTGGATAGGAATGAAAAAGGACATAGCAGCTTATGTTTCTAAATGTTTAACCTGTTCACAAGTCAAAGCTGAACACCAGAAACCCTCAGGTTTTTTGCAGCAGTTAGAAATGCAAGTGTGGAAATGGGAATTGATAACAATGGATTTTGTTACCAAATTACCCAAAACAAGAAAAGGTAATGATACAATCTGGGTGATTGTAGATAGGCTAACTAAGTCAGCTCATTTCCTACCAATGAAGGAAACTTTCAGTATGGAACTGTTAGCTAAGTTGTATGTAAATGAAATAGTTTCATTACATGGAATTCCTTTATCAATTATTTCTGATAGGGATAGCCGTTTTACCTCTCATTTTTGGGCAAGTTTCCAAAAAGCAGTGGGAACCAAGTTGAATCTAAGCACAGCTTATCATCCTCAAACAGACGGACAAAGTGAAAGGCCAATTCAGACAATGGAAGATATGCTTAGAGCTTGTGTAATTGATTTCGGAGGTAATTGGGATAACTACTTACCATTAATAGAATTTTCTTATAATAAGAGTTATCACACAAGTATCAATATTGCACCCTTCAAAGCACTTTATGGACGAAAGTGTCGAACCCCAGTCTGTTGGGCAGAAATTGGAGAAAAGCAACTATCCGGACCTGAAATAGTGCAAGAAACAACCGACAAAATTATCCAAGTCAAGGAACGACTAAAAGTAGCACGTGATCAACAAAAGAGTTATGTTGATAACAGACGAAAGTCGTTGGAATTTCAGGTAGGAGACAAAGTGTTATTGAAAGTCTCTCCTTGGAAAGGAGTGGTAAGATTCATCAAATGGGGAAAGCTAAGCCCCAGGTATGTTGGACTTCTTGAGATTATTAGAGGAATAGGACTTGTAGCCTATCAGATACAACTGCCAGAGGAAATGGCAGGAATACATGATGTATTTCATATATCAAATCTCAAGAAATGCTTAGCTGATGAATCACTAATGGTACCTCTTAAGGAGATAGAGGTAAATGAACAACTTAAATTTGTAGAAAAGCCTCTACAGATTGAAGACAGGAAAGTCAAGAATCTCAAACACAAGAGATTAGTTCTGGTCAAAGTGAAATGGGACTCCAAAAGATGACCAGAATACACATGGGAGCTTGAATCAGAAATGCAAAAGAAATGACCGCACCTATTCTTGTAGACCTCGAGGACGAGCTCTAAAACAAGGTGGGGAGGATATAACAACCCTCCAAAATATTTTCGACACCCTAATATATTGTAAAAATGTCCCTATACGTCCTAAAATACACCCCGTATATGAAAACGGACCCCGAATACCTTTATTTTTATTAAAATTAAATAAAAAACAAAAATAATGGGTATCTGGCGGGCCGTGTAAGACCACGCCTTGGTCTACGCGGGGCGCGACAGCCAGTCACCAGGGCTGCACCCGGTGCTGCCACGTGTCACGCAATGTGTCGAGTCTAGTTCGATGACCAGTCAAGGCTAAAGCCTATAACACCTATGTTGCGGGCCGCGTAAGACCTTGGTATGGTCTTCGCGGGGCACCATAAACCCTCTGAGCAGCCCCATAAATAGCAACCTTCGGCAGTTCTGTCGAATTCGCTCACGATCTTTCCCTCTCTTGAATTTCTGCATAGTTGAAGTAATATTTGGGTACAATACCCCCCTAAATAACGAAGTTCTGCCTCGTTGTAAGTATCATAACCCGGTTACGTATTGGATACGCTGCCCGATTGATCCAGGGTTCCGTAACGGCTGTCGAGGTTCTGCCCAACGTAGTCGTTGGAATGTCGTCTCGGGTAATGTAAATATTGGGTTATTATACTAACACGTGTGCATTTGTGTAATTTATAGATAATCACCAGGAAACCCTAAAGGAAAACCTAAGACAACAATGTGAGTAATCTCCTTTTTGCAAACTATTTTTACAAAACCTTACACAATTAATATTATAGTAAACAGTTATTGAGTATTTGTATTCTACAATTATCGTTGGTATGTTGGGGTTTTCTATTCAAAATTTGTTACTACCTTGCCAGGAGTAACATGACCACAAGTCGGGTTGACAGTACCGTGAGTGGTAATTAAAGTAGATGGAAACAAATGTAATTGCGCGACCGCTATCAATGCTGTACAATGGTTTTACTTAACTTGATTAAACTGAGATTCACTCACCAGTATTTCCCATTGAAAAAATGTTTTTAAACGCATTTCAGGTAACAAAATGTGAAAGCCAAATAGAAGCAAGCTGGACAGCACTGAAGGCTTGGAAAAGTGGCTATAAAGTTACCTAAAATAAAGAGATGTTTTATTTAAATAAAATAGGGTTTATCCCTATAAAAATGTGTATACTTAAAACTTGAGATTATTCCCACGTGTTTAATATTATGAAAATGTGTTATTTTACTCTGATAAAATATTTCCTAACTACGGTCCTGATGTGATTTCCGCTGCCAAAATGATAAACACAGATACCGCCGAAACTGGCCGCGGCCGCCCGTTCCCGGGTTGTTAGGGGACAGGGGTTGCGACATCATCATCCGCAATTGTAGGTATGTTGTTTAGTCTTTTGGTCTTTGTGTTTTAATATATTGTTTCTTTTTTTAATCAGGTTTAAGTTATTTAGGGTTTAGACAGTATCAAAATCTATGTTTAATAAACAATTAGATCTACTTTAATTAGTTCATTGATTCATGGTTAATTGCAAAATTCTATGTCTAATTCCTCTTTTGTAGTCCGATTCAAGCATATTTATTTGCTGGATATTCAACTTTATCATTGATCATGTTAATTTTATAATCACTTGCTAACATTTTTCTTTTGTGAATTAGAAATGTGAGAGCCTTTGTTAATGCTCTTTTTAGTATATTTGTTTTATATATAGTTAATATAGTAGTTTTGTTGTTTGCAAAATTCTATGTTTAATTCCTCTTTTTTTGTCCGATTCAAGTACGTTTATTTGCTGGTTATTCAATTTTATTATTGATCATATTAATTTTCTTTTTGTCACTTGCTAACGTGTTTTTCTTTTGTGATTTAGAAGTACTTCACAGAAGAGGTTTTATGTGAAAAGGTAAGAGCTTTTGTTAATGCTCTTTTTAGTACATTTTTTTATATGATATAGTTAATATAATAGTTTTGTCACTTCCATTACTTAATGGTCTATATTTTCCAGGAAAATACAGTCTGAAAAAAAAGATACTTCACCCTGGTGTAAAATTGTAGTATAAATTTTTATTTAAGTATTGGCATAACATGAAAAAGTTGTATGTTTAGGTATAAAACTTTTAGGTATATATGTAAATATTGAAATAGTTGTATGTTTAGAATACTTTACCCTGGTAATAAAAAAAGAAGAACAATTCACCATCTTATTAACATAATTGCTTGATAAATTATTTTAAGAGGTCGTTACACCAACCCTTTAAGATTAAAATTTTCGACATATTCTTCTCGTATCCCTTTTAGCTATTTTTATATTCTACATATTTACCCAGATAAACGTCAAATAAACTAACAACCTTTGTATTTTCATTTTTCATTTGTTAATTCTCTGTAGGAGTGGCGCAAAATGCCCGAAAGCATTATGTGCTGATAATATAGTCAAAGTAAAAAAAAAGTCACTTCGTGAGCTGGAAAACTAGATATTTTTGCATAGTATTGTATTTTCTGTTTTTCTTATATATATATATATATATATATATATATATATATATATATATATATATAATGAGAAAGATGTTAGTATTGTTAATTTATTTTTTTCTATATAAGGTTTGCAAACCTTGAATTATGTGGAATTCCATTCTTATAAATATTGATATTACCTAACAGGTAGTGTTCCCTATGAAATTATTGTAAACTTGCATGGCTATCTCACAATAATTCTGTATTTTATTATTGTTTTATTTTCATCACCAGTATTAATTTTATCATTATCATTATATAGAGAAAAAAAAAACACAAAAGCATAGATACTGAGATCATATTTTGCAAATGTTTTGGACATGACAATCCATTAGACTCGAGAAGAATGACAAAGGTTGAGAAATAAGGTAATATAATAATATAAAAAGTATTTCTTTTCAAGAATATATGATATAGGATAATTTTTTTAGCTTTAATGTATTTTATCGATCATATATCTATTCGACTCAAATTCTGTAATACCATATTAAGATGAAGTATGCTTTTGTGATTTTTTTTTTCAATGTAAGTGGATGTTGATATGGTGAAATTGTATTTGATGATGTAGTAGATGCAATAAAGAATGAATGACCGCTCCTCCAACACAAGCACGAGCATGTCATAATTACATGAATAAGTTCCTTTTGATCGGCGATAATGGTAAGTATTTATGATGATGATTTGAATTTAATAAGTTTATAGATGTATGAGGACTAAGGATTGTTAATAGTGATTTGGATTTGTGGTTTTGGTATGGATCTAGGTTGATATTGTGGTAGGTTGTGAATTATGTGTGTTGTTTAATTTGTCATGTTCTTTATTATGTTTTTTTACTGTTTATGAAGATAATGGAGTGTTAGTTTGATGAATGTGATTGTTGTGAGCTCACGTTCCTGTTGTTAGTGTTAGGACCAGTGGTTGATTCTTAAGAGAAATGTATGTGGGTATAGGAATATTATTCACTTAGCCATTTGCTGTTCGCATGTTTGGTTGTTTCATGTATTTTATGCCAATTATTGGTACATTAAAAGTATTGAATGTGTTGATAGCAAACAATTTTATCATCTTTGCAACTTCAGATGTACTTGAGAACGTACGCGCCGGATAAAATGGTGCAAGCTGTCAGCTCATCATCAAGATTGCGGTCTATTAAGCGTGTTAAACAGTTCTTACAAGAGCTTAAGTTTTTTTTCCATCATGTATACAGTTATGAATAAAAGATTTTTGTATTATCATTGTTTGTTGTCTCATGAATTACGTGGAATTGGGTATGGTTACAGTATATTACAATTTACCACTTGTATAGGTGAATTTAAAATCCAAAGTCCCTAATAAAGTTGTGTGTGCAGAGCATCTAGAATTGCGAAAATAGATACTAACGCTTTTAAATCTTCCAAAACTGGTAATGTTCTGTTTACTTTTTGTTCATTTACATAGTCGGTGTCTGTCCTCTATCATTGATTATGATACGACCTGATAGCGTTTATAATGTGGCATTGATCAAGACCCTACATTTGCTCCTGATTCAATTAGCTTTGGAGGTAATTAAGTTTGGTTGTCCAGTTAGTCGTGGTTTATTTTTTTTAATCTACTTTTTGTTTAATTTTTGTTCTAACATTCATTCACTTTCCAGCAACACCAGCTAAAAAGAATTGGGAAGATGGATCAGAAACGTAAGGTATGCGTAATGCTTCTGATATGCATAAAATACAACATATAAATTATATCAAATAAGGTATAAAATCAACCCTTTTATGTACTAATGTTGGAAAAAGTGCGTTTCTTTGTATACTTTTGATTTTCATGATTAAAAGAGCTTAAATGTACAAAAGAAACAAATTAACAGCAAAAACTAACATAAATACAAAAGAAGAGAAGTTGACACCTCATATTGACCCTCTGAGCTTCACCCCAAGACCAAAAACAACAAATCAGAAGACAAGCATGGGGTCGTATCACCAAGGCATGGGGTTGTTCCCCATTTTAGAATCCATGAAGAAAAGACAAACATAAGCAGACAAGAGACATGGGCCGTGTCAACTCCCAGATATGCAAAATCTCCTATAGTACAGCAAGTACAAGACCACAGGGTCGTGCCTCTGACACACGGGGCCGTATGTGCGTACTGACTGACACAGCTCATTAAATGTAGACAGAGAAGAAGAAGACACGGGGTGGTACCCTTCGGGCAAGGGGTCGTGTGAAAGGCCTGTTTCTAGCTATAAATAGGGGTGATTGGTTCATTTCCAATCCATCCCTTAGCAGCCATCTCTCTCACTTCACCACCACTTCTCCACCACTCTAACACAATTATCCATCACATCCGTTCGAGTTTAGAGTATATAGTAGTCTCGGAATCCAAGATTGATAGTAAAAGTTCTTGTCCAACAATGGCCATGCTTGGCTAATCTCTTACATCACTTGGTGAAGACAAAGCTTTTATGTATTACTTTTGATTTCCAATCTTTTGTGACAACCCTCACCAAATCAGGTATCCGTATGACTTAATTAATATTTAATTACTGCTTAATTACTGTGCTTGCTTGCAATTATGGATAAACTGCTACTTGAATACTGATACATACACAAACTTGCATCATACTTTATTAACTGTCACTCCATTATTTACATACAGAACTTTAGTGACAAACTTGATGCACAAAAGCACAGTAGCACGATGAACGGATAACGCAGTAAACGTGCTGACATAGCCAGCACCAGGCAGACATTGCCTCTAAGGCCTGTATGAGCCAGGAATAGTTTACTACACTAGTAGAGAATGTAGGGAAATGAGGGTTGTAGAACTGCGTCACTAGGTGATAGTTATAGTGACTGGATGTGCCTAAAACATGTGTTAATTACAAAATCCTGCACTTTAAAACAAAAATTCGGCAATTTAGCTAACTAGTAAAGTGCAAAAACATGGGAAAATAATGCTAGACACTTTCCAAAGTGTCGGGAATTCATTGTGTCACTAAAAATAATATTAACGACACTTTAAATGCTTATTAAGCACTTTAACGGATCAGTGTCCCACCGAACAACCGGACTTAACACGGAACATAAAAAATATTGTCATTGGCACTGTTTTTCTTTTTCTGAGCCAGTTAGGGTCCCCGAATACCCTAACACCCGCTATAAAGCATAACACACTACTAAATAGTTTAACCCTTCTAATTAAGCTAACTTACTCTAACTATTTAGTTCAAAACCAACCCAATTACCCCACCCCTTGACCGAACTCGGTTCCTTGTGGGGACACCCCACAAAATTTTGATTATTATAATCACTCATGCTTAATATCTAAAGGACATAGTAACCAATGGTTAATCTTAGTGAATGGTCTATAAGAAGGTCCATGAGTTCATCTTTCATTTCATCACCTACACTTCACAAAAATCACTCTCTCCTCTCCTCTCTTGATTCTCGGCCGACCACCAAGCACCACCCACATCCATTTTCAAGTCTTGATCAAACATTCCAAGCTCATACAAAGGTGAAGGATCACGTATAAGGAAGCTCGGTGCTTACGGATTGCCAAGGACCTCTCTACGACGCTATTAACCACCCGTTTTTCGTCTAGTTTCTTCCCTAGCCTCGAGCTAGTAGTAAGTGACTCTAAACACCTTCTTAAGCTTGTTTAAAGTGGTTAATAAGAGATTTGTCGGTTGAAAATCATGAACACTCAAGAACAAAACTAAAAGTCTTGCTAGAAAGATGAACTTGTTGGATAAAAGGAAAGTAATGGTGTAAAACTTGTTAAACTTGTTTTGTGATGATTATTTTATGTTGTTTTATGCTAGTAGTAGTTCGGATTGTCATCTAACTCAGCTAAGTTATGTTCATGGAACATGAACTAGTGTATTTTAAATGTGAAAAGGACTAGATGATGAACACTACTACATATGAACATGAACTTGTGTAAAAGAGTTTTTCTTATAAAATGAAGTTCTAAACTAGTAGATCTAAAGATCTACAAGCGGTATTTTCGAAGAACCAAGTGTAAAATGAAATCATGTTTTAAAACCGGATCTTTCATAAACTAAAGGCATTTTTGTGAACACACAAGTGTGTAGACACTTGTGTAACGAAAGGTTTTAACAAAGAATTATTTTTATAATTTTTGACCAAGAAGTTGTAAACTTCCACTTTCTTTAAAAATAAGATTTTCAAGAAACCGATTTTAATTACAAAGATAGAAAGATCTACTAAAAACAATGGAAAGTTACTACACACTTTTACATAACCCACAAGTTCATGTGTTTACGATTTACGTATATTTTTGAACTAGTTTGATAATGAAACATTGTTTGTTGATGTTGGGAACATTGTTGATTGGATTTTGAAAAGAAAATGATACGTTTGAAAGCGTGGCCACCTCCAGTTACAGAGGAAACTCTTGCAAAATTTTTCCAGAAAATAGCACGTAGAATTATTTTCATAACAAGTGCTTAAAAATATATTTTTAACTTGTTTTCCCAAATAAATTTCGCCTTGATTTTATTACAAAACTTCTAAGTGTCGGAGGTGGGATTTTCACAAATAAAACTTGCTAAAATATATATTTAGAATATATATTTTTATAATAGCACTTGGGTAATTCTTATGATTATTTTGTGAACTACACAAATATTATTTTTAGAGTAAAAATAATATAACTCGTATACACTGAATATTAACGGCTCCAAAATAATACAAACGCCTTCATAATATTTAAGTTACACCGGTATTATTAATACCACCCGAACCTTACAACGTAACTTACGTATTTTCAGAAAATACTCATAAGCGCGTATTTTGATAAAAGTATTATTTTGGAAAATCATATGAAATAAAATATAATATTTTTGGGAAAATATTTATATTTTGGAAGAAGAATTAAAATATATTTTAAGTGAGACTTAGTAATATATTTCGAAATTATACGAACGCACGTGAATTAAAACCCCCATCCTTGGGAAGGAATATATTTACCAATTAATTACGAAGTGTAAACACGAAATAGCTGTCTAACTATTTCCCAAAAACTTAAACCTTAAGCTAAGACACGGCCGTCCGTCTAATAGAAGTTAGTACGTGTAGGTCGTCGCACAACAGATTGTCTGAGAGATACTTTTTAGAGATGCACTTCGGTGAGTTCATGTCCCCCTTTTCTCTTAACTGTTTTCAGTTTTTAAACTGCGGGAGTGAAATACATGTTACTATGATTACGAGTACTGTTACACATGGTATGATTAGCGTAAGGAGGGTTACTACTTAGATCATGTGAGTGGGTAGGCGGGAACTGAAGGCCATTAGTCCTCATTGTAGGACCGAGGGACAGTAGCGGTAGATCTATCTGCGTGTAGCGAGCCCAGCCCCATGCCCAACAGTACGGACCCCCGGGGTGACTTTGTACCCGACGCAAAAATCTGCTTGGTTTGAGTCTTCCTACTGCACTTCACACATATCAATGGCCTTGCAAACCATTGGTGATCTCTTTATTTCCTTATTTGCTACATACCAGGATTTTTATACTTACAAAGGTTTTACTTACTCACTACACATGAACTCGCTCAACAATTTTTGTTGATTTTTCCAACCTACATGTATTTCTGGGAACTAAGGATCTGGCACGGTATGCTACGTTTTCCACGCTGCGTTAAAGTTACGGGATCATCCACGTTTAGGGATTGCGACTTTTACCTGGACAAGTCGCAAGTCTTAAACGGTGTTTATTTTATGTTGTGGTTGCGTCTTAAGAACAATGTTTTTATTTTGTAGTATTGTAAACTCGATGCATGTGTCTGCATTTCAAAACAATGTTGTGGTATTTTGTTTTTAAGACTTTAATCAATGGATGATCTGCATGGTTTTAAATTCATATAGCTTTGTTGTGATTAAGCTATGGTATTAAGAAGTCACACCAAATTAACCCACGCTTCCGCAAAGCCAGGGTGTGACAGCTTGGTATCAGAGCTCTAATCATAGCGAACTAGAATTCCTTCTCGAGTCTAGACTATGATCACTAGGGCTCTCACGAAAACATATTTTTACATTGCATACCACTTCAGTCCAGATCCAGGTCACAAAATATTTTTACAAAAGTTGAGCACATTTTATTTTTAGTTATGGCTCAGTCTGGGATGCTGAGGCTCGGTCTGGGAGGCTGAGGAAGTTGTCTAGTGGGACTAGGGAGTCAGTCTGGGAGGCTGGGAGAGTTGTCTAGTGGGACTAGGGAGTCAGTCTGGGAGGCTGGGAGAATTGTCTAGTGGGACTAGGGAGTCAGTCTGGGAGTCTGGGAGGCTGGGAGAATTGACTAGTGGGACTAGGGAGTCAGTCTGGGAGGCTGGGAGGCTAGTGGGACTAGGAGGACTATTTGATTGTTTATTGGTAACTAATGTGCTTATTTGACTATATGATTGATTATTTGAGCATATGTGTGTTTGTATTACAGACGACATGCCTTCATCCGGCACCGGAGAGTCGGACACCACAGACCCTATGCCCATAGTATCAGACGACAGAGTGTCATCAAAGCATGAGGTGCATACTTCAGACACCACTAGCACGGACGACGATGATTTCCAGCCATTTGCGCTGCCCGATGTTATTGCTGAGCCCGCTGATGGCCATATTGCCGGGGATTTGCCGCTCATGGTGATCCCTGCCCCTATACCTCTTGCCTCTTACCCTGTTCTTGATATGCTCCTTGACGTAGTCGCAAACGACGACGTCGACTTATTTGACGAGGATCCACTAGAGGATGATGTTGAGGGCGAGGCCCACATAGCTGCTGGCGATCTCTTGCTTCTCGCGGATGCTCCTGCTGAGGAGTCACCTGTTCATTCACCCGTCCCAGACTCCTTTGAGTCTGTGGCATCTGCAGCGTCACATGCGCAGGGAGCGCAGCACTATTCTCATGATACCGACCCTGATAGAGCATCGTCCGCTGCACCTGCCCCTGTCCCGAGTTTTGCGATCGATCATGACATTGATGATGATTCTGACCCCGATTTCCAACCTGGTTTTGATCCAGACCAGGAGATTGAGTTTATTCACCTAGATCAGCCCATGGAGGACCCTGTTGACCTTGTGTTTGCTGATCCTACAGATTTGGAGATGGAGTTTGATGACCCGGAGCCTGCTGTGGCCCCCGAGCCAGTAGTTGCTCCAGACCCCGCATTCAAGCATGACCCTATTCATGCTGATGTACCCGCTGTTGATCCTTTGATTGCTGATGTACCTGTCAATGATCATCCTATTGTTGCTCCACTTTTGGAGGATGAGCATGCTGTTAATGCTCATGTTGATGCCCCTCATATTGCTGATATTCTTGCTGATCCTGTTATTGCCCCTCCACCTGACCCAGTGCCTATAGAGCCTGATCATGCACTTTTTGCGACCCATGTTGACCCTCGATATGCGCACACCCGAAATGGGTGGATAGATGATGATGATGATGATGATGACTACCCGCCTTTTGTGGTACCCGTTACACCTGCTTCAGCACCCGTTCCTGTTGGTGCACCTTTGTTTCCTGCACACACCACTGATGCGCATCGCGCAGACCTGCCTATCACATTTCTCCAGGAGATCCCTCTGCCACGTCCTGGAGAGGGCTCTTCTCGTCAGCCTTTTGGCCATGCACCTTTTATGACTGGAGGAGATCAGTTTGTACCACAGATCTCTCATCATACTGCTGTTCCCCCTGTTGCATCGTTTACTGTGCCATCTTTTGCTCCATCTAGTGAGCCTTTTCTTTGGACTTCGCCACCCATCATGCCACCATCTGATCCTTATCATCCTTATCACATAGGTTATTCTGTAGAGGATGTTCTCAGGTCATTCATGATCCAGCAGGAGGCACTGACTCGTCGCGTGCAGGAGCTTGAGAGAGCTCAGCGACCACCATGCCAGTGCCAGGGCCAGACTCACCCTGCGATATCACACCCTCCTCGTCTGTTATATCCCGATTCTGCTGCACGTTTTTGGACTCAGGAGCAGCAGCTAGCATATCTGTTGCGTTCTCATCGAGCCATGGAGGAGGATTGGCTTCACATGCAACGTTTGTTCTTTTCTCATTTTCCCCCTCCTCCACCGCCATCAGCGTAGGGCTATTTTGTACGACACGGGTAGACTTTGTTGAGAAGACGGCGATTGCACAGATTGCACAGCTTTTTGGAGACTGCATATTGATCCTGACTTTTGTTGTTATGTATATTGGATATTGTTGACACTGATTTGATATTTTGGACTGGGGTGATGTAGCCCTTAGTCGTTGATGTTGTATGATACAGTAATGTACTTGTACACTTTACATTGTGGTCTCGATTTATGGCAATGCAATCGCAGTATTCTCATCACATGTGATGTTTGATTGATTATTTATGTTCTATAACATGAGATGTTATGTGGTTGAATTATTTGTAACATGGGATGTTATGTGTTTGGTTTATTTTAACATGAGACGTCATGTATTATTACTATCGTTATATACGTACACTTTACCTACCATGACCTGACTTACGTGAACACATCTTTTAGAAGATGCCACCGAGACGCCAAGCACGCATGCCCCCAACGAGGCAGAACTTCAGCAGGTCATCGCTGCCGCCATTGCGTAGTACGCAGCCTCACAAGGAGGAACTAGCGGGAGTAATTCAAACAACAATGGCAATAACAATCCGCCTCATGGTAATACTAAGTCATTAAGGCATACCATGATACAATTGGATATCTCTAGCAAGTTTGCTAATGCCATTCATATATTGTAACGTATGTGCGGGGTGCACCTACAAGCAGTTCCTAGACTGCAAGCCTGTCAACTTTGATGGCACCGGAGGTGCTGTTGCTTTTGCTCGATGGGCCGAGAAGACAGAGTCTGTTCTCCGGATGAGCAAGTGCGCTCCAGACTAGCAAGTTACTTACATTTCTGGGCTATTCTTGGACGGAACCCTGTCCTGGTGGAACTTACAAGTTCAAACCCTTGGAGAAGCCGCAGCCTACGCAATGACATGGACTGAGCTGAAAGAGCTCATGCGAAGAAAGTATTGCTCTCGCGCTGAAATTCAAAAGTTGGAAACTGAGTTTTGGCATCTGAAAATGGAAGGTCCGAAAATTGCGGAATATGTTCAGAGGTTTCACGACTTGTCTCATGTGGTACCTTATATGGTTACACCAGAATTCAAGCGAATCGAACGCTTCATTTGGGGTTTAGCTCCTCAAATCATAAGCATGGTGACCTCTTTGAAGCCGGCAACAATCACTGAGGCAATCGATCTGAGCGTGGCTCTTACTGAGGAGGCTATCCGCCTAAACAAGTTTTCTGATGTTGAGCAAAAGAAGAAGGAGACTCATGTAGAGTCGTCCGGGGGTAACAAAAGAAAAATCTCAAACTTCAAACAAGGCACAAGCAGTAATGGCAGGAAAGGAGAACCAAGCGCACCAGTCCAAGCTACAACTGGTACTGGAAAGAAAGGGAAGGGATATATGGGAACACACCCCAAGTGTAACACCTGCCAGCGTCACCATTCTGGCTGGTGTGGGTCAAAAGTATGTGAAGCATGTGGAAAGGTTGGTCATTCGAAGGATACTTGCTGGGCCACTGTTGGCCGGGGTGGCCAAGGAGGTCTTGGTAATCGAAACAATAATCGTGGTGGAAATGGAAATCGTGCACAAGGAAATAACGGAGGGAATGGAAATCGAGGCAACAACGCAAATCAAGCTGGTGCTGTGAATCGTAACCAAAACAATAATCAAGCTGGGAATGGAGGTGGAAACGGGCAGAGACCGGGTTGTTTTAACTATGGTGACACTAGGCATTATAAGAGGAACTCCCAGAATTGAATCAAGCTCGCGGAAGAGTCTTTAATATCGAAGCGAGGGAAGCGCGCCAGGATCCCAATGTTGTTACTGGTATGTTCCCTGTAAACCAACGCTTTGCATCCGTTTTATTTGATACTGGTGCCGACTATAGCTTCGTGTCTAGAATTTAAGAATATGCTTGTGTTAACCGCTAGTAATTAGATATTCCCTACTCAATCAAATTGGCTAATGGAAAGTTCGTAGAAGCCAATGAAGTTGTCAGAGGTTGTGTAATCGAATTGGGAGAGTGTGAGTTTGCTTTAGATCTACTACCAGTCCAGCTGGGGAGCTTCGACGTGGTAGTAGGAATGGATTGGTTATCGAGTAACAAGGCAGAAATTGTTTGTCACGAAAAGGTCGTTCGCATCCCAGCCGAGGATGGCGAAACAATTGTGGTTCATGGAGAAAAGCGAGATACGCCTTTAAGAATAATCAGCTGCCTGAAAGCCCGTAAGTGTCTACAGAAGGGATGTGCTGCCTTCCTGGCACACATCGTGGATAAGAAGGTTGCTGAGCCGAAGATTGAAGACATCCCTGTCGTGAGGAAGTATCCGGAAGTCTTCCCAGAGGACTTGCCAGGATTGCCACCCCAGAGGCAAGTGGAGTTCCGCATCGACTTAGTTCCAGGCGCTGCGCCTGTGGCTAAGGCACCTTATAGACTTACACCATCAGAGATGCAGGAATTGTCTACACAACTTCAAGAGTTTCTAGACAAGGGATTCATCAGACCAAGCTTCTCACCTTGGGGAGCTCCGGTCCGGTTTGTCAAGAAGAAGGACGGTAGCTTTCGTATGTGCATCGACTACCGGGAGTTGAATAAGTTGACCGTCAAGAATAGGTATCCCCTGCCAAGGATCGATGACTTATTCGATCAGCTCCAAGGTTCAAGCTCTTACTCTAAGATCGATTTGCAATCAGGTTACCATCAGTTAAGGATACAAGAGGAAAGTATCCTGAAGACAGCCTTTAGGACTCATAATGGACACTACGAGTTCCTAGTTATGCCGTTTGGGTTGACTAACGCCCCAACTATTTTTATGGACCTAATGAACAGAGTTTGCAAGCCGTACTTGGATAAGTTCGTGATTGTGTTCATCGACGACATTTTGATTTACTCAAAGACGAAGAATAAACACGAACAACATTTAAGAGCTATTCTGGAGTTGCTGAAAAAGGAACAGTTGTATGCCAAATTCTCTAAGTGCGAGTTTTGGCTACGTGAAGTCCAATTCCTTGGACATGTGGTAAATGGAGATGGGATTCATGTGGACCCCACCAAGATCGAAGCGATCAAGAATTGGGAAACCCCAAAGACACCAACTGAGATTCGACAATTCTTAGGTTTGGCTGGGTATTATCGAAGGTTCATTGAGGGTTTTTCAAAAATCGCTCAACCGCTGACACTCCTCACGCAGAAAGATAAGAAGTTTGATTGGGGAATCAAACAGGAAGAAGCATTTCAGCTATTAAAAGACAAGCTCTGCAATGCGCCAATCTTAGCACTACCAGAGGGTACAAATGATTTTGTGGTATATTGTGACGCTTCACGTCAAGGATTGGGTTGCGTGTTGATGCAACGCCAGAAAGTTATAGCTTACGCGTCCCGCCAATTTAAAGCACATGAAAAGAATTATACCACACATGATTTGGAACTAGGCGCAGTGATATTTGCATTGAAGATCTGGAGACATTATCTATATGGTACGAAATGTACAATTTTCACAGATCATAAGAGTCTGCAGCACATATTCGACCAGAAAGAGCTGAACATGAGACAAAGACGTTGGGTTGAGTTGTTAAACGATTACGACTGCGAGATAAAGTACCATCCAGGGAAGGCGAATGTGGTCGCCGATGCCTTAAGTCGAAAAGAAAGAATCAAGCCCATAAGGGTTAGGGCTTTGGAGATGATTATTCAAACAGATCTTTCTCTGCGCATTCGTGCCGCGCAGAAAGAAGCACTTAAGGAAAGGAACATTGTAGAAGAATATCTCCGTGGGATGGAGAAGCAGTTAATACCAAACGAGGAAGGAACGTTATGTTTTATGAAAAGGATTTGGGTTCCTCTGTTTGGTGGTCTGAGAAAAGTTATTTTTAACGAAGCTCACAAATCACGGTACTCTATCCATCCAGGAGCGGATAAGATGTACCAGGATCTTAAAGATTACTATTGGTGGCCTAGAATGAAAGGCGACGTTGCTGTTTATGTGAGCAAGTGTTTAACGTGCGCTAAGGTGAAAGCGGAATACCAGAAGCCTTCGGGACTTCTGCAATAGCCTGAGATTCCCAAGTGGAAATGGGAACAAATTTCCATGGATTTTATAACAAAGTTTCCAAGAACGCCAAAGGATCATGACACTATTTGGGTAATAGTGGACCGGCTAACGAAATCAGCGCACTTCTTACCCATCAGAGAGAAAGATAACACGAGCAAATTGGCCGAAATTTATATGAGGGAAATCGTTGCACGCCATGGAGTGCCACTCTCAATCATCTCTGATAGAGACGGAAGGTTTTTGTCAAGGATTTGGCAATCCTTCCAAAAAGCTTTTGGCTCGCAATTGAATCTGAGCACTGCATTTCACCCACAGACCGATGGGCAAAGCGAACGGACGATACAGACATTGGAAGATATGCTGAGAGCATGCGTTATGGATTTGGGCGGTAGCTGGGATAAGCATTTACCATTGGTCGAATTCTCATACAACAACAGCTACCACACTAGTATTGGAGCCGCGCCATTTGAAGCCCTATATGGCTGCAAGTGCAGATCACCGCTTTGTTGGTCTGATGCCGGTGATAAACAATTGGTTGGTCCTGATGTGGTCCAGGAAACCACAGATAAGATCGCACAGATCCGAGATCGCATCAAGGCGGCCTGCGTTCGTCAGAAATGTTATGCGGACCGAAGAAGGAAACCTCTAGAGTTTGAGGTAGGCGATACGGTATTGTTAAAGGTATCACCCTGGAAGGGTGTGGCACGCTTAGGGAAGCGTGGAAAGTTGAACCCACGATATATTGGTCCATTCAAGATTCTAGAAAGGATTGGGTTAGTGGCATACAAACTGGACTTATCTGCTGAATTGAATGGTGTTCACGATACATTTCATGTATCAAATTTGAAGAAAAGTCCAACGCAAGATTCTATTGTTATTCCCGCAGACGAGATTCATATTGACGACACGCTCCATTTTGTCGAAGAACCGGTTGAGGTTACGGATTGGAAAGTGAACAAAACCCGCCGGAGCAGTGTCAAGCTCGTCAAGGTTAGATGGAATGCAAGACATGGTCCTGAATACACCTGGGAGCGTGAGGACCGAATCAAAGAAAAGTACCCCCACTTATTTCCCAAGACTCCTGCATCTAGGAGCAGAACTTAAAATTTCGGGATGAAATTTTTCTAACGGGGGGAGAATGTGACAACCCTCACCAAATCAGGTATCCGTACGACTTAATTAATATTTAATTGCTGCTTAATTACTGTGCTTGCTTGCAATTATGGATAAACTGCTACTTGAATACTGATACATACACAAACTTGCATCATACTTTATTAACTGTCACTCCATTATTTACATACAGAACTTTAGTGACAAACTTGATGCACAAAAGCACAGTAGCACAATGAACGGATAACCCAGTAAACGTGCTGACATAGCCAGCACCAGGCAGACACTGCCTCTAAGGCCTGTATGAGCCAGGAATAGTTTACTACACTAGTAGAGAATGTATGGAAATGAGGGTTGTAGAACTGCGTCACTAGGTGATAGTTATAGTGACCGGATGTGCCTAAAACATGTGTCAATTACAAAATCCTGCACTTTAAAACAAAAATTCAGCATTTTAGCTAACTAGTAAAGTGCAAAAAGATGGGAAAATAATACTAGACACTTTCCAAAGTGTCGGGAATTCATTGTGTCACTAAAAATAATATTAACGACACTTTAAATGCTTATTAAGCACTTTAACGGATCAGTATCCCACCGAATACCCTAACACCCGCTATAAAGCATAACACACTACTAAATAGTTTAACCCTTCTAATTAAGCTAACTTACTCTAACTATTTAGTTCAAAACCAACCCAATTACCCCACCCCCCTTGACCGAACTCGCTTCCTTGTGGGGACACCCCGCAAAATTTTGATCATTATGATCACTCATGCTTAATATCTAAAGGACATAGTAACCAATGGTTAATCTTAGTGAATGGTCTATAAGAAGGTCCATGAGTTCATCTTTCATTTCATCACCTACACTTCACAAAAATCACTCTCTCCTCTCCTCTCTTGATTCTCGGCCGACCACCAAGCACCACCCACATCCATTTTCAAGTCTTGATCAAACATTCCAAGCTCATACAAAGGTGAAGGATCAGGTATAAGGAAGCTCGGTGCTTACGGATTGCCAAGGACCTCTCTACGACGCTATTAACCACCCGTTTTTCGTCTAGTTTCTTCCCTAGCCTCGAGCTAGTAGTAAGTGACTCTAAACACCTTCTTAAGCTTGTTTAAAGTGGTTAATAAGAGATTTGTCGGTTGAAAATCATGAACACTCAAGAACAAAACTAAAAGTCTTGCTAGAAAGATGAACTTGTTGGATAAAAGGAAAGTAATAGTATAAAACTTATTAAACTTATTTTGTGATGATTATTTTAAGTTGTTTTATGCTAGTAGTAATTCGGATCGTCATCTAACTCGGTTAAGTTATGTTCATGGAACATGAACTAGTGTATGTTTATATGTGAAAAGGACTAGATGATGAACACTACTACATATGAACATGAACTTGTGTAAAAGAGTTTTTCTTATAAAATGAAGTTCTAAACTAGTAGATCTAAAGATCTACAAGTGATATTTTCGAAGAACCAAGTGTAAAATGAAATCATGTTTTAAAGCTGGATCTTTCATAAACTAAAGGCGTTTTTGTGAACACACAAGTGTGTAGACACTTGTGTAACGAAAGGTTTTAACAAAGAATTATTTTTATAAGTTTTGACCAAGAAGTTGTAAACTTCCACTTTCTTTAAAAATAAGATTTTCAAGAAACCGATTTTAATTACAATGATAGAAAGATCTACTAAAAACAATGGAAAGTTACTACACACTTTTACATAACCAACAAGTTCATGTGTTTGCGATTTACGTATATTTTTGAATTAGTTTGATGATGAAACATTGTTTGTTGATGTTGGGAACATTGTTGATTGGATTTTGAAAAGAAAATGATACGCTTGAAAGCGTGGCCACCTCCAGTTACAGAGGAAACTCTTGCAAAATTTTTCCAGAAAATAGCACTTAGAATTATTTTCATAACAAGTGCTTAAAAATATATTTTTAACTTGTTTTTCCAAATAAAATTCGCCTTGATTTTATTACAAAACTTCTAAGTGTCGGAGGTGGGATTTTCACAAATAAAACTTCCTAAAATATATATTTAGAATATATATTTTTATAATAGCACTTGGGTAATTCTTATGATTATTTTGTGAACTACACAAATATTATTTTTAGAGTAAAAATAATATAACTCGTATACACTGAATATTAAAGGCTCCAAAATAATACGAACGCCTTCATAATATTTAAGTTACACCGGTATTATTAATACCACCCGAACCTTACAACGTAACTTACGTATTTTCAGAAAATACTCATAAGCGCTTATTTTGATAAAGTATTATTTTGGAAAATCATATGAAATAAAATATAATATTTTTGGGAAAAATATTTATATTTTGGGAGAAGAATTAAAATATATTTTAAGTGAGACTTAGTAATATATTTTGAAATTATACGAACGCACGTGAATTAAAACCCCCATCCTTGGGAAGGAATATATTTACCAATTAATTATGAAGTGTAAACACGAAATAGTTGTCTAACTATTTCCCAAAAACTTAAACCTTAAGCTAAGGCACGGCCGTCCATCTAATAGAAGTTAGTACGTGTAGGTCGTCGCACAGCAGATTGTCTGGGAGATACTTTTTAGAGATGCACTTCGGTGAGTTCATGTCCCCCTTTTCTCTTAACTGTTTTCAGTTTTTAAACTGCGGGGGTGAAATACATGTTACTATGATTACGAGTACTGTTACACATGGTATGATTAGCGTAAGGAGGGTTACTACTTAGATCATGTGAGTGGGTAGGCGGGAAATGAAGGTCATTAGTCCTCATTGTAGGACCGAGGGACAGTAGCGGTAGATCTATCTGGGTGTAGCGAGCCCAGCCCCAGGCCCAACAGTACGGACCTCTAGGTGACTTTGTACCCGACGCAAAAATCTGCTAGGTTTGAGTCTTCCTACTGCACTACACACATATCAATGGCCTTGCAAACCATTGGTGATCTCTTTATTTCCTTATTTGCTACATACCAGTATTTTTATGCTTACAAAGGTTTTACTTACTCACTACACATGAACTCGCTCAACAATTTTTGTTGATTTTTCCAACTTACATGTATTTCAGGGAACTAAGGATCTGGCATGGTATGCTACGTTTTCCACGCTGCGTTAGAGTTACGGGATCATCCACGTTTAGGGATTGCGACTTTTACCTGGACGAGTCGCAAGTCTTAAACGGTGTTTATTTTATGTTGTGGTTGCGTCTTAAGAACAATGTTTTTATTTTGTAGTATTGTAAACTCGATGCATGTGTCTGCATTTCAAAACAATGTTGTGGTATTTTGTTTTTAAGACTTTAATCAATGGATGATCTGCATGGTTTTAAATTCATATAGCTTTGTTGTGATTAAGCTATGGTATTAAGAAGTCACACCAAATTAACCCATGCTTCCGCAAAGTCAGGGTGTGACATCTTTGGTTAACTTTTTAATTGGATGTGTATTAATGACTTTAATAACTAGTTTTTTTTATATTGAAAGTGAACTTTATTCTATCATCTCTTCATGTTTTGTTGATTCACTCATTCATGTCTTTGCGATCTATATAAAGCACATTAACTGTCTGGAAGGGGGTTAGAAGGGTGGTTTGGGTAAAGTTCTTGCCTCGTTCAGTGTAAAGATCCTGCGAGGACTTGATTCAAACTTATTAGGATTTCTCTTGAGATAGATTGCATCAAATCAGGAGAAGTAAGAACGGCTTGAATCCCTTATAAACAAACTACTATTAAAACTTTAAACCGGCATTGTGGGACTGTATCCCTGCTGACTCAGACCAATATGGCCGAGCGTAGCGCTGCCTCCAAAAGAGAGAATGCCACATTTTGCATTAATAACTTACTTAATTATTTTTCAATATTTCGGCATTGAGGGACTGTATCCGTGTTGACTCAGACCAATGTGACAGAGGGTAGTGTTGCCTCCAAAAGAGGGACATGCCACTATAACTAAGATAACCTCTTAGACTATCCATATTCACAACCCAACCCAACCCAATCTTTAATAAAATACTCATTTCTCTCTCTTCCACCTACACAACCCAACCCAACACAACTTTCACACCCATTAGCAACCTAACCCAAACTAACTTTTATTAAATAAATAATTTATGAATATCTTTTTATTTAATTTAAACTGTTAAAATATATTTTTTTATTTTGAAACAAATATTTTTTATTTTAAATATAAAATAAGAAAAATGAAAAAAAAATTAACATTCATCAAACAATCTATATTTATTTTATATTTAAAGATATATTTTTCTGAACGAACTCTGTTTTTAATAAAATTTATATCAGGATGTTCAAAAAAATATAATAAACAAGATAGTCTGTTTAGATTTTTGAAAAAACTTAAAAATTATAAGTTATTAGAAAAAAACTGATTATATTTAAAACTAATTGTTAACAAACAAAAATGAAAAAGAAAATAATAGTGATGCCCACTCTTGTTGTGACACATGGCATAGGAAATCACCAACCTAGGTTGCAACCTAGGTTGCTGGAACGACCAGGTTGTCCATTTTTTTTTTGTATTTTGCTTTTTCTTTAATTGATTTTCACAACCCAACCCATGTTTGGGTCACCAATGGGAATAGCCTTAAAAAACCCAAAGTGCGGAAATCATCAAAGGATACGTAAAAGAAGAGTCGGAACCAAGTGATTATATCTTGTCTATTTGTTTCTTTTTAATATTTTAGTCTCTTTTCTTTATTTTTAATTACTACACATCTTTTCTCAAAAAAATTGATTAGATTAGACGTTGACGATATTCCGGTATTAAAAGCTCTTGTGTCCTTGGACGACCTCGGTGTCTTACCATCACTATACTACGCCAATGATGGGTGCACTTTCCCTAGCGTGTTTGTAATACCCCGAATCTTAATGTGCTGGTTATAAACGTGTGAAATATGTAATTTATATTTCATATATTGTTAAACGAGTAAGATGATTGTGTGAAAGGTGAAATATCTTGACAAACCTTGGCTAATATAGGAGACCGTTAATATTAATAATTAAATATATTATTTTATTTACCTTACTCCGTTTTTAATGAAACTTAGGTTAAAACGTAGATAAAAATATGCTCGTTCTAATGACATATTCGTCGTTTTATAAAACGTCATATTTTAAAAGTTATACAAGAAAAATGAATTAAGTAGCTGAATTAATATATATAAGCAACCAAGCTAGCAGGTCAAGCAGGTAGGTAGGCACGTCAATTGAATCCCATATCGACCATAAAAGGATTTGAGGTGCCTGCTTGCTTGTTTTAAATAAGAGTCTCAGTAGTTTGTTTAGGTACCAGTTTCTTTAACGGGAATGCTCTAGTATAGAGAATCCTGAGTATACGATACCCCGTTGGGTGTTGTTAGTAGTCGTTTTTGGAGCGCCAGTAGGAGCAGGAGTAGGGAAACTCTACATCAACGTGCCGTAGATAGTTTTGAGGTATACTCTCGTTTAAGTTTATGTTTAGTTATTTACTATTTATTTTTAGTAGTTAATATTAGCTTTATTATTAGTAATAATATATTAGTAGTAGTAGTGTTAGTATTATTTTTAGGTACTAGGGTTATTGTCAGGGGCGGGTATTGGGTAGCCTAGCCTTAGTTAGGCATGGACTGATCACCCATGCTTAAACAAGGTAGGGTTAACCAATATCCAACCATGATAATGACTAGTTAGGTGTACCATTACCTAACCTAGGATTATGTAATTGTGTCAGGACCTTGAGACATAACCCAGTCGTACTAGCGGCAGTTAAGCAATTGCTAATCAGGTGAGTCATCATACTTTTCTTCTAAACTGTGATAGTATACTCGTCCATAACTGGTAATAATGAGAATGCTGCAGTATGCATGTGTCAGTAGGGGTATATGGGATCCTATTATGCTTAATGAGGTGTGTCACTCTGGGAAGGGTAATAAGGTGTTGTACCCACAGGCACTTCGTGCTTATAAGGTCCAGCGACACACACTCATACCTATGTGACGGCCGTAGGGGGACACAGCTGGAGGACCAGTATGTCTCTTGTACGGTGGTTTGTGACAAGTCAAATGTGACCTATAAGGTTCAATGAGGCCCAACCTGACTATAATGTGGTCACATGCCCATATTGTGTATGCATATAATGTAAACTGTGGTCTGTCTTTATAAAAATTGTATAGTATGAGCTCACCAGTATATATCTGACGTCGTTTTGAGTATACTTATCTCAGGTGAGTCGTGAGGAAAGCTATAGGAACTACTTGATAGTTGTGGAGTTTTAGAAGATGAAGGAATTCTTAGTTGCCAAAAGTTTGTAAATAAATAAAGTGTTGTACTCAGACTATTATAAGTTTTAATGAAAGTTTAGTTTGTTTCCGCTGTAAGTGTATCAATTGTGCACAATCACCCGGGTTACGGGGTGGGTGTTATAGTTGGTATCAGAGCCCGAGGTTTTAGCGAATTAGGTATTGAAGGAATGCCTAAGCTTTAACCATTAGTTCTCTAAAGATTAAATAGCACACTCAGACTAGGCCAAATAACATGTACTCAGGAAAAGTACTTGCATAGTCAGTTGAGTGACGCTAGAAGAAGTAAACTATGTTGTGCCATTCTATGTGCTATATATATATACACACGTATATATATATCTCTATGTGATGTATGTAGTTGTTATATTATAATGATGTATCATACATACTAGTAACTCTTTATACTCATATTCCTATAGGAAAGAGACAATGTCTGAACATAGAGATGAACAAGGGTCTAGAAATAATCAGAATAACAGAAGGGGAGAGGAAAGTTCTTATAGGACTCGAACTCCCTCTCATAGTGTCAGGTCCCGGTCTAGTACAAGCATGCGTCTAAATACTGAGGATATCCACAATATAGCTATGGAAGTGGCTAAGGTAATGAAGAATGCACAAACCGGTAATGTTAACCAATCTGGAGAATGACATGAAGAAAGCTCATCAGCCTCCACGCCAGTACAAAGGGAAGGAATGGGCGAAAGGAAAAACACTATTGCAACCACGCCACTAGAAGGAAAAGGTGAATATTCCAAAGCAAAGGAATGTACTTATAAGCATTTCATGTCCTGTAAACCTCAATCCTTAGACGGAAGAAAGGGAGCACTAGAAGCTCAAGACTGGCTCAACAGAATGGAGTCAGTATTAGACATATGTGAGTGTGATGACCGCAACAAAGTACGGTTCGCCGTACATATGTTTGAAGCTGAAGCCCTTCACTGGTGGAACATTGTGGTCCGAACAGAGGGAAAAGAAAAGGTTAAGGAGATGAAGTGGGAGGAGTTTATTCATAAGTTTCTTGCTAAGTATTGTCCTCCCAGTGAGACCGAGCAACTGGAAGTAGAATTCTTTCAGTTAAAAATGGGAAATAAAACCTATCGAGAGTATGTTTCTCGTTTCAACGACATATCTCGACTGGTTTCTTATTTAGCATTGACTGGGGAACAACTGATCAATAGGTTTATTTGGAGTCTACCCTCTAAAATGAGAGTGTTTATCAAATCCAAATCCCCCAAGACTTTTGCAGAAACTGTTGAGGCTGGCGTCGTCATGGCTGCCGAGATGATTATGCGGCAGGCTGAATCTCTCGCACCAAAAAGAAAGTGGAAGAAAGAAAGGGGGACACCCGGAATAACAACTTTAAAAGGCCTAAAACATTTCCTCAATGTCAAATTTGCAAACGCTTTCATACAGGGGAATGTCGTTTTCCTTGTCCAAATTGTAAAAAGACGGGTCATGCTCTTCAAGAATGCAAGGAAAAGAAGAAGTGTTTCAAATGTGGAGACCCTAACCACATGAGATCTGAATGTCCCGAACTTAAAAGAAATGATAGGACACAACCAAATCAGCCAAAAGGGCGGGCATTTGTACTCACCACGGAAGAAGCCAAGACCAATACAGACGTTATCACGGGTACGTATCTCGTAAATGATGTATATGCACATGTGTTATTTGATACCGGTGCAAATAGAAGTCTAGTGTCGACTACCTTTAGACCTTACTTGAACCAGGCGTCCCAAACCCTAGATCATGCCTTTACAGTAGAAATGGCTGATGGAAGTCAAAGGGAGATAGTTGACATAGTTAAGAATTGTAAAATAAGCTTAAACAACCATGTTATCCCTATAGACCTAATGCCTATGGAACTTGGAGAATTCGACATAGTCATAGGAATGGACTGGTTAACACCATATCATGCGGAAGTTATATGTGACAAAAGGATCGTCCGACTCCGATTACCCAACAACAAACAACTAACTGTATCGGGAGACCGCACTGACAAGACTAAGAACCTCATCACGATAGCACAAGCACATAAATGCCTAAGGAAAGGGTATGTTGCCTTTTTAGCATATGTCGTAAACACTACAGAAAAGCAGAAGGTCGAGGACGTGCCAGTAGTACGAGAATACCCCGAAGTGTTTCCCGACGAACTCCCGGGACTACCATCGGATAGACAGGTTGAGTTTCGCATTGACCTAGTTCCTGGTACATCACCGATTGCTAAGTCGCCGTACAGACTAGCCCCAACAGAAATGCAAGAACTCAAGAAGCAACTTCAAGAGTTGCTTGACAAGGGGTTTATCCAACCTAGTTCGTCGCCATGGGGAGCACCCATCTTGTTTGTCAAGAAGAAAGATGGGACGATGCGCATGTGCATCGATTATAGAGACTTGAATAAAGCCACTATAAAGAATAAATACCCTTTGCCCAGGATCGACGACTTGTTTGACCAATTACAAGGGGCAAGCTATTTCTCTAAAATAGACTTGAGGTCTGGATACCACCAAGTGAAAGTTGCACCAGAAGACATACCTAAGACTGCCTTCAGGACTTGGTATGGTCATTATGAATTTTTGGTAATGCCATTTGGATTGACCAACGCACCTGTAGTATTCATGGACCTCATGAACAGGGTTTGTAAACCTTACCTCGATAAGTTTGTGATCGTTTTTATTGACGATATCCTTATCTACTCTAAGAACGAGGTAGAACATGAACAACACCTGAGAGCAGTCCTTGAATTGCTCAAAAAAAGAAAAACTCTATACAAAGTTATCTAAGTGTGAATTTTGGATACGTGAGGTGCAATTCCTAGGCCACGTGATAAATGAATATGGAATACAAGTTGACCCTGCAAAGATCGAGGCCATCAAGAAATGGGAAGTACCGAAGAACCCACTGAAATCAGAAGATTTCTGGGGTTAGCAGGATACTATAGAAGGTTTATTCAAGACTTCTCAAAGATTGCAACACCATTAACCACACTAACCCAGAAAGCCTCTAAGTTTAATTGGGGACCTAAACAAGAAGAAGCCTTTAACACGTTAAAGCATAAGTTATGTAGCGCCCCAATACTGTCACTTCCTGAGGGAATAAAAGATTTTGCCGTCTACTGTGATGCATCTCACTATGGTATGGGATGTGTACTCATGCAAAGAGGCAAAGTGATTGCCTACGCCTCTAGACAGTTGAAGATTCATGAACGGAACTACACAACCCATGATTTGGAACTTGGTGCCATAGTGTTCGCATTGAAAATTTGGAGGCACTATCTTTACGGTACAAAGTGCACTATCTATAGTGACCATAAAAGTTTAAAACACATATTTGAGCAGAAGGAGCTCAATATGCGTCAGAGACGATGGATGGAGTTATTAAGTGATTACGACTGTGAGATCCAATACCATCCAGGTAAGACAAACATAGTAGCAGATGCTCTAAGTAGAAAAGAGAAACCTCAACCAATAAGAATTCGTGCAACCAGAATAGAGGTTAAAACTAGTCTCTTAGATCAAGTTAAGAATATACAACAAGAAGCCTTAAAAGAGAATCGTATTGTAAAAGAAAGAATGATTGGGAGACTGAAGCTACTGACAACGGGAAATGATAATATCCTTAGGTTCAACAATAGGATACGGGTTCCTAATTTTGGAGGACTACAGGATACAATTTGTAGGAAGCTCATAAGTCTAAGTATTCCATTCACCCAGGCAGTGACAAGATGTATAAGGATTTAAGGAGAGATTATTGGTGGCCGGGAATGAAGCGATCTATTGCCCATTATGTGGAAAAGTGTCTTACATGCCTTAAGGTGAAGGCAGAACATCAAAAACCCTCTGGATACTTGCAACAACCAGAGATTCCATAATGGAAATGGGAGAAAATCACCATGGATTTTATCACGAAGCTCCCAAGGTCAAGTCACGGTTATGATACTATTTGGGTAATAGTGGACAGATTGACCAAGTCTGCACACTTCGTGCCAATTCGTGAGGACTATAAGATGAACAAGCTAGCTCAAATTTACATCAAAGAAATAGTCTCGCGACATGGGGTGCCTGTATCGATCATATCAGACAAAGATAGTCGTTTCACATCTAAATTCTGGCAAAGTTTCCAACAAGAGTTGGGAACCAAGCTTAATCTAAGCACTGCGTATCATCCTCAAATGGATGGGCAGAGTGAACGGACTATTCAGACATTAGAAGATATGCTTCGGGCTTGTGTAATTGATTTTGGTGAAAGTTGGGACACTCATCTACCACTCATCGAATTCGCCTACAATAATAGATATCACGCCAGCATCAAAGCTGCACCTTATGAAGCTTTATACGGAAGAAGGTGCCGCACTCCTATCTGTTGGACGGAAGTAGGGGAAAGTCAACTATCAGGACCAGAAATCATTGTGGAGACCACAGAAAAGATCCAGCAAATCAAAGAAAGGATGAAAAGTGCTCAAGATCGACAAAAGAGTTATGCAGATCAAAGGCGTAAACCCCTAGAGTTCCAACTAGGGGATAAAGTAATGTTTAAGGTATCACCTCTGAAAGGAGTGATTCGGTTTGGAAGGAAGGGAAAGTTAAAACCCCGATACATTGGGCCATTTGAAGTAACAAGCAAAGTAGGACCAGTGGCTTATCGACTAAAACTTCCTGAACAGCTGGCAGGAATACATAATACTTTCCATGTATCAAATTTAAGGAAGTGCCTAGTGGACGAAGCCCAACAAATACCCCTGGAAGACGTACAGGTTGACGAAAAACTCAACTTCATTGAAGAACCACTACAAATCGAAGATAGGAAGGTTAAAAAGTTACGCAAGAAGGAAATCCCGTTAGTCAAAGTCAAGTGGAACGCACGTCATGGACCCAACTTTACATGGGAACTAGAAAACATAATGAAAGATAAGTACCCTCATCTTTTTAAGTAATGACAAATTTTGAGGACGAAATTTTTGTAAGGAGGGAAGGATGTAATACCCCAAATCTTAATGTGCTGGTTATAAACGTGTGAAATATGTAATTTATATTTCATATATTGTTAAACGAGTAAGATGATTGTGTGAAAGGTGAAATATCTTGACAAACCTTGGATAATATAGGAGACCGTTAATATTAATAATTAAATATATTATTTTATTTACCTTACTCCGTTTTTAATGAAACTTAGGTTAAAACGTAGATAAAAATATGCTCGTTCTAATGACATATTCGTCGTTTTATAAAACGTCATATTTTAAAAGTTATACAAGAAAAACGAGTTAAGCAGCTGAATTAATATATATAAGCAAGCAAGCTAGCAGGTCAAGCAGGTAGGTAGGCACGTCAATTGAATCCCACATCGACCAGAAAAGGATTTGAGGTGCCTGCTTGCTTGCTTTAAATAAGAGTCTCAGTAGTTTGTTTAGGTACCAGTTTCTTTAACGGGAATGCTCTAGTATAGAGAATCCTGAGTATACGATACCCCGTTGGGTGTTGTTAGTAGTCGTTTTTGGAGCGCGAGTAGGAGCAGGAGTAGGGAAACTCTACATCAATGTGTCGTAGATAGTTTTGAGGTATACTCTCGTTTAAGTTTATGTTTAGTTATTTATTATTTATTTTTAGTAGTTAATATTAGCTTTATTATTAGTAATAATATATTAGTAGTAGTAGTGTTAGTATTATTTTTAGGTACTAGGGTTATTGTCAGAGGCGGGTATTGGGTAGCCAAGCCTTAGTTAGGCATGGACTGATCACCCATGCTTAAACAAGGTAGGGTTAACCAATATCCAACCATGATAATGACTAGTTAGGTGTACCATTACCTAACCTAGGATTATGTAATTGTGTCAGGACCTTGAGACATAACCCAGTCGTACTAGCGGCAGTTAAGCAATTGCTAATCAGGTGAGTCATCATACTTGTCTTTTTAAACTGTGATAGTATACTCGTCCATAACTGGTAACAATGAGAATGCTGCAGTATGCAAGTGTCAGTAGGGGTATATGGGATCCTATTATGCTTAATGAGGTGTGTCACTCTGCGAAGGGTAATAAGGTGTTGTACCCACAGGCACTTCGTGCTTATAAGGTCCAGCGACACACACTCATACCTATGTGACGGCCGTAGGGGGACACAGCTGGAGGACCAGTATGTCTCTTGTATGGTGGTTTGTGACAAGTCAAATGTGACCTATAAGGTTTAATGAGGCCCAACCTGACTATAATGTGGTCACATGCCCATATTGTGTATGCATATAATGTAAACTGTGGTCTGTCTTTATAAAAATTGTATAGTATGAGCTCACCAGTATATATCTGACGTCGTTTTGAGTATACTTATCTCAGGTGAGTCGTGAGGAAAGCTATAGGAACTACTTGATAGTTGTGGAGTTTTAGAAGATGAAGGAGTTCTTAGTTGCCAAAAGGTTGTAAATAAATAAAGTGTTGTACTCAGACTATTATAAGTTTTAATGAAAGTTTAGTTTGTTTCCGCTGTAAGTGTATCAATTGTGCACAATCACCCGGGTTACGGGGTGGGTGTTACAGTGTTATAGAGAGTGATTGTGTTATATCGTCTTTTAAAAATTTAAAGCTTGATAAACGAGTAAGCATGCTTAAAAATATACTAAAAATTTATACCCACGCTTGCACACCTCAGCTTCCTTAAAATCTGCTTATATATCAATATATATGTTTAGTTTTATTTCATGGTGCACAATATTTTATGGAATGTTCTTTGGGTTTAAAGGGAACTAGAAGAGAACCTCCATCTTCTCCAGTTCACTCTAATAAGATACCTCGAAATTTGAAGGTGACGAATAGTTAATATTGCAGGTAAAGTGCACATCTAGATGAATGATGTACTTTTCCATTCTGTTTTTTTATTGAAGGGTATTTCTATAATTTAAGCAATGAACATCTTGATTAAAATTGTCATGTATTGTTTATGTGATTGATTTTGACAACTTATTGGCCATCAAGAAAATGGACACCAGCTGTGATCATCTTCTTGCAAAACGGTCCCAAGTGGTGTGTGGTTGCATTCTGTGGGGGGAGATGCGATGTGGCTTGGGTGTCTCTTAAAGTGGTCAAGTGCCAAATATGATTCATCTCATGTACATACAGGAATGTTACTAACACCTTTTTGAGAAGTGTACGGTTGGATGTAAGCATTTGAAGTTTTAGATGCAAAATCCCTATATGCTTTAATGTATTTGACTGTTACTATTTGAAATGCATGGGGAATCTTTTCAATTTACAAGAGTTAGAATGCAATACCTTGCAAGTGTGCCGACTCCACGATTATTTAATATTTGAAACATAAAGACAAGGGATTGAGGATGGAAGCCAATAGCAAATGCAGGCGTACAAATTACTAGTATTAATATTATTTATGTGATTACAGACTCTCAAACCATAACTCGGTTTCTCTCTGGTCTTGTCTCTTAATAATGTCTAACCCTACCTTGCTCTATATAGGCTTACCCTAACTTGGTGACCAAGACATTACCAAATAACCCTAACTTGGTGACCAAGACATTATCAAATATAATTATAATTTAATTAGGAAACTTAACCAATTATGACCAACTTGTCAACATTGATCCCTCAAGTTCACCGACTTGTGACTTGAACTCCTTTGTTACCTTTCACATCACCGACTTGTGATGAGTCGGGAATTACCGCCAACAATCACCCCCTTAATTTCCGACTCGAAATATGTAGGCTCCAACATATCTTCTTTGTCTTGATTCTCATAGAACACATCTTGATCTCTAGTTATGTTTTTCGGCTCTTTCCTAGCTCGAACATTCTTGTGACCTTGTACTCGACTCGTCCTTTCTCCATGACTCGTCCTTTGATCATAAGAACTCGCATCACCATTGACTCGGCTGTGATCTTCAGCAAACACTCGCTTTCTTGGATCATTAAATGTACTTCCTTGGGTTTGAATCCCCTGCTTAACCTTTTTTTTTAATTCTTGAACATTTTCCTTTGGACTTTGAATTTCAGGCTTCTTTATTAAACTTGGATCTTTGAGAAGATTATGAATCGTACTTGCCGTATCATCTTTTAGTTAAACTCTTTGTAGATCTCTACGCGCAAAATTCTTTATTCCAATCATGTTAGCTTGTGTACCGGGACTTGCTATCTTGAGGTTGATCTTGTACAAACGGTTCTTGGTCCTTGTCACCTTCATCATAAGTTTTCCTGTATCATCATGAATGGTTAGCAAATCACGTTTCATGTGAATGTCGCATCCACCTTCCGTTGCTTGACCAAGACTTATGATGTTGCTTTTCAAACTCGGTATGTAGTAAACATCGGTTAACAGGTGCTTCTCCCCCGTTTTCCCTTCAAGTAATACCGATCCGTTTCCCCGTATATCAATACAAGATCCATCTCCAAACTTCACCTTTCCCATGACTCGTTCATTAAGTTCAAAGAAATAAGCTTGATTATCTGTCATGTGATTCTATGCTCCGTTGTCGAGATACCAAGTGTCTTTCTCCATTGGCTCAGTCTTGAAACACTTTAGATTCACCCATTCTTCATTTAGAAAAACCGTCTCTTGATCACATCTCATCATGAATAATGATGGATCAAAATCATCGGATTTAGCTAAGTTAGCTTCATCTTGTTTCCTCATACGATCCGGACATCCTGACGCGAACTGACCAAATTTATCACAACGGTAACACTGAACCTGTGATCTATCATTCATTCCTTTTTGGCGATCATTGGTTCTTCATTGACCCGTTTGTTTTAACCCATGATTATGACCATCTCGGCTTTAACTTCCATCTTGGTCCTCATCATTCCGGTTTTGACGTCTGCCTCGGTAACTTGTACCGCCTCGCCCACGCCCTCGCGTATTTTCATAGGATTTGGATTTCGAGGATGACTCACCATTGGCAAACATTAGATTACCTTGATTTTCTGCTAAAGACTCGATACCCTTAATCCTGTCTTCGAACGTCTTCAGTCTACCAATCTCTAACACCCCAAAAACGGGTTTGGTAATCAAACCACGTTAATAGTAAAGATGGGTAAAATACCGTTAGTGGTAAAAATTAACCTGGTAAATATTGAGATTTAAATAAATAAACTTTATGTTAATTAAAAAGGAGGATACATACTTTGGGAAAGTATATAGAAGGCCCGAGTTAACGGGACTTAAAATAAAACGGGTTATAACCTTCCCGAACTCACTAAGTTAACTAGGAATGTTTAACCTAGTTAAAAAGACAAGGTATTGTTGAAAATAAGTAGGTTATAGCCTACTTATTAATTAATAAAACTTGAAGGGACAAAGTGGGAAAAACTTGGAAGTTATTTATTAAAATAAAAATCTAAACAAAACACACACACAGTGTGTGTTTTGGATCGATCATCAGGAGTCAAGAAAGGGGTGAAACCCTAACTCAAACAAATCTTCAAATTAAAGGATCAATTAAAGGCCAAATTCAGATTTGAATATATATAAACGATCACTAAGTCAAGGGGATCATAAGGTATGTCGAAATTTATGTTTTGGTGACATTTTGAGATTTTGATAATCATGCATGAATGAAATTCTTGTATGAAAATTGAATGTTTTCGTGAAATTGATGTGAGTTTAAGACTAGAAACAAAACCCTAGGTGCAAACTTGTTGAATTTGTGCCATAAACTAGTGATTAGTCAACTAATCAAGCATGAGCTAAGTGGGTTTTGTAATATGATGATGTTAGTGCCTAACTAGTGATTAGAATCATCATATTTGATAGTAAAGGCAAGGTACTTGAACAAATTATAAGTTGAGTGTATGCTCATACAAGAATTGCAATGGGTTTTTAAATGTTATGATGAAATCGGTAATTTCATCCATGTAAATAGATGTATGTAATTGTGTTATACACTAGTTCATAAGAAGAACTTGATTAGATAAGGTGTTCGAAGGAATGCTAGTGGTTTAATGAAACGGGTCTCACTTATAGAAGAGAACCCTTAGTTCTTGCGAAAATAAATAAATAAGTTAGATTTAATAATCGCTTGAACTAGTTGAGATATTGGAAATATAATGAACCGGGTAAAAGATTTGTTAGACGGTGGCTTAAAAGAACGCCTATCGGGTGATTAGAGAAAATGCCTAAATTAGTTGATAAACTTGAATGTGCATTTTATATACTAATGGGCATTTGACTTTTTAAAAGTCAAACCGACCTACAATACAATGAATGATAATTTTTATATGAAATACGTATGGTGGAATAGTCATAATTGATGATGACTAATCTAACCGACTTACGAATCATGATGATAGTTTGACGCTTGGTAAGCTAGGTGGAGGCTTGGAAAGGAAGCGGGTCAAACGGATCGAGTACATGGAAAAAGAGCATAACCGGATGCAATGTAAGTAAAGCTTACGCTCCCTTTTGTAAGTTATGTATTTATTCATAAGTTATAAATACGACAAAAGTTGTATCCCAATTATGGTTCCGACACAAAATGAAACGGGTCGGAACATATGAAATAATGATAAACCATGTTTAATGGTAAAACGGGTGAAATGGTAATTGGTCACGAGATGACATATTTATAAAATGAGTTTTTTTTTAACGAAATGGTAAATAAATACCATTCGAATATAAGTGCAAAATGTTTTGCCGTTTAGACCAAACGGGTCAAATGGTAATGTTAATATGTCGAGTCTAATGCTCACAGGGTAAAACAACTTATGGAATATGCGTTGTTATAAATTAGCAAATTACTTAAGCAAGGTATTAAATGGGTCAATATGTTGACCCGGGCCATGTGACATCTGTGCTTGTAATCATTGTAAACAGATCAGTTATCAATAAAACAATGTTATTTGATCCCAGTATTTGTTTGTTTATGTTTGACATTTTTCATGCTTTGATTTTTGTTCAATTTCAAACTCTATATCGTTTTCTAGAGAGTTATACGCAAACCGGTGCGTAAACATGATCAGTTTAACACGACAAACACTCTGGAGCATCAACATATACTTAACATAACTTAAATAACCTTTACATAACTTAGAAATAAGTTTTGAAGGTTTTGGTATGGTAAAATCAAATTTATTCGCTTAAAGGGACTAAAATCGACAAACTGCGAAAGTATGCTGATTCATACTGTAACAGATAATCCGGAACTTGATCATAAGTTAAACATACCCTAAATATCCTTTATATAGCTTAGAAATAGGCTTTGAGGGGTTCGGTATGCTAAAATAAACTTTATGCTCATTCAGGGACTAAAAGCGTCAAAAAGTGCATAAATTTGCATTTTCGCGCATAACTTACGTTCTGAATATATCCGGACATCCAAAAATTTATGTAATCATTAAATATTTTATTTTAGTGATTGGCGTGAGAAAAATCCATTCTTCGCGCAATTTGGATCTGTTTCCGCGTCTGTGCGTATTTCGTCGTAATTAAGCGAATAATGCGTCCGTACGACCAAACGAACTGACATCCGACATATTTTTGAGCATGTTTCATGTCCACTATGTTTAGGCATCATTGTAGGGCCTTAAAGTTGGCTTAACGGGCCTTAAACGCATCAAAAAGGGCCTTAAAAGCATGCAGGGACCATTTCTTTAATTTCTGAAACTTGTTTGCTGAACAGAAGCTCAGGCGGCCCGCGTAAGACCCCCTTTTACTCTTACGCGGCCCGTGTGAAAGTATCAGACCTGCAAAAATCAATTTCCAGCTGTTTCCAGCTTGTTCCAACTGATTTAGGGACTTGCAAATGGTATTTTATGATACTATGGGCCATTTTTGAGGTGCCTATGGTTTTACAAAACCATGGGTGCACATGTACGGTCGAGATCAAAGCTCGTCTTACGATGAACAATCTTAACGGTTGTGCAAAAACTATATAAACCACACCCCCCATTTTCTCAAACCTGTAGGATCGTTTACAGACCCAAACGAGTCGTTCAGAAGAGATCTCGTCCAATACAAGTGGCGGAAACAAACGTATCGAGGTTATTTCAGCTGGTTTGCACACAAAATCACTTTAAACTGTCTCTATATTGAAAACACAATGATTTACAGCCTGGAGACACTTCGGCAGCACCTCGGCACCGGAATCAGATCGTTACAAATGAAATGGGCAAGATGGGTATATATAGGCAGAGCCATTTCGTGCGGAACAGCTCACACGAAATGATCATTTTGTACGGAATGACCAAAGTCATTTCGTGTGGAATGGCTAGCTTCGTTTCGTACGAAATGGACCAATTCCATTTCGTGCGCAATGGTCTCTTCCTACATTTTCCCAGTTTTCTCGTAAGTCGTGCCCTGATCTATCTAATCTATTACAAGACTTGATACAAGACGAAGTCGACAGACATATGCACCAACAGACTCCCCCTTGGATGTTGACGAAGTCTTCGGTGTCGAGTCTTCAACATCTTGAGTCTTTATCAGTCTTCTCGCTCTCTACCAAAGATTCTCCATTGTAAGCATCCTTAATCAAAATCCTCTTCTCTTTCTAATCTTCCCCTTGGAAGTTGATCTGACTTCAGACTCCCCCTTTCGATAAGCTGGGATCGTAGTCTGGCATTCACAATCTTCAGGCTTTGGATCGAACACCTGGCTCTAATCACTTTCACAGGTTCTAAGATCGTAACCTGGCTTTTTTAACCACAGAATCTTCATTAATTAGGACCTGGCTCTATCCAAACTTCATTCCTGCACATTCTCTACCTCACAATAAGTTTCTCAAATTTAAAATTTTACAAATTTAGAAATCACATGTAGGTATCGATTAAAAATGACTGCACATTTATAATCTTTGAAAACCACTTGTAAACATAACTTCTTTAAACACATTCTCCCAAACCTGTTCATCATGTTTAGCACTCGGAATTTTGAAAATTAGCTCTCCAACATCAGTTGTCGAAAATCTTTTTGAATTTTTCAAAATTTTATGCTAAAACACACTGAAAATCTATTGGATTTTTGTTTTTTAAAGGAAAGCAATAAAGAAATATTTACAAACAATATTTTTGTGAGTTTGTGTAAGAGGATCATATCAGTTTATTAGAGAAATCACTAACACCGTTAAGCTTAAACATTTTAAGTTCTAAACGATTCACTTAGATGATTTTTGTACGAAATGGCTTATTTCGTGCGAAATAGATGATTTGTACGAAATGGGTATTTCATATGAAATGGACCAACTATGTATCAATTCGTGCGAAATAGAGACTTTTTCAAGCGAAATGACTTTTAAGGCATATTTTACTTGTCATAGGACTAGTTAGACGGTCCGAACGCGTTTTACGCGAACGACATGTCAAAGTAGCGTAAGCTACCTAAATGAGTCGTAATGGGTCATAAGCACTTAGGATAGGTTCCGTTTTAGAATGTAGGCTTTCTTAAACCATATTACATGAGTTCGTATACTCATTTGGTTTACAAAACCACATTTTACCCGATCCTCCGTTTTAGGTCCGTTTATTAACATGGTTACCTATATTAGGTGCCGTTTAATTCTGTGATCTTTCTAGCGTTGCTTGGTGGTTATCTAAAGACTATTAAGCAATCTCAAGTGAGTACATAGTCCCCTCTTTTACCGTTTTTCAAATGTTTTGGTGTGAAACACATGTGCCTACTTGTTACTTTCGTGCTTTCCATGTTTTCATATCATATGCTTGTTATGTTCAGTAGTACACTAATAGTACATGATTTCATTATGTTTTTGCTATGTATGTCCATTTAGTGCATACTTAGTACATCGTTTTACATTACATTTTATGCTATGTATGTTCATTTGTTACATACTTACAATTGTTTTACATCACATGCTTACATTTTGGTATGACATTTGGTTTGTTTAAATGGGATAAAAATACATTCATTAACATTGATCACGTCGTTCGTTAGTAGGTAGTGGTACCATAGGAATTGACAACTCCCGTTCCTGACATCCTAGGTATGTTTGGATGGAAGGAATGGCCGAATTCGATACACATAACTCAGATAAACCATTAATTTGTTTAAGGGTTTATCGCCACAATCTCAAGGCTTGAATGTATGCATTTTCACAATACCTCATAGATGTTTGTATCAGTATAGCATGCATTTCCACAAAACATAACTTGATTTAAACTACGTTTTACTTCAATACCTTGTTTTGTGCATTTTTACCTATGGTTTAGTTGATATATTTCACATGCCATACATGATATTTTGGATACACGTTACATGATTTACATTTGATACATGAACATTTTGACATTGGTTATACATTACATGATTTACATTTAGACATAAACATTTTGACAACTGGCTTAAACATAAACATTTTACATTGGTGGTTTGTTTGGGTAAGTGATTTAAGTAACGAGGCGTGTGTAATATGATACAAGCATGGTGGATACGCCGCTGGTACTTCCTATATATAAATGCTTATATGATATTACATATCGTAGCGTTATTTAAATTATTTCAATTTAGACATATAACATTTTACATAAATAACATATTTTTCACAAGACATTGTTTTACAAATAGTTCATTTTATACAACTCCTTTTACTTGGTTATTTAATTAACCATACACTTTTCTTTTATATAATCTGATTTCTTATCACATTTTCGTATGATTTATAAAAGAAAACACTTAACAAAGGTTCATGACTAAATTTTATTAAACTTTTCTTTAAACCTAAGTCATGAATCTTATTTTCATAAAACCTATGTATCTCACAGGCATTTTTATGCTGACGTACCTATTTTCACATGTGTTTCAGGAGCTAATGCATAGGTTTGATCAAGATACACTAGGGTGGACTCGGGACTTAGTGACATAAAACAAGCAAGATTAGTTTAAATAATGTTATGAACTCTTGTTTCCTTTGTTTAAAGACAATGTAATCCCTCTTTGTTAATAAATAAAACACAACTTTAATTACCATGGTTGTGAAACAATAATTCTGTTACAACACTCCCCGACGTTTCGCCACGATTTGATGTTTTACGTGGTCGGGGTGTGACAGAAGAGTTGGTATCAGAGCCAATGGTTATAGGGAATTAGGTTATTAGTAATGCTTTGACCTAGACTATAACCTTTCTAGGACCCTAACACAAGGTATCTTGTGTTTAGATCTTAAAACATGCATTTCACCTGTCCTTAGGTTATTGCCAAAACAAGAACCCAATTTTTCCAAATCGCTTTTTGAAAATCAATCATCTGTTTTTAAAAGATTTGTTATATGGTTTTGAACCCTTCCAGTTTGATTTTTTGGCCTTATGCCTTCCAAGTTTTCAAAATCTCTTCAAAGTTTTGGGTTCTAAATAGTGTGAACACGTGCAAACTGGAAGAGTGAATGCCTGTACCCTGGGTTTTCTGTCTAAGGCTAGAGTGTTCGTACAAATCCAAATAATTGGACCAGTCACTCTTACCTGGGAACTCTTGGGGTGAGTGTTCACTTATAGGCGAGCATGTCTTCGTGATACATTATTTTGACCCATTTACTTTGATTAGTCACTGTGTGTCGTTTGTTTGCTTTGTGGTAACGAACGAATGACCACCATCTTTGCTTTTGTTGATTCTTGTTTCAACTCATTCTTTTCATCTAATCATCTCACCCGTTTCCTTCATGTTTCCTCTTTTAGAATGCCTCCTCGACACGAAAATTCGCTATCTAATGCCAAAATGGCAGATATCATGGCGCAGCATATGGCTGTTGTACTCCCAGACATTATTGCTCAAGTGAACAAAGCCAACAATAACCAGAATGCTCCATGCAATTTCAAGAGTTTCAATTCGGCTAAACCACTCAAGTTTAGTGGTTCTGAAGGAGCAACTGGGCTCCTACAGTGGTTCTAGAGCATTGAGAGTACGTTTCGTCACATTCAGTGTCCTGAAAATCGGAAAGTCGAGTTTGCTTCAAATGTGTTTCAGAAGAGGGCTCTTACATGGTGGAACGGGGTTATGAGAGACCGTGGTGCTGAGGTTGCGTTAGCACAAACTTGGGCTGAGCTTAGGGCTCTCATGATGAAGGAATTTTGTCCTCGTCATGAACTGAGAGCTTTAGAAAGGGAGTTTGATGACTTGAAGCTGGATAGTGGTGAGCACCGGGCTTACACTGACAGGTATGAGGAGTTGAGTTTGTTATGCCCTACCATGGTTACCCCACTCGAGAAAGCTATCGAGAGGTATATTGATGGCTTACCTAACTCTGTGCAAGACATCGTCACTAGTAGTAACCCTACCACAGTTCGCCAGGCAATTGAGTTAGCTGCGACTTTGACTGAGTCGCAAGTTCGAAAGGGTAAGCTACACAGGAAGGGCGACAAGGGTAAGAAACAGTCGTCTGACAAGGGTGAGAGCAAGAAGGGTAAAAACAAGAAGGGCAAGGATTCTGGTTCTTCGAAGGGGTCAAGGAAGCGTAAGGCTTCCCAGAATTTTGCTATCACTGCCTAAGCGAATCAGGCAGCTCCCGATCAGCCTGCACAACCACCAGCTAAGAAGTGGTATGCGGGGAATGCACCTTTGTGCAATAGATGCAATAGTCACCATCAACCGCAACTTCCGTGCCGTTTCTGTACCAACTGTGGGAAGTCAGGTCATCTTTCTGATGTTTGTCGCTTTGCTCCCAATCAAGCTGCGCGTAACCCAGCTCAGCAGGCTGCTCAACCGCCTACTCAACAGCAAGCACAAGCTGCACAACCTCACTTTCCTCCTGGTTCGTGCTCTAATTGTGGAGACCTGACTCATTACCGAAACCAGTGTCCAAGGCTGGTTAATGCAAACCAGAATTAGGTTCAGGCTCGAGGTCGAGTCTTCAATATGAATGCTATTGAGGCGCAAATAGACAACGTGGTGGTGAACGGTACGTTCTTTGTTAGCAATCAGTTTGCTTCTGTTTTTTTGATTCAGGTGCTGATAATAGTTTTGTGTAATTGTCTTTTGAGCCATTGTTTCGCGTGTCTAGAACAAAACTAGGAAAGCCTTTGACAGTAGAAGTTGCTAGTGGTGATCCCGTTGTTCTCGATTCTGTTCTTCGCAATTGTTAGTTGAACCTTAACAACCATCTTTTTCCTATCGACCTCACGCCAATGCAACTTGGGAGTTTCGACGTTATAGTGGGTATGGATTGGTTAGCCAAGCATCACGCAGAGGTAGTTTGTTTCGAAAAGATTGTTTGTGTTCCGCTCTCGACAGGTGAGATTCTACAGGTTCGTGGTGAGAAACCTGCTAGTAGTCTCAAGCTCATGTCTTGTTTTCAAGCTCGGAAGTATCTGCGAAAGAACTATGTGGCTTTCTTGGCACATGTCGTAGCAGATAAAGGCAAGGGTAAGACTATTCAAGATATCCATGTTGTTCGGGATTATCCTGAATTGTTTCCTGAAGAGTTACCTGGTTTACCCCCAGCACGCCAAGTCGAGTTCCGTATTGATCTTGTACCTGGTGCAAATCCTATTGCCAGATCTCCTTATCATCTTGCACCGTCTGAGATACAAGAATTGTCTAAGCAGCTTCAGGAGCTTTCTGACAAAGGTTTTATCCGTCCTACCTTTTCACCTTGGGGTGCTCCCATTCTTTTTGTCAAGAAGAAGGATGGATCATTCAAGATGTGTATCGATTATTGTGAGCTTAACAAGCTTACCATCAAGAATCGATATCCCCTACCTCGCATTGACGATCTCTTTGATCAGTTACAGGGTGCTACTTGTTTTTCGAAGATTGATCTTCGTTCTGGGTATCATCAACTTCGCGTGCATGAAGAAGATATTCCCAAGACAGCTTTCCGCACTCGATATGGGCATTATGAGTTCACAGTTATGCCATCCGGTTTGACTAATGCTCCTGCTGTTTTCATAGACTTGATGAATAGGGTCTGCAAGCCTTATTTAGATAAGTTCATCATCGTTTTCATAGATGACATTTTGATATATTCTAAGACGCAAGCTGATCATGAGCAACATCTTCGTCTTACTTTGGAACTCCTAAAGAAAGAGCAACTTTTTGCCAAGTTCTCCAAGTGTGAATTTTAGCTTAAAGAAGTTCAATTTTTGGGACATATTGTCAACAAATAAGGTATTCATGTAAATCCCTCCAAGATCAGTGTGATTAAGGATTGGGATACGCCTACTACTCCTACTGAGGTTCGTTCTTTTCTTGGTCTCGCGGGTTATTACCGCCGCTTCATCGAGAACTTCTCGAAGATTGCAGTTCCCCTAACTGCTCTAACTCAGAAGAACAAACCCTTTGAATGGGGATCCAAGCAAGAGGAAGCATTTCAGACCTTGAAGTAGAAGCTTTGTGATGCGCCTATTCTATCTTTTCCTGAGGGCAATGGTGATTTCGTCGTGTATTGTGATGCATCAAACTTGGGTCCTGGCTGTGTTCTCATGCAAAAGAACAAAGTCATAGCATATGCATCAAGGCAATTGAAGATTCACGAGAAGAACTACACCACTCATGATCTTGAGTTAGGTGCAGTTGTTTTCGCTCTCAAAATCTGGAGACACTATTTGTATGGTACAAAATGTGTGGTTTTCACTGACCACAAAAGTCTTCAGCACATCTTCAATCAGAAAGAACTCAACATGAGGCAACGACGTTGGGTTGAACTTCTAAACGACTATGATTGCGAAATTCGCTACCATCCTGGTAAGGCGAATGTCGTGGCTGACGCTTTGAGTCGTAAAGAACGTGTCAAGCTTCATTGTGTTCGTGTTCAACCTGATATTCAAGCTCGATCTGATATCCAAACCCGCATTTCTCATGCTCAACATACTTGTGTTTCACAAGGTTTGATGGGTAAGGAATTACCCTATCACATTAAGCCTGATCTTGAACTGAAGGACAATGGATCGTATTATTTCATGGACCGTCTGTGGGTCCCAAGACAAGATGATCTTCGCACCTTGCTTATGGATGAAGCTCATAAGTCTCGTTATTCTATTCATCCTGGCTCAGACAAAATGTATAAGGATCTTCGTACTCAGTATTGGTGGCCTGGTATGAAGAAAGACATTGCCCTATACGTTTCAAAATGCCATACTTGTCTTAAGGTTAAGGCTGAGCATCAACATCCTTCTGGTTTATTGGAGCAACCAGAGATTCCAGTTTGGAAATGGGAAAACATCGCTATGGATCTTATTACCAAACTTCCGCGCACAAAGAAAGGTCATGATGCCATCTGGGTAGTTGTTGATCGTCTTACAAAGTCAGCACATTTCTTGCCGATCCGTTAGGATCTATCTGCTGATAAGCTTGCTAAAATTTATGTGGATGAAATTGTATCTAGACATGGTGTTCCTTTGAACATTATTTCTGACAGAGATGCTCGATTCTCGTCTCGATTTTGGAGAACCATGTATTCTGCTATGGGGACCCAACTTAATCTGAGCACGGCTTATCATCCACAATCAGATGGCCAAACTGAAAGAACAATCCAGACTTTGGAGGATATGCTTAGAGCTTGTGTGATCGATTTTGGTGGTAGTTGGGATTCGTATCTACCGTCGATTGAATTCTCCTACAACAATAGCTATCACACCAGCATCAACATGGCTCCTTTTGAGGCTCTCTATGGTCGAAAATGTCGTTCACCAGTCTGCTGGAATGAGATCGGTGAGGCTCAGCTTACTGGACCTGATCTCATTCTAGAGACAATAGATAACGTTAAGAAAGTTCGCGATAACCTTCAGACAGCTCGAAGCCGTCAAAAGAGTTACGCGGACCGACGACGCAGGCCCTTGGAATTTCAAGTCGGTGATCGTGTATTACTTAAGGTCTCACCTTGGAAAGGTGTGATCAGATTTGGAAAGACTGGAAAACTTGCACCTAGATACGTTGGACCATTCAAGATCGTCGAAAGAATCGGTAAGATAACCTACAGACTTGAGTTACCTCCTGAACTTGGAAATGTTCATCCAACCTTTCACGTGTCCAATCTCAAGAAGTGTTTAGCTGATGAGAACCTCCACATACCACTTGACGAAATTCGTGTTGATAACACAATGCATTTTATTGAGAAACCTGTGGAAATCATGGACAGTGAAGTCAAGTGGCTCAAACACAAGCGCATTCCATTGGTCAAAGTTCGCTGGGAATCTAAACGTGGACCAGAGTTTACTTGGGAACGTGAAGATCAAATGAAGGCGAAATATCCACATCTATTCTCACGAGTTTCCTCTAAACAAATGTCGGGACGAAATTCCCACAAGTAGGGGAGACTGTACCTGTGCTTGTAATCAATGTAAACAGTTCAGTTATCAATAAAACAATGTTATTTGATCCCAATATTTGTTTGTTTATGTTTGACTCTTTTCATGCTTTGATTTTTGTTCAATTTCAAACTCTATATCGTTTTCTGGAGAGTTATACGCAAACCGGTGCGTAAACGTGATCAGTTTAACACGACAAACACTCCGGAACATCAACATATAATTAGCATACCTTAAATAACCTTTACATAACTTAGAAATATGTTTTGAAGGCTTTGGTATAGTAAAATCAAGTTTATTCGCTTACAAGGACTAAAATCGATAAACTGCGAAAGTATGCCGATTCGTACTGTAAAAGACAATCCGGAACTTGATCATAGTTAAACAAACCCTAAATATCCTTTACATAGCTTAGAAATAGGCTTTGAGGGGTTCGGTATGCTAAAATAAACTTTATGCTCATTCAGGGACTAAAAGCATCAAAAAGTGCATAAGTTTGCATTTTCGCGCATAACTTACATTCTGAATATATCCGGACATCCAAAAATTTATGTAATCATTAAAATATTTTATTTTAGTGATTGGCATGAGAAAAATCCATCCGTCGCGCAATTTGGATCGTTTTTCGCGTCCGTGCGTATTTCGTCGTAATTAAGCGAATAACGCGTCCGTACGACCAAACGAACCGACATCCGGCATATTTTTACCTTGATTAAGTATAGCATGCAATTCCACAAACCATAACTTGATTTAAACTACGTTTTACTTCAATACCTTGTTTTGTGCATTTTTACCTATGGTTTAGTTGATATATTTCACATGCCATACATGATATTTTGGATACACATTACATGATTTACATTTGATACATGAACATTTTGACATTGGTTATACATTACATGATTTACATTTAGACATAAACATTTTGACAATTGGCTTAAACATAAACATTTTACATTGGTGGTTTGTTTGGGTAAGTGATTTAAGTAACGAGGCGTGTGTAGTATGATACAAGCATGGTGGATACGCCGCTGGTACTTCCTATATATAAATGCTTGTATGATATTACATATCGTAGCGTTATTTAAATTATTTCAATTTAGACATATTACAATTTTACGTAAATAACATATTTTTCACAAGACATTGTTTTACAAATAGTTAATTTTATACAACTCCTTTTACTTGGTTATTTAATTAACCATACACTTTTCTTTTATATAATCTGATTTCTTATCACATTTTCGTATGATTTATAAAAGAAAACACTTAACAAAGGTTCATGACTAAATTTTATTAAACTTTTCTTTAAACCTAAGTCATGAATCTTATTTTCATAAATCCTATGTATCTCACAGGCATTTTTATGCTGACGTACCTATTTTCACATGTGTTTCAGGAGCTAATGCATAGGTTTGATCAAGATACACTAGGGTGGACTCGGGCCTTAGTGACATAAAAGAAGCAATATTAGTTTAAATAATGTTATGAACTCTTGTTTCCTTTGTTTAAAGACAATGTAATCCTTCTTTGTTAATAAATAAAACACAACTTTAATTACCATGGTTGTGAAACAATAATTCTGTCACAACACTCCCCGACGTTTCCGCCACGATTTGATGTTTTACGTGGTCGGGGTGTGACAAGCCAGGTACGCATAAATAGGTTTATAGTTAAGAATGAATTTTTGGTCAAATAATTAGTAAGTCCTTTGTAGAAAATGAGGGACTAATAATTGACCAAAAAGCCCTTGATGGGTGAACCGGGTCCGTAATTAAATTACGGACGTGTAGGAAAAAGAATTTCACAAAACGGACTTCTAGAATGAAAGATATGGCAATTTTAAGTTTGAAAATTTGTAAAAAAAATGGAGCTGGGCATTTGCAGCACCAGTTAGCTAACTTGCTGTCGAAAAGATGGTGTCGCATCACGCGACGAGAAGGCTTAGTCGTCGTCGCGCAACGCGACGGATGTCGCGCCCCGCGAGAGCTGGGGGTATAAACTGTCGCGCCCCGCGAGGGCCTTGAAAGCTGGCAAAACTGATTTTGGTTGTTTGATTTGTCTATGGACATGTTTTACTATGTTATGAACATAATTTAACTAAAATCATTTCATGTTTATGAAATGTAGGTGTGAGTTGAAGTGCCGGATGACGATCAAGCTCAACGAAGAACCGAACATGATCAATATACAAGCTTCCGCATTATGTATCGTCGTTATTTTAAATGACGAATTTACACATGTTATGTTGTATAATTTTAATTCTGTAAAAGTTTTATTAAACTCGTATTTTTCCATTGTATGTGAAAAGGATATTTACAAGTTTTTATCCGAAACTAATATAATAATAGCAAATGGAACTAAGGGTGTTACACGATCGCTTCCTGAAACGTCATAGTCTTCAAATCTGCGAATTGTTCAATTGAAGCTACAATTGGAACATACTTCCTCGGAACGGAACCTAACAATTTTCTATTAAGCTTTTTGTTTTCGTAGGTGGTTCCCAAACTGGCGGCCTTGGTAACTAACTGACTTATTCTGCCTGCGAAAGAATCAATCTTCTCTGTTTCTTTCATCTTTAAAGATTTGAACTCATTTTCCAGTTGCTCAAGCTTTGCCTCTCAAACTCGTTCAACCCCAACATACGTGTCTTCAACGCTTCCCAGATTTCCTTTGCAGTCTGAAACTGAGCTACCTGAAACACGAGCTCTTCGGGTATTGCCTGAAGTAGAAGTGCAACTGCCATGTCATCCTTTTTGGCTTCTAACTCTTCTTCACCTGGTTCTAAAGCTCTCTGTATTCCATAAACCTTGAATATCGCTTTGATACGAATCGCCCAAATATTGTAATTAGTTTCTGTTGATATTGGATATTGTAAAGTTGTGATACTTTGATCCTTAACCATAACCGGTGGTGGTCTGTTCCCGTCCGTCATTGATTTCTGAACAACTTTTCAGAATCGAACGTGTTTGCTCGCAGAAACCCAGTCACAAATACCTCTCGAAAACCGAATAACAATCAAATCTCGAATTGAACCACTTGTCCAACTCAAATAGCGTTTAATGTTTAAACTCAAACTTAGTTTAAACCAACAAAAAAAATTAATAATAAACCAAGTTTAACAAACAAAGAAAAACTAAATTTAACCAACTTGTTTTTTTTTCTTCTATACGTTGTTTTAGAAAATCAATTAAATATTAGACCTTTTTTTTGTTTTTTTTAATCGATGACCACAAAAACCAGTAGGAAATTCTTTTCTTAATCTTTTTTACTTTGGTTGCTTCAATGTTCAATTCCGGTATGAATTTAACCAAGAATTACGGATCACTGTCTTCACAAATTCCTCTTGCAAAAACACCTGATCGTTAGGCACATCAAAAAACCGACTTGTTTTTGAGTTGCCGTTGTACGAACAACACTCTCTGCCCGCTGTCGTAATAGTACAACGTCGCTGCTCCGACGAACCAGTACTGCTGATCTTGACAAGACCCGTTACACCCGCCGATTAAGATTCCGAGTACCAGTTTAATATCGATGATTGAACTTGGCTCTGATACCAATTCAAGTCCCAATCGACAAATCAAACCGAATAGAAAAGATGAAGAAAAGAATTTAAATCGAATAACTCTCAATCTTATTAATTAGAAAATAACTCAAAACTGATTACAGACTCTCAAACCATAACTCGGTTTCTTTCTAGTCTTGTCTCTTAATAATGTCTAACCCTACCTTGGTTTATATAGACTTACCCTAACTTGGTGACCAAGAAATTACCAAATAACCCTAACTTGGTGACCAAGACATTACCAAATATAATTATAATTTAATTAGGAAACTTAACCAGTTATGACCAACTTGTCAACATTGATCCCTCAAGTTCACCGACTTATGACTTGAACTCCTTTATTACCTTTCACATCACCAACTTGTGATGAGTCGGAAATTACCGCCAACACATCTTACCTTATTAAGTTGTCTATATTTTCAACATCCGTGTTATTCTTTAGTCTGCACTCGTGTCCAACCTTTACTTCATCTCTCAGGTATTTAATATATATTTTAACCATTAGAACTAGGGCTGGCAATTTTACATGACTACACGAATACACGACACGAACCTACACGAAGTTAAAAGGTATCGTGTATGGTCTTTACAGGTATCGTGTACCAAACAGGTAGACACGAGATTACCTGTTAATTTTCGTGTATAAACAGATAACCTGTTTACCTGTTAATACCCGTTAGTTACGATAAGAAATTAAATTAAATAAAACTCATCAGACATGTGCGTGTGGGTTCCTTAATTCCTTTCTATTTTCATTCCTCATTCAATTAAAAAAAAAAAAAAAAAAAAAAAAAAAAAAAAACCCTAAACTCCCTCTATAACTCTCAGATAGCATGTCGTGTTCATGTTTTTGTTCGTGTTAACAGATATTAACAGGTAATTTTCGTGTATAACAGTCAAACAGTCATGTTAATAGGTATTAACAGGTAATTTTCGTGTATATCGTGTCGTGTTCGTGTTTGAAAAAAAGGACACGATAAGTTATCGTGTCGTGTTCGTGTATGGGATTTCGTGTATCGTGTCTTATCGTGTCGTGTCGTGTCGTGTCTTATCGTGTACGGGTATACACGATATGCCATCCCTAATTAGAACTGAACAAGTTCTGTTACTTTTCAATAATTTTCATAATACCGACTGCTTGCACCATTTTTTTCTTTTCAGTTTTTGCACATAAAGTACAGTGGGATAATCTTCATGTATACAAATATGGCCTCGACATGTGAATCCTGCATCATTTATAATCCTATATCTTCATGTATATTCATGAACTTGTATGGATTATCGTTGAGAATTTTAGTCAATAATCAAGTAATATAGGATAAGAACATAATAACTTTTAGGCTTCAACAAGTCATTAGGTTTTATAAACCTCTGTTTCTTGCAAGTTAAGGCTAAAATATTCCCATTTGCTATTTCAGCAAGTCATTAGTGTTTGCATTGGGACCTGTCATGACAAAGTTACAAGTCAAAGTGAACAAAAGGTGTTAATTTGTTACCCAATTGCGACATGGTTGAAGAAATCTTCATGTCTTCGTGCAAAAGCACTTGACAAAATGCATTTTTTTTTTCATGTCATGGTAAGTTCAAGAATTCCACTATAACTTATACTATACATTATTTTATGATTGAATTGCATTTTGTTGGTGTCTTTTGAATTCAAGTTAGTATCTTTCATAAATAGGTTTGCTGAATCTTATCTAAAGACCCATTACTCTTTGCTATTGTATTTGTTTTATTTATATTTTGTATGTTTGTTTATTAAGGATGAAGGCATGTGAAGGTCTTTTGAAATGTAAAGAGCTTCGCATCTCAAAGAGATCTGTATTTAAACAATAGTGAAAGCCTAAAGGAGATATTAATGAAATGTAGTAAAATTTAAATAGAATTTTCATAGTATGTAAAAGACCATGATAGTATATACAAATTTCTGATTTATACATTTTTTTCCTAATTTATACGGATTGTGACATAAACCAAATTAATATCTTTTTCAATTTCAAACATACTTTCTTTAGTTATTTGTTTTTTTGGTTAGGACCAAATACAAAGATAAAATAAATAAGAAGGATTCTAGTAGATTAATCTTAGATTTGGAGTGTTGAGATTAGTTGTAGGGAAAAGAAGATAATAGAAGGGCATAAAGAGAATCTTATATTTATGGATTTTCTCTCTCCACATGCAAGACGCATGCCAATTCCCCCATCGATTTAAAACGTCCATAACTTTTTCATACGACATTTTTTTTTAAAAAAAAAATCGCCAAAATAACGAGCGTTTTTTTATCTTTAATATGAGTACTATATTATCATATAAAAATAAAATAAAAAAAATTCATTTTTACTGGGTTTTTTTTGCATTGTGTTAAAGGTTCAGGTCATTGTGTCTTTTAACTGGATTTTGGTCAATACAGTTTCTATACATTGTGTTATTTTCAAAACCTATAACACAATGTTAATTTGGGTTCTATCCATTGTGTTTTTATAAGAACCTATAACACAATAAATGACACAATGAAGATGGTGTTATATCTGGGTTTTCTATAAATTGTGTTATTAGTTCAAGTCATTGTGTTTAATATGTTATTCTTTGTGTTTTAATATGTTGTCCATTGTGTTTTAATAATTTGTTCAATTTTTTTTATTATCTTTGTTCATTGTGTTTTAGTTGGTTGTGTATTATGTTTTTAGTTTGTTTTCCATTGTATTTTCATCTGCTCTCCATTGTGTCTTTTATCTGTTGTCATTAATTGTATCTTTTATCTGTTGTCATCAATTGTGTTTTTATTTAGTCTGATACTTATTGTGTTATATGTTATCGCCATTGTGTTATACGTTATGGTCATTGTGTTTTAGTATATTGTCTATTGTGTCTTTATCTGTTGTCATTGATTGTGTTTTTTATCTATTTTACATTGTGTTTTACATCATGTCCATTGTGTTATTATCAAAACCTATAACATAATGTTAATTTGGGTTCTATCCATTGCGTTTTTATAAGAACCTATAATACAATATATGACACAATGAAGATGGTGTTACATTTGGGTTTTCTATAAATTGTGTTATTAGTTCAGGTCATTGTGTTTAATATGTTATTTATTGTGTTTTAATATGTTGTCCATCGTCTTTTAATAATTTGTTCAATTTTTTTTTATTATCTTTGTTCATTGTGTTTTAGTTTATTGTGACCGTGATGTTCAGTTTACCTCGCGATTGTGGGAAACGTTTCAAGCGGCTCTTGGTACGACGCTTAACTTAAGTACCGCATTCCATCCTCAAACCGACGGACAGACTGAAAGAACGATCCATACTCTTGAAGATATGCTCCGTTCGTGTGTCATAGACTTCGGTGGTAATTGGGACAAATACATGCCGTTAGTCGAATTCTCGTATAACAACAGTTATCATACCATCATCCAAATGGCACCATTTGAGGCTTTGTATGGAAGGAGATGTCGATCGCCTATTGTATGGCACGAGATCGGTCACTCGCAACTAACCGGTCCTGAGCTACTACAAGAAACGACTGACAAAGTCCTCCAAATCCGAGACAACTTGTTGAAAGCTCGAAGTAGACAGAAAAGTTACGCCGATAGAAGACGCAAGCCCCTTGAATTTGACGTTGGCGACTACTCCTAAAGGTATCACCTTGGAAGGGTGTGGTCAGATTCGGCAAGAAAGGGAAATTAGCGCCTCGATATGTTGGACCTTTTAAGATTCTAGAAAGGATCGGAAAAGTCGCCTACAGACTCGAACTACCGGAGGAACTTAGTAACGTCCACCCGACTTTCCATGTGTCAAACCTACGGAAATGCCTGGCTGAGCATGATTTAATTGTACCACTCGACGACCTTCAAATAAACGAAACGCTACACTTCGTGGAGAAGCCTGTCGAAATCATGGATCGCCAAACCAAGCAACTCAGACGCTCGCGCATTCCTATTGTGAAAGTTCGATGGGAAGGCAAACGAGGCGCAGAGTTCACTTGGGAACTCGAAAGCGACATGAAGGCGAAATACCGCAGTTGTTAAGTGAAAGTCTAGAGAGAGAAAGTTCTCAAAGGTGATTCACGGTGTTGTGCAGCTTTCAGTCTAATTTCGGGACGAAATTCCCTAAACAAGGGGAGGCTGTAACACCCCATGTTTTCGAAAGTCAAAGTCAAGATTGAAGTCAAAGGAAGAAAAGATCGCTAATTTCGATCTATCACACCTTGCTTAATTACTGTTTTGACTTCTTTGACCATAGTTAGTCTATTTTATGTTTACGTTAGTTGTATTATGTTGAGTAACTAATTAAAATCGAAGTAATCGAAAGTATATTCCTCAATACGAACCGCTTTACGATTGCGAATAATAGGAAGTAACAATGCGATAAAGTTAATCAAACAATAATCGAACTAATCTAATCATCACCAAACTCGAAACTCGAATACCGCATTTTTGGTTATTATTATACGTGTGTGTGTGCCTCACGTGTTACTTGTGCATGATTACTTTATGATATGTGTGGTAATCAATCGAATCGCAATCGAAACCCAATCAAACTCAATCGAAATCGAATTATAATAGTTGGTGGCGAAAAGACAGCGCGAAATATAGATGCTTGTATGTTAGTTATAGTAGTTGAGATTAAAAGTAATTTGAATAGGAAACTCTATCGCACTCGCATCGCTCGCCATCGAAATCGAAATATCAGAAATCATCGCGCCGAACACTCGAATCAGGCAGCTGATCGATCAGGCTACCAGCCGATCGAACAGCCAGCCGATCGGACTGCTGTCCGATCAGACAAGCTGTCCGATGGAGCTGCCTGGCCGATCGGCCAGCCTTTACCTCTTTTGGCATCCTATAAATACCCCTGCCATTGTCAAACTTTCTACTTTTGGAAACCTCTGTCCGACCAGCACGCTCAGCTCACTTTTTCTCATATTTCTCTCGATTTTGGTAAGATTTCGTCCTAAATCTTGTACTTTCTTGATCTACACGCACTCCTTTACCTTTCTATCTTTCAAATCTTAACTTTTAACCGTGAAATCATCAAGATTGAAGTGTTCTAGGATGATGTCATCATGGGTTCTTGAAGAACTTCATGTTTTGGCCCCAATCCACCAAGAATAGTTTGGATCTAACCGATTTCCACATAAACAAACAAAGATCCTTCACGGATCTAAACATAATCACGGTAAAAGGGATTGAAAGATGGTTTTTCCAACTTTCTTTCAACTCTTTTACACTCAATACCTCCAAAACCGATAGAAACGGAGCTTGTGCCGACTTACTAACCATTTCGGTGGTTGCGTGACTCAAGATCCGGAATCTATCCACGAGGTTCACCGATTTCGGGTTAAACGTTAAACACCGCCTCGAACCGTTCACCAACCGGATTTGGGTGATTCCTGTCCGAACAGGAGAACCAAGTAAAGACGAGGTTTCTGTTGCTTGACTCGTTGTCAAAATACCTCGATAAAACGACAAACAATCAGAACAACCAAGTGTTAGACGAACAGGCTGACCAGGTCAGGGTGCTGACCGATCGGACTGCTGTCCGAACGGACAGCCAGCCGATCGATTTGCCAACCGATCGGCTAGCACATGGTCCCACACACTTAATCAATTTATTTGAAGTTGGGTATTGAACGAACTGCTATTCGATCGGACTGCCGTCCGATTGGATTACTCTTCGGATCATGAGATACTTGACCTTAACACTTAATCGATTTTCAACATGTTCCATGCACGAGGAGTGCCACCCGATCGAACTGCTGTCCGTCGAGTGCCTTCTGCTGAGAACTTGTTTAAACCAAGGTACCTAGCCGAACGGGCCGCCGGCCGATCGACCGACCATTCGATCGACCGACCTAAAAGGTAAAGATACTTCAATGTTTTCAAATGCTACAACGAAAACTTCAAAAGTCAACCATCATACACAAACACATCCTACTCAAAGGAAGAAACAATCCACTCGAACAGCCATCTGATCGGACTCCCGTCCGACCAGACAACTGTCCGAACGGACTGTCAACCGAACGGTCAGCCGTCCGATCGACCAGCTGTCCGGTCCATCAACACTTGTTTCTGTTTTACGCGTTGCTTATCATTACGCTATCGAACTATTCAGGCTAACCCTACTCTCAAGCGCTCCCTTCAATCCATCAACCGCTGTGAGTATACTCGAACCCTTTTTGCTTTCGCACTTTTGGGTGTTACATACGTTACTTATTCTAAATTACAATCGAACACACTACGCAATACTTAAACGCTAACCGTTATCGCATGTATTACGTGACTAAATGAATGCTTGTTGTTATGTTTACACGTGGAATGCTGTCTACCTGCCTTAACGACGATAGTACTATAGTTTGGACTCAGCACCCGTTCACACGGGGGTTGTTAAGTACAATTACTTGCATGGATTACGGTGGTAATCATGTATTGCGAACTGCCTCGGGCAGTCAACCCGCAGTCATTGGTATCGATAGATCCATGTCGATAATTAACATGCTTCGTTTTCCTCTGTGTACGTGCTGGTTATGCGTAAACTATTTCGAACTCTATTATGCTATTATCAAACTTGTATGCTCACCTTTACATTCTATGTATTGAATTTATTTTAACATATGTGACAGGTGCTTAAGATGCTTACCCACTAGGAAAGCGAGGCTACAATAAAGCTCTAGAGCCCAACAAATAGTTGTCTGTAGTAGTCAAATTATGGGTCTCTAGGAGCAGATAAACAATTGCTGTTTATTTAAATCTGAGTTGTCAGAACAGAAATATTTGCCTGGATTTTGTCTGTAATAATTTATTTACTGTTTGAGATACGGTATGGGACGTGTTATTTGAATTAAATAGTAATGATAATTGTTATGGAAACTTCTGGACAATCTGTTTCGCTCAGTGCCATGCCCCGATGATTCCGCCATCGGTTGGGGTGTGACACTCACCACCATCACCTCCTGCAAAAAAACAGAAGACAACAGATGTTACAACATCTGTTGTAATGGCAACAGTGGTTGAAACACCAGTTGTTTCAACAGCTGTTAGTCAAGCACAAATCACTTCCACTCAAACCACCACCACTGATCCACCCAAAACATCATCAGCCTCTCCTCAACCAAAAAGGAGAAGGTTAATCCTGAAAGATGATGACACTTCACCACCACCAACATCTTCAAAATCTCTATCACTTGTTACAGTACCCAAGCCTATTCCTCTCTCATCAGCTCAGATTCAAAAGTCATTAGCTCCTGCAGGTGTTCAATTTCCTCTTGAGCTTATAGCAGTCAGAGAAGAGATTAAATCCTTCTATTATGAGGATGATCCTGCTAAAAGGAGTTTGCCATCAGTTGGAGGATATCCCAGGCCTAACAATATTGAAGAATATTTGAAAATTAAGGCTCAACAAGCAGAGGATATCTCTAAAAGAAATACACAAGGGAAATCTGATAGAGAAATTCAACAGAATTACCAATTTTTGCTCACACAAGTCAGATCTTTGGAACAATTTGCAAAGAATGTGTGCCAGCAGATATCAGAAAAGGCAGATGAATCCCTGAGAAAAGACTATGTTGAAAACATCATGGCTCACAAGAAATACAAGGGGAGAAAGACCCATGTATAAAGATTGGACAATACCTAAGCTGGAAAGTGAAGTAGCCAGGATTCAAGACATGATCAAAAATAAAGTCAAACATACTCCTCCTGATTGGGCAAAGTACAAAAAGAATGTACCCGATAAAAAGGTAGAGCTGAGGAGAATGAAAGAGGAATTAGCTGCTGCTGATTATGGGTCCATAAATCAAGTGATGAGATGGAGAGAAGATAAAGTCAGGGCCACCTACAAAAGGTTGGAGGAACTAAGGAAGAAAGATCCAAAAGTTCCACAAAAACCTGACTATTCCAAAGTAGAGGTCTCAACAAGACCACCAAAGTTGCAAGTCAAGAGAGCCACTGCTCCAGCTGGTGGTGCCATCTATAAAAGAAGGGAACAAAATCAGTTGGATGCTGAAACAGTGCAAGAGCTAATGGCAGGTGATGAACTTGTAAAAGAGGGCATTAAGAAGATGATTGAAGAAACTCTTGGATTGAATCAACCTGCAAGTACTGCTCAGTCAGTCATCAATAGGCCAGCATCACCAAACACCTCTTCTAATAAAAATCTCCCAAGAAACCCACCAGACTCAAAAGTACTAAAGTGGAAAACTGACAAACAGACCCATGTACTGACAGTGATCAAGTCTAGTGGAGAAGTGAAGAAAATAACAAGGGAACAAGCACTTGGCCTAAGTCTTGAAGATTTGCAGGATCTCCTTGATCTTCCACTGAGCAGGGATGATGATGACACAGATGCCTTAGCCTTTGAGTTACAACTCAAAGGGAAAATAAGGGAACTGTTGATGAGGCAATAAAGATTTACCAATAAGGAAGAGTTTTGGCATTATCTGTTCCAGGGGCAGATTGTTGGGATTGAGCCCTATGAAAGGAACAACTAATTATAGCCAAAACTGGATCAGAGCAGTGGATCCAGAATAAGCAAAAGTTATGTATTCAAGTCTCTCCCCTTGAAAGTGGTTTCAACATCTGCTGACCTCCAATCTACTGATCATTACAAACTGCTGACCAACATCTTCTGCCCAAGTCAAATACTGATGGAAGACTAAAGCTCTGCTGTTCAATCCACTGCTATGGGTCAAGCTCTGCTGGATATGTCAAGTACTGCTGGGTTCACATCAGTAGAATGATGCAGCAGTAGTTTAGTTTATATTATGAAATGTAATGTGTAACAGTAGTTAGCATATCAGTGGTTGTATAGATCAGATGTTAGAGTTTGTTAGGAGTTTAGATGTCACTTTCATGGTGACGTCAGCTTAGATGCTTCAGTGGTTTGTCCGTGCCTATAAATAGAACAATACCCTGTACTTTTCTATTAGCTCTTCACCATCTTTCTTCCTGCATGAACAATTCACTATGAGCTCAGGCTGAGGGGGAGTTTGTTACATACTTGCAATTGTAATCGGTGTTTGGAATAAATTTAAGCATTCGGTTCAATGTTAAACTTGTATGTTGAAAGCAATTCTCCTGTTTGATTGTGTGCAAAGTTTGTTATCATTTATATTCCGCTGCATTTCTCATTCATCTTCCATCTTAATTCAAACGTAAAACACAATCAATCCAAACTCAGTTCCTAACACTTCATCTGCTCTCCATTGTGTCTTTTATCTACTGTCATTAATTGTGTCTTTTACCTGTTGTCATCAATTGTGTTTTTATTTAGTCTGATACTTATTGTGTTATATGTTATCGCCATTGTATTATACGTTATGGTCATTGTGTTTTAGTATGTTGTCCATTGTATCTTTATCTGTTGTCATTGATTGTGTTTTTGATCTACTTTACATTGTGTTTTAAATCATGTCCATTGTGTAATATGTAACTGGTTTTTGAAATTTTTTTGAAAATTATAACAATATGGTACTCATATTAAAGATAAAAAACGCTCGATTTTATGGTATAATTTTTTTTAAAAACAAATGATGTATAAAAAAGTTACGGACGTTTAAATATTGGGGGGGGGGGGGGGGGAATAACATGTGAGTTGCATGTGCATATTCTCTTTTCTATTGTAGACAAAATAACCATTTTCCATTTAATTCCTCCTAAGACACTTGTCACTCTCTGATGGCTTCTTACCCTTCTTATTTTTAAATACTTTGTATTATAACTCAACCCTTGTTTTTTATTTTCAAAGACCACCCGTCTTTTGAAATAAAATTTTAAGATTTCCAATCCCACAAATACTACATTTTAGATAAAATTTTACATTTGTTGTAAAAATTTTAAGTGGTCCAATCCCGTAAATTTTACGGGGATAACCTAGTAACTTCTAAATATAAATCTTATAATACTTTAAAACATAATTTGAGAAAAAAAGTATTATATTCTACAAGAGTAAGGTGGAATATTATGAAATTGACAAATTTTGGTATTGTTTCAATCAAATTACACACATAAGCATAACTATATTTTAAGTTTTCAGATCATGTAAGTTTTAATATTGTCTCATTATAGTGAAATTTTTCACATAAATTCAATGACCTAAACTAAGTAATTGTAAAATTTGCTTTTAATAGTGAACTTTTTATTCACATTTACCTCATACTTTACATTAAACTTGAAAATAATTATCACTGTATATTAACTAAATTTCATATTCATTCCATTTAGATCACTTGAGTTAGGAAAGTTTAAGTAACTTTCATAAGGACTTACTATTGACTTTTCTTTATTATAATTTGACCAAACCATGTTTTAATTCGACTTTTAACATACAAGTACAATGCTTTTCTGAGTTGATTAAGATCTAAGTTCAAATGGGTTTTAACTTTTAATATAATCTCTATTTAAGATTTGTTCATGTCCAGTGGCGAATCCAAATTTTTTTTTTCTAATGGGTTTCTTTTGATAGATTATAACTATTTTTTTTATAAATCATACAAGGTTTTTACTAATTCTCATTATATTTTTTTCCAAACTGACTGGGTTCCTAGAAACTCACAAAATGTGGCTAAAATCGCCACTGTTCATGCCAGTTGTATTAATGAAAGATTATTAGTATTCTATAATTTTATAATTTTTTTTTTACAAATCATACAAGTTTTTCACTAATTCTCATTTTTTTTTTCAAACTGACTGAATTTCTAGAAACCCTTAAAATGTGGCTAAAACCACCACTGTTCATGCCAGTTGTATTAATGGAATATAATTAGTATTCTATAATTTTATAAATCTGATTTAATAAAGTGCACGAGGGACTTTATTATACAAGCTTGGTTGTAAAACATACAAATGGTTTCTAGACTGGTCTTTCAGGTGTGTTGTAGATCCGAAGACAATGGTGTGTGGTAGCTTTTTTGGGCACCTAATTGTGTTTTAGGTGGTCCTAAGCTACGTGTTTGAATTCTAAAGCAACATCCACTTTTTACCCCTAATTTATTAAATTTGTAAGTGTTTTAGGTGGTCCTAAGCTACGTGTTTGAATTCTAAAGCAACATTCCACTTTTTCCCCCTAATTTATTAAATGTATAAAATTTCATTTGAAAGGAATCATATCTACTATTTGCTTCATCTTGGAATTCCAAAAATAAATATTTAATTAGGTTGTAGATTCATCAAGATGCCTTGTTTATTCATATCAAGATTTACAAATCAGAGTTAAGATAATGTGTATTTGAATAATGAAAGTTAGACTACTCTAGAAAAGTTTAGATTTGAGATTTTTTTAGGGGTGTAAACAAGTCTAATGGTTTGAGAGCTACTCGTTATCGGCTTGGTTAAAAGCTCGAACGTGTCGAGCTTTAACGAGCCTGAGTCCGAGCTCGAGCTTGAAATCGTTTAGACTCGCGAGCCTAAACGATCCCAAACAAAAATTTATTTATCTTCTATATCATATAATAATAATGATTATAACATTGGCGAACCGAGATTTGGCGCGTTTAAGCGATAATGAAGCGAGCTCGAGCCGAGTCGAGCCGTGCTCGAGCTTTGGGTTTTACTTGCGAGCCAAGCTCGAGCTCAAATCAAGCCGAGCTCGAGATCGAGCTTCATAAAAACATGACAAGCCGAGCACGAGCCCAGTCAAGCTCAACCCGGCTCGTTTGTATATTGTTTGAAATCGGGAAGATATCCGAAACTTGAATGATAATCAATCAAATTGTTAAGTATGTTATATATAGAATAGTAGATATCACAAATAACTTTTGTAGAAATTTATGATTTAACACAATCACAAAGAAAACAACAGAAATAGCGATAAAACAGGTGACAAAATCTTATTAAACCAACCCAAAATGATTTGCCCCCCAAATACCCAAAGATCTTACAATAGTAAGATCAGATCTTACAACAGTAAGATCAAATGTACAAACAATACAGAAATAAGAAAGATGATCATCTACAGATGATGATCAACAACAACAGAACAAGACTACCAGAACAATCTCTCAGATACAAATGAGAGATTGTTCGTACAAGATGAAACCCTAGCAGAGAGAATGAACGATACAAGTACAAGATGATCAATAATGATCATCACAAAGCCTTAAATACATAGAAACATTCGTTGTTTCACTCCAGCCCTCAACGATATGAAGATCAGCAAATGAAGTCCCTGAAGTTACACTTTAGCCCCCAGAGATATTTTGAGATCTGTAACAACAATCCAACAACTAACAACCATATCAAGACTGGCCCATAATAATCATAACAAACACTAAGAAGCCCAACAACCAATTAGCCCAAATGAATGAAGAAGAAATTAAGTCATTAAGATAACAACAAATTACATCAATAATTTCAACACCCCCCCTTCATTCATTTGGCTTAAACAGATCAACAAGAGTAAGTTTTTTGCAAAACTCTTCATGTTGACCCACACCAAGGCCTTTGGTAAAAACATCTGCAAGTTGACTTTCAGAGTCAATCTTAATAGTACTAATAACACCATCTGCCACCTTTTCTCTCAAAAAATGCAGATCAAGCTCAAAATGTTTGGTTCTTTCATGAAACACTGGGTTAGCTGCTATTGAAATAGCAGCTTGACTATCACACTTTAAAGACATAGGTAAACTGCATTGAACATTTAATTCAAACAGCAAGTTTTTAAGCCAAATAAGCTCACAAGTTGCAGAACACATTGCACGATACTCAGCTTCTGCAGTGGATCTAGAGACTGTGCTTTGTTTCTTGCTTTTCCAAGAAACAAGATAATCTCCCAAAAAAATACAAAAGCCAGTAACAGATTTTCTAGTAGAAAGACATTTTCCCCAGTCAGAATCTGCAAACCCAAGCAGATTAAGACTAACACTTTTCTTAAAACTCAGTCCTTTCCCAGGACTTTGTTTCAAGTATCTCAACAACCTCAAAGCCAGATTTAAGTGCATTTCATTTGGACTGTGCATAAATTGACTCAAAAACTGAACTGTATAGCTTATATCTGGTCTTGTTAAAGACAAATATATAAGCTTTCCAATTAGCTTTTGGAAACCAGTAATGTTTTTAAGCAATCTTTGATCCTTGTCAAGTTTTGAAGAAACTAAGTAACTTTGTTCTATTGGTGTATTTACATGTTTACATCCTAAATAACCAAATTCACTTAAAAGCTCTAAACAATATTTTCTTTGACTAAGACAAATAGTATTTTTATCATATAACACTTCAATGCCAAGAAATATTTCAACACACCTAAATCTTTGATCTTAAAGGTTTCATTCAAAACATGCTTAACTTGATTAATTTTATCAACAGAGTTACCAGTAACCACAATATCATCAACATATACTAACAAAAATACAGTTATACCATCTTTTGACAAGATAAACAAAGAATGATCACATTTGCTTTGCACAAAACCAAGACTCAATAAAACATTAGTCAACCTCTCATTCCACTTTCTAGGTGCTTGTTTAAGACCATAAAATGATTTTACAAGTTTACAAACTTTTGACTCATTTTTTGAATAGTAACCTGGAGGTAATTTCATGTACACATCTTCAGTAATTGTACCATGTAAAAATGCATTATCAACATCAAGTTGAAACAAAGGCCAATCAAAATAAACAGCAACAGTTATAATAGTTCTAACAGTAACCATCTTAACTACAGGTTTGAAAGTCTCTCCAAAATCAAGACCTTCTCTTTGATTGAACCCCTTAGCAACAAGTCTAGCTTTAAACCTTTCTACTTCACCATTTGACTTATATTTTACCCTGAAAACCCATTTGCAGCCAATAGCCTTTCTGTTTTGAGGAAGTTCAGTTAGAACCCAGGTATTGTTTCTGAACAAAGCTTCCATTTCTTTGTTCATAGCCTCAACCCACCTGGGATCAGAAGCTGCTTCCTCATAACATGAAGGTTCAACAACTTTATTCAAAGAAGCAATAAAACACAGATTTTCAGAAGACAAACAAGAATAATTGACAAATTTGTCTAGACTATATTTAGATGTACTATTCAATACAAAATGTTCAAATTTTTTTGGCACAACAACTTTTCTACTAGACCTTCTAAGAGAAGGACCTGTTCCCTCAGATGGGTTAATCTCATCAGTTGAGGTACTAATGTCCTCTGCCCTACCATATCCTTCACTACTACTACTCTCAACTTCAGTTAATAACTGTTGTGAATCAACATTAACTGGAGAGGCAGATGTAGAGGGGATTGGTTGCTGATCATCATCAGTAACCTCATGAGATTCATGTCTCCCCTCTTCATCATTGGGAACTGTAGGACTAGTGGTTAACACTTCAACACTATCAAAGAAATTTAAATGATTTAGATTATCAGTTAACAAAACATTTTGACTAATTGATTTAAAAGGAAAAACAGTTTCATAAAATTTGACATCCCTAGAATAAAACTCCTTTTTATTATCTAAACTCCAAAGTTTATATCCTTTTTTTACATTTGAATAACCAATTAGCACACATTTTTCAGCATTATAAGACAACTAATCTAAATCATTCAGAATAGTGCTAAAGCATAAACAACCAAAAGTCCTAAGATGTGAATAAGAGGGTTTAAAACCAAACATTAACTCATATGGACTTTTTCCTAGAAGCACAGAAGAAGGTAACCTGTTAATAATATAAACAGCAGTTAGCACACATTCAGACCAAAAATTAAGAGGAACACCACTTTGGAACAACAGAGATCTTGTCAAGTTTAAAAGGTGTCTATGTTTCCTCTCTACAACACCATTTTGTTGTGGTGTGTAAGATCAGGATGTCTGATGCAAAATCCCTTTTTGTTTACAAATAACTTCCATTTTGTTATTCACAAATTCAGTTCCATTATCACTTCTAAACACTTTAATTTTTTTCTTAAACTGAGTTAACACTAACTCATAAAAACTTTCAATATTATCAAAAACTTCCAACTTACTTTTTAGCAAATAACACCAAACAGCACGTGTATAATCATGAACAACAGTTAAGAAGTATTTAAACCCATCTTTACTAGTTACTTTATAAGGTCCCCAAACATCTAAGTGAATTATATCACCCAAATATTTTGTTTTATGTTCACTTAAAGGAAATGGCACTCTAACTTGTTTAGCCCTATGACAAATTTCACAAGGATTATGTTTTGCAATCTCAGCAACCCCTAAATCACCTTTTAAAACTGACAAGATCTGATCAGCAGTATGACCTAACCCACTGTGCCACAAATTACTGTTGTTCAAACTATTAAAACACAAATTAACTGAACTACCACCTTTATTAACAAAGTAAAGACCATTATCTTGTTTACCAATCACCAACACTTTCTTTGATTTCGAATCCTGAAGTAAACAATTATTTTCATTAAAAACAACAGTAATCTTATTATCTTTAGACAACTTATAAACAGATAACAGATTTACACTATAGGATGGAACAAAGAACACATCAGTTAAAATGACATCTTTAGCAAGTTCTAGACTATCAATTTTTGACACTTTAGCTTTAGTTCCATTAGGATGAGAGACAGTTAAATCATACTCAGACACATCAATACAATTGAACATATCTTTATCAGTTTTGACCATATGCTGATTAGCACCAGAATCACAAATCCAATTATAATCAAAACCAAAGTTTATAAGACTAGAACAACAAACAAACTTATCTAAAGAACCAATAACACAGTTTGACTCACCTCCCATATTAGAAGGTTGAGATTCAGTACTAGTTTTTTCACCCAACAAACTCAAAAGTTTAGCAACCTGCTCTGGAGAAAATTGAGCCACAGAAGGAACAGAAGATATATTTGACCTAGAATTAGAAAAATTTTTCCCAACCTGACCTCCAGGTTTCTTTTTGAAACTTGAAGGATAACCAACCAACTCAAAACATCTGTCAACAGTATGACCAAGTTTATTACAATGGGTACATTTAAGATTAGGATTAGGACCTCTAAATTCTTTCTTTTTTTGATCAAATGTTTGATTGGTTTTTGAAGCAAAAGATACATTCTGAGTTTTAGATCCAACACTAGAATTCCTATGTGACTCTTCTCTTGACACAATTGAAAAAGCAACTTTAACTGAAGGTAATGGCTCTCTGGTTAACAGGTTAGTTCTTACAGGCTGATAGACATCATCTAAGCCCATAAGAAACTGCATTAGTTTGATTAAGGTAGAAAAATCATTAAAATCTTTTGCAGCTTGACATGAACATGTAGGCAGTTGAAGCACAGCATCAAACTGCTTCCACATTGTATTTAGTTTATGATAATATTCAGAAACAGAGCTTCCATTTTGAGTAATACAGTTAATCTTTTTATATAAATCATAAACTATAGAGCCATCAACCTTGTCATAAGTTTCTTTTAGATCAATCCAGACTTCTGAGGCTAACTTAGAGAATACTTGCCCTAAGTATAATTCCTCAGAAACAGAGTTTAACAACCAACTTAGCACAACTGAATTACACCTGTCCCACTGGCTACTTAGAACATCATCATCAGAATTCTTCTTACATTTACCATCTATAAATCCAAATTTATTTTTGACTTCAAGAGCCAATTTCATAGCACTAGACCACACCCTATAGTTTTCAGTTCCCTTTAGTTTTATACCAACTATAGTTAAAGAACTTGAATCACTAGGATGTAAAAACAATGGATCACCTATATCCAACTTGCTAATCAAGGTCTGAGAAGACCCAGCATTATCATCTTTACCAGTCATGATCAACAACCAATAATAAAACAGTACAAACAACAAATATACAAACAACAATATAAGAACACAACAAACCCTAAGGCGAAGCTGTATCAGTGTCCAGATTCCAGGTTCGTCACTTATAGTGCCTGGACAGGTCTTAATACAGGAGCCAAACACTAAAAAAATAAAGATTAAACAACAGAACACCACAGATCAAATATATCAAACAATCAAGTGCCGGTCCTCACTACCCCGACTTCAACTAAGCCAACCAACAAAAATAAAGAGAGGAGATAGAATGATCTCACAGTGGGTGCAAGCTATCCAAAAAAACACCAGATCTAAACAGATCTGAAGTTTTAACACAATATCAAGAACAAAACAACTGGTCAGTTTGCCCTAAACCTTCAAGGGTTTAGAGACCAACACAGTTCTTCAACAAGAAGAAAGAAACCCTAGCTAGGGTTTGAATATCAACAATCCTCCCAAGATCCAGAAGATCTAACAGTATCAAGAACAGATCTGCAACTTGAAGCAGACCTACACAAAACAACAATCAAATCAGATCAACACAGCGGAAATAAGACCGGATCAAGAGCTCAAAGGCTCTGATACCATGTAGAAATTTATGATTTAACACAATCACAAAGAAAACAACAGAAATAGCGACAAAACAGGTGACAAAATCTTATTAAACCAACCCAAAATGATTTGCCCCCCAAATACCCAAAGATCTTACAACAGTAAGATCAGATCTTACAACAGTAAGATCAAATGTACAAACTGTGACACCCCGTTAAAACACGCTAGCTTGGCAGTGGCTGCTTCAACTTTCGGGATGAAAGTTCTTAAAACTTGGGGATAATGTGACACTCGAGGTTTTTCCGAACGATCACCTTGTAATATTTCGTGTGTATATAAATATTATTAAATGGAAACGTGATTTTTGCATGATATGTGATGTATGTATGTATTATATATATATGTGAGAGCCGAAACCACGACCCGAGACCACGACTCGCAACCGGGCGGTTGCGAGTGGGCCACTCGGTCTCGAGTGGGCCGTTGAGCCGAAACCGGTTTGGGCCGAAACCCCCAAGCCCAACCCGAAACACCCCTTGTATATATATCCAACCTTTCCCTCATTTCTTTCATTTGGCACAACACACCAACACACACTCCTCCTATTTTCTCTCAACAAGAAACCCCAAACAACATCCCAACCTTCTCCAATTTTCGGCTCAAGCAAGGACCTCGGACAAGGACTCGGTCAAGCTCGGATCGCTCGGACACTTCATCTTCTCTCATTCTCTTCTCTTTGTTTTCGGCTCCTCCTTTTCATAACCGGTTAGTGCTATCTTGTGTGTTATCTTTTGTGTATAAGATTTATGTGGGTTATATGAACTAGAAATGTTTGGTTAGTAGTTTTTGGTGTGACTTTTAGGTTGATTTGTAAAAGTTTGACACTATGTGGTTACATGTTTAGAAATGGTAGTGTAGGAATGTTCATGCCAACCAAAACTATGTTCAAGATTATAAAAATGAATGCTTCATTGTTCTTGCAAAATGATGTTGTTAAATATGAGATTTCGGGTATATAATGCATGATTTCTTATTTTGCATCATGATCTTGTTGTAAATATGAAATTTTTGGTTCATAAATGTGTGATTTGTTATGGTGAAAACCCTAGAAAAATATGAAGATAGGATGAACTTGTTTGAATATGACTTGAAGATGTAAAAATGGCAAAGTTTGATCTATCTTTACTAGTATTCAGATTTGGCAAAGTGTTAGTGAAACCTTATTGGTAGTTTCCTAATCTGGGTCTGATTTTATGTGTACAATTTGGACTGTCATACCTGCATCATCACGTGTGTATGAAAGTGACAGATTACGACTCGCAACCACTGCATTACGACTCGAAACCACACGGTTGCGACTCGCAACCAAAGCATGACAAGTCGAAACCACGAGATTACGACTCGAAACTACGACGGTTGCGACTCGCAACCAACACGTGACAACTCGAGACCACGGTTGCGACTCGCAACCATAACGTGACAAGCCGCAACCACCTGGTTGCGACTCGAGACCAGCTAGTTGCGAGTGGGCTGTCCATTTTGGTTATTGGGCCATTTTGTATTAACTTGGGCTATCTGTTATATGGACTATGTGTTGCTGCGTTCCGCTTGACTGTGTTAATTGTTTAGGCCGGCCCAATAACCCCATGACTGTTTTCTTGTATGTATATTACGTGCCAGTATGTGTTTTACGTGAATGTTTGTATACCGAACCTGACCTATACCGGTAACCATGTTAGGACGTGGTGACCAACGTGATTGACAAGTAACCTAAACCTACCGAGCAACCCAAGGTGAGTTCACAACTTAAAAGCATGCGTCCCGGTGGTTTGGGACACGAGACTAACAACCCTATCCCCTGGTAAAAGGGGGATACCATTTACATATCTTCCCTAGTTATTGGGAACAAAACTTACTTTTCCTTCCCGGGTATTGGGAAACCTTTTGGTTAATTACTGTTTATACGGATTGCAACTAACGGCACTAAACGAAACTCTATCACTCAAGTCCCTACTACAAATACCGATTAGTCGCCGGGTTAGGCGAGCGGGTTATTAGTTGATAGCGCTATTTAGGTGTTTACCAGCCTCACACCGTGCCCTGGTTTGGGACGGTCGTGAACTAATGTACTCAGAAATCCGTCAATGATGATAGAACATTGACATCGGGGCATCCTGCGGATACGCAACGGTTACCTAGTGTTCGGTATTGGAAAAACAGTTTAGTCGCTAACTTTTGGGGTAGCTCCCCAGGGCATGTATAAACGGATAAATTAACCGGTGAAACAAGTTTTTGGTAAATAAAACTGGACAACTAGTGAACTCACTCAGCATTATTGTTGACCCCTTACTGCATGCTTTGCAGGTAACCAGTGACGAAGGAGCTTGCAGCTTGGGAACGTGTAGTGTCTGTTTACCCTTGTGTTGGGTGTTACCTTATTTTGAAACATGAACTTTGTTTTAAACTACCTTACTTATGCTTCCGCTATTTATTACTATTTTGAACTTAAAACTTTAAACTCTGAACTTAATATTTGCTAAGCTTATGATTAGTAAGTATTACTTTTGTTATCAACTTAAGTATTCAGTATAATTGGTGGCTGGATCCTGGTCAGTCACGCCCCCGAAGCGGGTGTTATCCGCAGGTGGATTTTGGGGGTGTGACAGATTGGTATCAGAGCCATTGGTTATAGTGAACTTGGTTTTAAAAAGGGGAAAAATCTTTTTGGAGAAAACCAGACTATAACCCGTGACTCGCGACGACACTACACTCCAAGTGCAAGGCTCAACACTTTTGACCTCATAGCTCGGACCAGTGTTTACTTGTTGCTTACTTTATGTTCCTGTTATGCTATACGTACTAGTGTGCCTAAACTAGATAGATACGCCTCTCTCTTCTATCTCATTCTCGCTACACTACGACATCACACTCATATTGTGTTTTCTGGTTATGAAGACAATGAGTGGACGTGGAAGAGGAAACATTAACATGACGCAGGCTCAGTTCACTAACCTGCTCAACACAGTGGCTGCGGCTTTTGCAGCTCACCCTATAGGTAAGCTCGTTGATTTAGGATGTTTAGATCCTACCGCCACATCGACTTTTCGCCTCTAAACCTATACGTTTCGCTTCTCACCCTATAGGTCAGCATGCACCTGCGCAACCACCAGTGTGTACTTTCAAAACTTTCATGGATTGCAAACCTCTCCCTTTCAACGGCACTGAGGGTGCCATAGGTCTTCTGCATTGGATTGAGAAAATTGAAGCTGTTTTTGCTGTTTGCGAGTGTCCCCCTGCAAATTGGGTGAAATTTGCTACTGCTACGCTTGAAGGGAGCGCGCTTTCTTGGTGGAAGGCGCAGATTCAGATGTTTGGATTGGAAACTGCAAATGCTACCGCATGGGAGGATTTCAAGGATATGATTAAGGATGAATACTGTCACCGGGATGACATCCACAAGCTTGAGAATGAGTACTACGAGCTCAAGATGGTTGGGTCGGAAATTGAAACTTACACCAAGCTGTCTAATGACTATGCTGCTCTCTGCCCGAACATGTCACGACCAATGTACCGAAGGATCGAACTGTATATCAAAGGTTTGGCTCCAGAGATTCGAAGCCATGTCACTACAGCCAACCACACTACCATTCAGCCGATTGTTCGACTTGCTCACAAACTCACTGATCAGGCCGTGGAAGAGGGCCGGTTGCCCAAAAGGATCAGTGCTACCGTCGGAACTTCTAGTGACAGCAAGCGTAAGTGGGAAGGAAGTCAAAGCAAGGATGCTAACCCCACTCAGGCCCCAGCACAACAAAGGAAAACTGAAAACAACAAAGGCACTCAGCAACAGGGTGGCTACCGGGGAAGCTACCCTAAGTGCAACAAGTGTAACAAGCACCACAATGGGGCATGTAACAAGGGCCAGTGTCAGCGATGCCACAAGATGGGGCACGACGCCAAGGATTGTCGAAGTCAGTTCCCAACTAGACAGAATCAGCAACAACCCCAACAGCAACAGCAGCAGGGAAACAACCGGGCATGTTTTAAGTGTGGAGCTGAGGGGCACTTTAAGAAGGATTGCCCTGAACTGAACCAGAATCGCAACAATAACCAGGGAGCTGGGAACAACAATCAGAACAACAATGCTGGGAATGGTGCTAGAGGAAGGGCTTTCGTGATTGGAGCTGGTGAAGCAAGGAATGACCCCAATGTCGTGACGGGTAAGTTCCTACTCGATGATCGTTATGTTTCTGTGTTATTTGATTCCGGTGCCGATGCTAGTTATGTATCCCTACGTATTAGTAAGAAGCTTAAGCGTCCGCTTTCGTTACTAAGTTCTCCTCATATCGTCGAGTTAGCTAATGGTAGAAACATCGAGGCCTCACATGTTGTCAAAGGCTGCAAATTAGAGTTGTCTGGTCAGACATTTAGTATCGATCTTTTCCCTGTTACTCTTGGAAGCTTCGATGTCGTTATTGGTATGGATTGGTTATCCAAGCATCGTGCTGAGATCCTCTGTCAAGAGAAAGCAGTTCGTATTCCTCGCCGTTCTGACAAACCCCTCATTGTACAAGGTGGCAAAAGTGGAGAAATCTCCGGCATTATCTCGTTCTTGAAGGCCCAGAAGTGTTTACGAAAAGGGCACACCGCTATCTTAGCACTTGTTACCAACACGCAGGAAAAGGAAAAGAGGATTGAAGATTTTCCAGTAGTGCGAGACTACCCCGAGGTATTTCCTGAGGAATTACCTGGACTCCCTCCCCATCGTCAGGTCGAATTCCAAATCGAGCTAGCTCCCGGAGCAGCGCCTATAGCTCGTGCGCCTTATCGACTAGCCCCCGCAGAATTGAAGGAACTCTCTACTCAACTACAGGAGCTATTGGATAAAGGGTTTATCCGTCCTAGTTCATCACCCTGGGGAGCACCGGTACTCTTTGTTAAGAAGAAGGATGGCACGTTCCGAATGTGCATAGACTATCGTGAGTTGAACAAGGTTACCATCAAGAATCGTTACCCTCTCCCGCGAATCGACGATTTGTTTGATCAACTGCAAGGATCAAGCTACTATTCTAAGATTGATCTGCGATCAGGCTACCATCAGTTAAGGGTCCGTAATGAAGATATTTCCAAAACCGCATTCAGAACTCGTTATGGTCATTATGAATTCCTCGTTATGCCCTTTGGAATGACCAACGCGCCTGCAGTATTCATGGATCTTATGAACCGGGTATGCAAACCCTACCTCGACAAATTTGTGATCGTGTTTATAGACGACATCTTGATCTACTCGAAAAGTCAGGAAGAGCATGAACAGCACCTACGCCTTATCCTCGAACTCCTTCGCAATGAGCAACTGTACGCCAAGTTCTCGAAATGCGACTTCTGGCTTCGAGAAGTCCATTTCCTTGGGCACGTGGTTAACAAGGATGGAATCCACGTCGACCCAGCTAAGATCGACTCTATAAAGAATTGGCCTACCCCTAAGACTCCGACCGAAGTCCGCCAATTCTTGGGACTAGCGGGATACTACCGCAGATTTATTCAGGGATTCTCAAAGATTGCACAACCCCTCACTACGCTCACTCAGAAAGGCGTCACCTACAAGTGGAATGAAGCACAGGAATCTGCTTTTCAGAGGCTTAAGGATAACCTCTGCAGTGCTCCTATTCTCTCGTTACCTGAAGGAACGGACGACTTTGTGGTTTACTGCGATGCGTCTATTCATGGGCTCGGTTGCGTGTTGATGCAACGCGAGAAAGTTATTGCTTACGCCTCTCGACAACTTAAGACACATGAAAGGAACTACACAACACACGACTTGGAACTGGGAGCAGTGATATTTGCGCTTAAGATATGGAGACATTACCTGTACGGTACCAAGTGCACCATTTACACCGATCACAGGAGTCTCGAGCATATCTTTAAGCAGAAAGAATTAAACATGCGACAACGTCGATGGGTTGAACTTCTGAATGATTATGAATGCGCCATCAAGTATCATCCGGGCAAGGCCAATGTTGTGGCGGACGCCCTCAGTCGAAAGGACACTATACCAAAGCGCGTGCGAGCATTACAACTTACCATCCAGTCTAATCTCCCTACCCAGATTCGAAATGCTCAGATTGAAGCTCTGAAACCGGAAAACATCAGGGCTGAGTCCCTGCGAGGATCGAGGCAACAACTAGAACAGAAAGAGGACGGCGCCTACTATGTGGCAGGGCGCATTTGGGTCCCACTTTACGGAGATCTACGAGAACTTGTGATGGACGAAGCCCATAAGTCCCGCTATTCAGTACATCCTGGTTCAGATAAGATGTACCACGACTTAAGGACCACCTACTGGTGGCCTGGCATGAAAGCCCACATAGCAGCCTATGTTGGCAAATGTTTGACCTGCGCAAGAGTCAAGATCGAGTATCAGAAACCAGCAGGCCTACTACAGCAACCCGAAATCCCGAAATGGAAATGGGAACAGATTTCCATGGATTTTGTTACAGGGCTACCTAGATCTCAACGCGGGAATGATACTATTTGGGTGATAGTAGATCGTTTGACTAAGTCTGCACACTTTCTGGCCATTAAGGAAACAGACAAGTTTTCTACCTTAGCAGAAATCTATTTAAAGGAAGTAGTCTCCAGGCACGGGGTGCCAACTTCTATTATTTCCGACCGAGACGCTCGTTTTACTTCCGAGCTGTGGCAAGCTATGCACAAATCCTTTGGCTCACGTTTGGACATGAGCACCGCTTATCACCCGCAAACGGATGGGCAGTCTGAACGCACCATCCAAACCCTGGAAAACATGCTTAGAGCATGTGTGATCGATTTTGGCAAGAACTGGGAGAAGCATCTGCCGCTGGTGGAATTCTCCTACAACAACAGCTACCACACTAGTATTCAGGCGGCACCTTTTGAGGCATTGTACGGTCGTAAATGCCGATCACCTCTTTGCTGGGCGGAAGTAGGTGACAGTCAACTCACAGGCCCAGAACTAGTGGTAGATACAACGGAAAAGATTTCCCAGATCAGGCAACGCATGGCGGCAGCTCGTGACCGTCAGAAAAGCTACGCTGACAAGCGTAGGAAACCACTAGAATTCCAGGTCGGGGACCGGGTTCTACTTAAAGTCTCACCCTGGAAGGGTGTGGTCCGTTTCGGTAAACGAGGCAAGCTAAATCCACGGTATGTTGGACCATTCGAAATTACCGAGAAAATCGGTAAGGTAGCTTATAGATTGAACCTGCCTGCAGAGCTGAGTGCAGTGCACAACGTTTTTCACGTATCTAACCTGAAGAAGTGTTTGTCGGAGGAAACACTTGTGATTCCTTTTAAGGAACTGACGATTGATGAACAGCTACACTTTACTGAGGAACCGATTGAGATCACGGATCGAGAGATCAAAACCCTCAAACGTAGCCAGATACCCCTTGTGCGAGTTCGTTGGAACTCACGACGCGGCCCAGAGTTTACCTGGGAGCGGGAAGACCAGATGAAGTCCAAGTATCCCCAGTTATTCCCAAACGAAAACCCCAGCACTGAAGCTACAACCGAATTTCGGGACGAAATTCCAAACTAACGGGGGGATGATGTGACACCCCGTTAAAACACGCTAGCTTGGCAGTGGCTGCTTCAACTTTCGGGACGAAAGTTCTTAAAACTTGGGGATAATGTGACACTCGAGGTTTTTCCGAACGATCACCTTGTAATATTTCGTGTGTATATAAATATTATTAAATGGAAACGTGATTTTTGCATGATATGTGATGTATGTATGTATTATATATATATGTGAGAGCCGAAACCACGACCCGAGACCACGACTCGCAACCGGGCGGTTGCGAGTGGGCCACTCGGTCTCGAGTGGGCCGTTGAGCCGAAACCGGTTTGGGCCGAAACCCCCAAGCCCAACCCGAAACACCCCTTGTATATATATCCAACCTTTCCCTCATTTCTTTCATTTGGCACAACACACCAACACACACTCCTCCTATTTTCTCTCAACAAGAAACCCCAAACAACATCCCAACCTTCTCCAATTTTCGGCTCAAGCAAGGACCTCGGACAAGGACTCGGTCAAGCTCGGATCGCTCGGACACTTCATCTTCTCTCATTCTCTTCTCTTTGTTTTCGGCTCCTCCTTTTCATAACCGGTTAGTGCTATCTTGTGTGTTATCTTTTGTGTATAAGATTTATGTGGGTTATATGAACTAGAAATGTTTGGTTAGTAGTTTTTGGTATGACTTTTAGGTTGATTTGTAAAAGTTTGACACTATGTGGTTACATGTTTAGAAATGGTAGTGTAGGAATGTTCATGCCAACCAAAACTATGTTCAAGATTATAAAAATGAATGCTTCATTGTTCTTGCAAAATGATGTTGTTAAATATGAGATTTCGGGTATATAATGCATGATTTCTTATTTTGCATCATGATCTTGTTGTAAATATGAAATTTTTGGTTCATAAATGTGTGATTTGTTATGGTGAAAACCCTAGAAAAATATGAAGATAGGATGAACTTGTTTGAATATGACTTGAAGATGTAAAAATGGCAAAGTTTGATCTATCTTTACTAGTATTCAGATTTGGCAAAGTGTTAGTGAAACCTTATTGGTAGTTTCCTAATCTGGGTCTGATTTTATGTGTACAATTTGGACTGTCATACCTGCATCATCACGTGTGTATGAAAGTGACAGATTACGACTCGCAACCACTGCATTACGACTCGAAACCACACGGTTGCGACTCGCAACCAAAGCATGACAAGTCGAAACCACGAGATTACGACTCGAAACTACGACGGTTGCGACTCGCAACCAACACGTGACAACTCGAGACCACGGTTGCGACTCGCAACCATAACGTGACAAGCCGCAACCACCTGGTTGCGACTCGAGACCAGCTAGTTGCGAGTGGGCTGTCCATTTTGGTTATTGGGCCATTTTGTATTAACTTGGGCTATCTGTTATATGGACTATGTGTTGCTGCGTTCCGCTTGACTGTGTTAATTGTTTAGGCCGGCCCAATAACCCCATGACTGTTTTCTTGTATGTATATTACGTGCCAGTATGTGTTTTACGTGAATGTTTGTATATCGAACCTGACCTATACCGGTAACCATGTTAGGACGTGGTGACCAACGTGATTGACAAGTAACCTAAACCTACCGAGCAACCCAAGGTGAGTTCACAACTTAAAAGCATGCGTCCCGGTGGTTTGGGACACGAGACTAACAACCCTATCCCCTGGTAAAAGGGGGATACCATTTACATATCTTCCCTAGTTATTGGGAACAAAACTTACTTTTCCTTCCCGGGTATTGGGAAACCTTTTGGTTAATTACTGTTTATACGGATTGCAACTAACGGCACTAAACGAAACTCTATCACTCAAGTCCCTACTACAAATACCGATTAGTCGCCGGGTTAGGCGAGCGGGTTATTAGTTGATAGCGCTATTTAGGTGTTTACCAGCCTCACACCGTGCCCTGGTTTGGGACGGTCGTGAACTAATGTACTCAGAAATCCGTCAATGATGATAGAACATTGACATCGGGGCATCCTGCGGATACGCAACGGTTACCTAGTGTTCGGTATTGGAAAAACAGTTTAGTCGCTAACTTTTGGGGTAGCTCCCCAGGGCATGTATAAACGGATAAATTAACCGGTGAAACAAGTTTTTGGTAAATAAAACTGGACAACTAGTGAACTCACTCAGCATTATTGTTGACCCCTTACTGCATGCTTTGCAGGTAACCAGTGACGAAGGAGCTTGCAGCTTGGGAACGTGTAGTGTCTGTTTACCCTTGTGTTGGGTGTTACCTTATTTTGAAACATGAACTTTGTTTTAAACTACCTTACTTATGCTTCCGCTATTTATTACTATTTTGAACTTAAAACTTTAAACTCTGAACTTAATATTTGCTAAGCTTATGATTAGTAAGTATTACTTTTGTTATCAACTTAAGTATTCAGTATAATTGGTGGCTGGATCCTGGTCAGTCACGCCCCCGAAGCGGGTGTTATCCGCAGGTGGATTTTGGGGGTGTGACACAAACAATACAGAAATAAGAAAGATGATCATCTACAGATGATGATCAACAACAACAGAACAAGACTACCAGAACAATCTCTCAGATACAGATGAGAGATTGTTCGTACAAGATGAAACCCTAGCAGAGAGAATGAACGATACAAGTACAAGATGATCAATAATGATCATCACAAAGCCTTAAATACATAGAAACATTCGTTGTTTCACTCCAGCCCTCAACATATGAAGATCAGCAAATAAAGTCCTTGAAGTTACACTTTAGCCCCCAGAGATATTTTGAGATCTGTAACAACAATCCAACAACTAACAACCATATCAAGACTGGCCCATAATAATCATAACAAACACTAAGAAGCCCAACAACCAATTAGCCCAAATGAATGAAGAAGAAATTAAGTCATTAAGATAACAACAAATTACATCAATAATTTCAACAACTTCTCTAAAAATCTAAGATTTTAACAACTTTACAATATTGCTAGCAATTCACTTTCTATCTTGCTTTTTAAGATCTTGAATCTTGTATTTGAAATGTCTTAAGAACTTAAGACTAAGGAATATGTAAGAAATCTAGAGATGTGATTTGCAATAGATGAGTTTAGAAAAAGTTCCACTCTAAACCAAGATGGAAGTAATAAGGTTTATCTGGCAACCGAAACGGTCACATAATGGTATGACTTGGATCGATTGTCCTATTTGCGAACATCCTTTTGACTCATGTTTTAGTCATTATGATTTGTTTATATCTAACTAGAAGCTTTATTCAAGTCTTGTGAGTTTATGATTATATAAACCGAAACGCCTAAACCGTAGTGTGTTATGTGTTGAATTTACTCGACATTTAGTTTTTAAACCATAAATTTCAGCCATAAGCAACGAAAAAGAACATCCTTATAACCACTACTAGCATTCAAAGGTACATGCTCAAAAATTAAACATAAAATGTCTAACAAAACAAAATATAACTAGGATGCTAGTCCATAAGTGGGGAAAAGCCTTCAATCTTTGCCCAGACGTCCACAAACTTCCAAAAAGACCTATAATTAACTTGATGTTTATATTAAAAGTCAGCTACGTTGAGTAAGTTCTAGTTTAACAAGGCAACTAAAACTTTATCAAGCATCAGCAAAACATACATGTAATACATATCATCAAAACACATACCTTGTATAACATATCATAATATAACATTTACTAAAAAAAATAACATGTATAACTATACAATATGTAGTGTACAACCTATGGCAAGCTACAAAGACAGCGACGCTATTTCATGGTTATGGTGTTAACTTTAGATGCAATAAGTCTCATTAAAACCTATATAAATTAGCAAAGTTTTTGTGCATAAGGACTTGTAAGTTGTGCTTTGGGTGTTTTTCAAAAAAAAAAAAAAACTTGATTTTTTTGTTTTAACCCAAGGGTTTGTACATTTTCCAATTTTAACCCTACATAATTTGTTTTTTTAACTTTAACCTAAAACTTTTCATTATTTGCAATTTAACTTCACAACTTTTATCACTTATACTTTTCATCTTTCACAAATTTTCGTTTTACGTATAGTTCTAAAATTTTCGAGTTAATACGACACAACGTGCATGTGTGGTTCAACGTTTTTACCTCTATTTTTCCATATTTGACAGGTTCGTCGCAATATGCATATTATAGGTCGAGTCAGTGTTGGTTGTCAATGACGGTTGTGTGACATTAGTACTATTTGACACCGTTTTACGCTCCGCCGCAACGCGGGGTGTGATTTGGGAATTTTTCAAAGAAAAAATTGTTATGCATATGGTTGTCGTAACGTTGGCTTTGAGGGTTTTCCAAAAAAAAAAAATTTGATTTTTTTTACTTTTCACTAAAAAGTATTTCATAAATTACTTTTAACCCAAAACTATTTGTTTTTTACTTTTAACCCAAAACTTTTTATCTTTTACAATCTATCCTCAAAACTTTTTTTACTTTCAACTTTGGTCCTTTATAGTTTTCATTTTCCGCAAATTTTGCGCTCTATGCTTGGTTCTAAATTTTGTGACTTAACACATCATAGCGTGCGTCTTTGGCTTAACGTTTTTACGTTTCGTTCTAAATTTTGCGAGTTAACACGACGCAACGTGCGTGTGTGGGTGAACGTTTTTACATCGTCTATTTTTACCCCGTTTGACAAGTTTAACATAACCTGTGGGCCGTAGATCGACTTAGCTATAAATAAAGAATCCCCGCCGCATTGCGGCGGGTCGTAATCCTAGTTTAGCTTTAATTATCAATACATGTATGCTTTAGTTACATTACTTGTTACTTCTTTATCACAATACTGTAACTATATAGACTTTTACACGTATCAAAACTACATTTCAGTGAAATATTAACTTTAGACATGTCTCATGAAATGATTCGTGACACCTTTAAGCCTAAAAGCCAAAACTATTACTTTCTTACAAATTTTGTCTTTAAGGCTAAAAACCATATGGTTTAATCAAAATTCTTACTTTTAACCCCAAGGTAAACTTCAAACTTTGAGGTCGATAATGTCCACATGCACAACACTTCCTATGCTTTCCTTCCCAATAATGTGACTAAAACACTGTTAATCCCCCTCCCCCCGTTTTAAAAATGGAAGTGAAGAAAAATGAGGCAATGTGGCCAGACGGATTCCTTTCTTTATTAAGGTTTTGACGCAATTACCATAACACCCTTCGTGGGCCTTTTGCAAATGTATTCCCCATAATGGGCTTTATTTAAAAGGGTTCATATCCATTCACATGTTATTTTTTGAATATAATCAAAAGATACACATTTTAAACTGATATTTCATGTATGCACAACACATATAGCAGGGCCGTCTATAGCCAAGTGCAGAATGGGCCTGTGCACAGGGCCCAAACCAATATAGGGCCCAAAAATTTCTTTTATATATATATATATATATATAGGGTTCATATCCATTCACATGTTATTTTTTGAATATAATCAAAAGATACACATTTTAAACTGATATTTCATGTATGCACAACACATATAGCAGGGCCGTCTATAGCCAAGTGCAGAATGGGCCTGTGCACAGGGCCCAAACCAATATAGGGCCCAAAAATTTCTTTTATATATATATATATATATATATATATATATATATATATATATATATATATATATATTTAAAAAAAATCTGTATGTTTTTATAAAAAAAAATTATTAGGTCTGTGTTTAAATGTTATAGGGCCTGTTTATTAAGTTTAAATGGGCCTATATTAATGAACTAGTCTTGGATCCACCAAGTCCATCAAACTCTCCTTTTTGTTGAAATCAGAATCCAGTCTTGGATCCACCAAGTCCATCAAACTCCCCTTTTTGTTTTAGAGAAACAACCTTAAGAATGGAAGAAATATAATGATAATAAGATTGTGAGTTAACTGGGATTTGTGGGTAGGATAATATAAAACTGTAGTTTCAGTCAAAGTGCTTTTACCGAATCAACAAGACAAATAGATTCTTTAGTTGGCTGATATTTCATATTACTCCTTCCTGAAACGATTTCCAGTGCAAGAACCCCAAAACTATTAGGCATGTGTTTATGTGTTACAGGGCCTGTTTATTAAGTTTAAATGGGCATGTGTTTAAATGAACTAGTGTATGGGTGTGTGCACAAGAAATGAATAAACCCAATTGAAATTGGTCTGCCTTAGTATAACAGTTTAATAGGCTCAGGTTAATAAACAAACATATTTCAAATCAAACCCATTAGATGGTGTTGGGCATTGTGCGACTTTGCGGGAAAAGAAGACCATCAGACGCTGTGTGACCAGACCAAACGATCATCATCATCGACGTAAAGGGTTTTGTTTAAGGGCGAAATTGAGGGTTAACCAGGATATCATCATCATCATCATCATCATCATCATCATCATCATCATCATCATCATCATCATCATCATCATCATCATCATCATCATCATCATCATCATCATCATCATCATCATCATCATCATCATCATCATCATCATCATCATCATCATCATCATCATCATCATCATCATCATCATCATCATCATCATCATCATCATCATCATCATCATCATCATCATCATCATCATCATCATCATCATCATCATCATCATCATCATCATCATCATCATCATCATCATCATCATCATCATCATCATCATCATCATCATCATCATCATCATCATCATCATCATCATCATCATCATCATCATCATCATCATCATCATCATCATCATCATCATCATCATCATCATCATCATCATCATCATCATCATCATCATCATCATCATCATCATCATCATCATCATCATCATCATCATCATCATCATCATCATCATCATCATCATCATCATCATCATCATCATCATCATCATCATCATCATCATCATCATCATCATCATCATCATCATCATCATCATCATCATCATCATCATCATCATCATCATCATCATCATCATCATCATCATCATCATCATCATCATCATCTATCATCATTCATCATCATCATCATCATCATCATCATCATCATCATCATCATCATCATCATCATCATCATCATCATCATCATCATCATCATCATCATCATCATCATCATCATCATCATCATCATCATCATCATCATCATCATCATCGGTGCAGGAATTTTTTGGAACATCGAATCAAGGGTTTTGCGAATAGGGCCCGAATTTTTATCTCGCACAGGGCCAAAATGTCTTTTTTTCATTTTCGGAGACGGCCCTGACATATAGCCTCAAACCATGATAGTAAAAGTAAAACATGTTCGCATACATCATATGAGATCCCAAGGCCCGGAATTTTGAACTGAAACCCATTATGAGCCAAGACTTATAAAGATTGGATCACATACCTTTAAGTCGTAAACCATAATCTTATTTGGTATCCAAGTTGTCTTGAGTACATAGGAGTTTAAATTTTTTATATGCTGAAATATTTTATTGTGATTGTGTAAAATTGATTAGGTGTAATAGTAAGTAAATACTTTGTCATTATTTTAAAGTATTTATAGATGTTATAAATTCGTCATAACTAATATTAAACCTCTGCGTTGCGGCGAGAACGTAAAACCATGTCAAATAGCATCAATTGCATACAACCGAAAACGATCACCAACTCTAAAATTGTGGCGTGTTAATGCAAAAAATTAGAAGAAAACGTAAAACATAGAAAAGAATAACTAATTTTTTTTATCAAATTAAATCCTTCTAAATTATCGTGTTTTGAATTTACATCGAGATAGATGGTAAACGGCCAACAAGCTGTGTCCCTACCCCTTTTTGAATAACAAAACTAATTTGATTGGAAAAAAATAACTTTAGTAAGAAGTTAAAAACGTTTTGTATTATGCTAACTTTTTTACCTTTTCTTATATATCTATTTTGTTATTTCGCTTAAAAGAAACATTTTAAAATTTTATTTTATATATACAGTTAAAACATTTATGCAACGATTAAACTCGTATTAATTTGTATAATTTTGCTGTTTAAATAAGTGTAGTGTAGCAAACAATCTATGCTCCAAATTATTTAGTTTTCTTCTTTATCACATAAGTAATTTTAATTACATTTGTATATTTATTTATGAATTTTATTCTATATTCTATATATTTGTATAAACTCAAATAAGTAAAAGAGAGTGATAATAAAAGGAAAAATGAAAAATGATTGTAGGGAAATAGCAATTTTAGGTGACAGCTACTATGATATATATTGAATTAAATTACCTTATATATCAAAAAGAGAACCTTGTGAATAGTAACATACGCCACATGTCATTTCATGATTTATTCTTTTTTTACTTTCAATACTGTGTATATATAATTGATATTGAATTTATGACCTATATTAGTCATTAGTAAATTACCCTACATATTAAAAAGAGAACCATGTGAATAGTAATGTACCCACGTGTCACTTCATGATTTGTTCTTTTTTACTTTCAATACTGTATATATATAATTGATGTTGGATTTAAGACCTATATTAGTCATTAGTAAATTTCTTTTAAATCCGGCAATGAAAATCATGACATTCTATTATTACTTAAAGTACAAAGTCGGTGACAAAGGCCACCGACAACCTAACTCAAAATTACAATTTTGTCCTTTCATATAATTTCCATTTTGACTCCCTCAAAATTTTTCATTTTGTCTCCCTCATTTTTTTAACTAATCTGTTTTCCTCCTAAAACTTAACTTACACAATAGCAAATCTGTCATCTAAATTTCTAACTTTTCACTTTTACTTCCTTGTTATTTTAAATACTAAACTAGCCAGATTCTTTTTTCACAAATTTTATGAAGTCATATATGTTACTAGAGTTTAAATGAGAAGATTTTTTTCGTAAAAATTAAAAAAAAAGAAATTTAAATAAAAAAGAATGCTTCATTTACTTGAGTTTTTTTTTCTAAAGTGGTGTTGGTGGAAAAAATATTTACCATAATAGTGTGGTTTCAAAAGTATTTACTAAAATGGTGTTTTATCTCTTTTAATGGTTTTCCACTCCTAATTTCATTTGTTAGCTTCACTTTATTAACAAAAATTTGACTTAATCACTTTTTATTAAAAAAAAATTAAATTATTAACTTTAAATACTTTCCGACTTTTGAGACTTCACATTTGAAAATAAATTAGGGGTCTGCTTGGTATGGGGTAATGGAATGGACGAGGTAATGGAATGGACGAGGGAATGCAATGGATTGTTACCATTCCATGTTTTGTTTGGTTACCATATGTGAATTGAATGAATTATTATTGTGTATTGTTCGGTAGGCAAGAAAAACGGAGTAATAAAATAAGCGATGAGTGGTGGTGGTGGTCGGTGGTAGTAATTGTGGGTGGTTATAGGTGGCAGTGGTGGGTGTCGGCGGCGGCGATGGGTAGTCGTGGTGGCGGCGAGTGGCGGTGACGACGAGTGGTGGTGGCGGCAGGATGGCCATTGGTGATGGGCGGCGGCGGCGGCGGTTAGTGGTGACGGTGGTGGTGGCGTCCACGATGGTGGTGGGCGGCGACAGCGAGTGGCGTTGGCGGTTGGTCGCGGTTGTGGATGATAACAGTGGTGAGTGGGTGGCGGCGGCGATGGTGGCTGTCGGGGTGAGGTGGTAGCGGGTGGCGGCGATGGCGTCGGTGGTGGGTGGTGGTGGTGGTGGGTTGTGGCGAAGGTGGTGGGTTGTGGTGTTGTTGATGAATGGTGCAAGAGGGGATGGAATGGAAAAAAAACATGGGGGTAAGGAATGATTTTGAGGGAATGGAATGACTTTTGGAATAGGTGATTCCATTCCGTTGACCAACCAAACACCCTTTTCTTTATTCACTCATAATCATCCATTCCATTTCACCTTTCATTTTTGCATACCAAACACTACCTAGAAGATTTTTTTTTCGAAACAATAAGAAATTGATTTGTTTTAATGTTCTTTTATCAGTAGTTATAGTTTTAGAAAACAATGAGCAACAGCAAATCAATAACTAATTATATGTATTATTTATCTCCACATAAAAAGAAAATAATCGAATAATGGGTGGGTTTGAAATTCATAGTTTGAATTTGATTCACATTCGGAATTTGGTTCGGATAATCAGCGATTATATTTTTTATTAACAAACTCACTATAACCTTTTTTTTCTCTTTTTATAGGTCTAAATCAACTTGTTATAGTCGTAACTTATTTTATATGTTGTAAATTTATTTCGTATGGTTCTTTTAAATTTTATTTTACATGGATTCTTTAATCATAATACCCATATCAAACTTACTTGAATGAACTTATTTAAATTCGAACTGATTTGAATTCAGGTTTCAATCCATCAAATTAAGTAAAATATAAATCGAAGGAATCATGCAAAATAAGTTAAATTTATTAGGAATAATGAAAAAGTATAAATTTATAGTTAGAAGACATGTATGTTTCTATTCAGTTTTTTATTTTGTTGGTTATTGAAAATACATGTATGTTTCTATTCGGTTTATATATGTATACGCATATAATTTATTTTGCATTTACCGTTCGTCATTGTTTATATATTAGACAAATATATAATGGATGATAACTATGTTGACATTTCTAGTTTATAGTAAAAAAACAAATAATTACATACTTATTTACATAGATAATGTGAGGTCACGAACATTTTATATTAATTAAACGAAACAATAATTACATATTTATTTACGTATGTTAGGTTAATATATATTTTTTTTATATTAAGAAAAACAGTTTTCTTAAATATATAAAGAATAAGTCATTATTGTTTTATGAAATGAGGTTATCCAATTAGAGTAGGAGTGAGAAATTAATAAAATAAGACAAAACACTATTTTGGTAAATATTTTTGAAGCAACACTATTTTAGTAAATACTTTTTTCACCAACACCACTTTAGTAAAAAACTCTCATTTACTTTATCTAATTTTTGTATTTAATATTAGTGTAAGAATATATAGGTAAACGTAGATAAATCATTAATTTGTAGTCTTCATTTTTAAAAGCTAACTACATTCAGTTTGTAACCTATTTTCAAAAAATATATTTTTTTCAAAGAAGAAAAAAATTAATTTAAAGTGTAGGATGAATCATGAGGTGTGTATGATGAATCACGAGCTGTGTACGATAAATTTCATGTGTAGGATAAATTTTAAAACGTGTAGAATAAATTTTGATTGTGTAGGCAAAAATTTTAGTGTGGAGAATGATAGTCTCTTTATAATTGTACCCTTTGTCTTTTTTCTTCTCAATTTAATTTTCTTCTCAAATAAACCTCTCCCATATATATATATATATATATATATATATATATATATATATATATATAATTCGTACAAAATTTAGTATGTACTATTGTCATACACGTGCACCATAAAACTTTGGGTTACACATTGCTCACTGCTCACATCTTAACAGTAGCGGAGAAGTTGGGAAAGCTTAGAACCATGTAGGCGTGGTTTTGTGTCATTTAGGCCTTTTCATGCTAGACATACCACCTTGGGAACGGTGTGAAAGACAGCGTTGTTGTTAGGGCGGCACATTTTCCACCGGCGTGGAGGTAAAGGTGGTGTCGATGTAACACCTCGTAAAATCGTGACCAATAATGTGAAGACACGTGTCCTAAACCCTAAACGTGTAAAAAGTTGACCTTGAAGGACTAAAGCTGACAAACGGTGAAAAGATGTATGCGGAGGGACTAAAAGTGTCAACATGCTAAACTTATGCCTCTGAATGACCTTATACGATATTCGTATTCTCAAACAAGTCAAATGTTGAACGTAAGAAGGTGTTTTGTGAAAACAAATGAAAGTTAGGGTAACAAAAGTGTTAAAAGTGTCAACATGTAATTCTTACCTCTGAGTGACCTTTTAACGAACCCGGGGCTTCGTAATGTTCAATTATACTTCCGAGAATGCTTGATATTAATTACGATAGGTTTCAGTATCAATATATGGTAAATTGTGCAAGAATACAAGAAGAAGGGTTAAAAGTGTGACACCCCAGGAAAACTAGTGAACGTTATAATCTACCTAGCTTCCTCAGTGAGTGCATACCAAATTTCGGGACGAAATTTCTTTTTAGTTGGGGATAATGTGACAACTCGTACCTTAGACTTATCTTGTGTAACGTTACGTGCCTATGTGATACTTCGATCTAATGAACGTTATGTTATTATGTGCATTATGTGTGTATGTATGTTATGTGAATGTTACACGAGCCCAAACCACACACCATAACCGATCGCACAAGGCTCAACCGGTCACACAAGCCCATTCGGGCCACTCCTTGTAATCGGACACCATTAGGCAGCCGAGTTGGGCTCGGCCCACTCCCCACTCGCAAACACAAAACCAAATGTAGGGGTTTGATTTTCATGGTTTTGCAAAAACACATTAACACACACAAACCCTAGACTTCCTCTCTCTCCCTCTCTCTCGTGTGCTTTGGAACCCGACGGCAAACACCACACGAAGCTCGTGAACCAAATCGATCCCCTACTTTCACCCGGTTAGTATATGTTCACCGATTTCATGTTTGGTGATGTTGATGTTATATTGTTTTGATTTCATATGATTACTTTAGGGTTATGCATGCTAGTAACTTGGTTCATAGGTTGTATGATGTTATGAATGCATGATAATCGGATTGAAGGCTACTGCTATTGTTATTGTTCTTGTTTGAATGTATGTTGATTAACCGGTTGTAATATTATGATAAGGGGTTATGACTTAGGTTGCATGATAGTTGATAATTCTATTAATCACATGAATCCGATCGTATAGATGTTCTTGATATGATATGAATGTAGATGAACATGTTTGAATATGGGATGATAATTGATTTGATCTGATTTTCGAAACTGCCAAAGATGTTTACTAGAATCACGGAATAATTGTTGCATGAATTATGGAAATTAGTTATACATCCGGTTGTGACATAGATTGCGAGTCGAAACCTCACAATCTCGACTCGAGACCACACAGCAGCACGAGCCGAAACCACGGTTGCGAGTCCCGTTGCGACTCGAAACCGGACCATGACAAGCCGAGACCAGGGTTGCGAGTCCCGTTGCGACTCGGGACCTTCCTGTTGCGACTCGAGATCGCTGGTTGCGACTCGAGACCCGTTATTTCGCACACACTGTTTTGGACTCGCATTGTCACGGGCCCAATTGATTGGGCCAAGTAATTTGACTTACGTACTTGACTTTTTATGTTAGCTGGGCCGGGTATAGTTTGGGCTTAGACATCCGAATCGCAACAGTGGTGAATTGCCATACTTTGATCGTTACATGCTTGCAACGTTTTAATTTATGTGATACGTACGTGCATTACTTGAAGTCAAAACTTGACTTGTATGATAACCCTGTTAGGACGTGGTTGACCACCCTTAGTTCAAGAAACCCTCTTTGTGAATCTGCCGAGCAACCCAAGGTGAGTTCACACTCTTACCAAGGCATAGGATTCCCGGGGTGTTTGGAATGGGATTGAAAGGATAAGGTTGAATAGATTCATACGGATACCATTACTAGACTACCATACCATCGTCCTCGGTTGTGCAGGACACATACGTAAAACCTACGTATAACTAAGTTACTTGCTATCCTCGGTCGTGAAGGATACTCACGTAAAACCTGCGTGAACGGATACTCACTACTGCCTCGGTTGTGTAAGGCACTTACGTAAAACCTACGTAAACCCCCACGTACCCTATCCTCGGTAGTGAAGGATACTTACGTAAATCCTGCGTAAACTTGTACGTATTACTGTTCTCGGTTGTGAAGAACACTTATGGTTACACATAGTCTAGTGGATTAATAACATGGGAAGCCCCCACCAATAGAAACCTATATTGGCCCAGTAGAGCCACTTGATACTCATGAACTTACTGTTACGCATTTACTTTCTGTGAACTCGCTCAACTAGTTGTTGACTCTCTGCTGCATGCCTTGCAGGACCTTAGGTACACTATGGAGCTTGCACAAGGAGGAGCAGGTCGTTGTGGGCAACGGATTTATAAACACTTAATACGTTACAAACATTTATACTTATGATTGGGTTTTTACCTTAATGCTTCCACTGCACATATTCACATTGGTTTTTGATGAACACCTTTCGTATTGATGGATTTTTTTATTACTTAATTACATGTTCAATATGATTGGTGGCTTGATCCTGGTCATGTCACGCTCCCAAGCGGTGATACTCCGCGGGTGGATTTTGGGGGTGTGACAAAAAGCGTCAACGAATGAAACTAGTGTTTTCGAGCTGTCTTTAAACCAAACGAAAGCCTAACAATGTTTGTTACAACTCCTAAGATCATCAAAAACTAACCTTGGGGGCAAAAAGTGCTAAAAATAAAAGATATGGTTTGGCCCTTGTTCCTGTAACTCGAATCCTAGCCCGATATATCCCATTTTTGTCTTACACCATTTTGAACCTTACACCTTTTTTACTCTCTGATCGAGGTTCTAGGCATTGAAAAATCTTCGTAAACTAAATGACACGTATATATGTTGACATTTAAGAGATATAAAGTCAAGAAAATCAAGAGCAATGGTGATATATATGCGGATTAGACACCAAAAAATAAACACTAAAAAAATAGCTAAAATTTAAGAAATGTGTTTAGTGACGGAATAAGATTCCTAATTGAAGGAGAAAGGTCTGGTGGCAAGAAAAGCTGCTTCCAAGAGGTTGTCACGTGTTTTCGCTCGGCGATTCCATTCTTGGGAGGGTGGTTTGGCCCTTGTTCCTGTAACTCGAATCCTAGCCTGGTATATCTCGTTTTAGTTTTACACCATTTTGAACCTTACGCCATTTTTACTCTCTGGTCGAGGTTCTCGGCATTGAAAAATCTTCGTAAACTAAATCACACGTATATATGTTGACATTTAAGAGATATTAAGTCAAGAAAATCAAGAGCAATGGTGATATATATGCGTATTAGACACCAAAAAATAAACACTCAAAAAATGGCAACAATTTGAGGAATGTGTTTAGAGACGGAATCAGATTCCTAATTGATGGAGAAAGGCCCGGTGGCAAGAAAAGCTGCTTCCAGGAGGTTGTCACGTGTTTCTGCTCGACGATTCCATTCTTGGGTTTGTGGTTTGGACCTTGTTCCTTTAACTCAAATCCTAGCCCGGTATATCCCGTTTTAGTTTTACACCATTTTGAACCTTACGCCTTTTTTACTCTCTGATCGAGGTTCTCGGCATTGAAAAATCTTCGTAAACTAAATCACACGTATATATGTTGACATTTAAGAGATATACAGTCAAGAAAATCAAGAGAAATGGTGATATGTATGCGGATTAGACACCAAAAAATAAACACTCAAAAATAGCTACAATTTAAGGAATGTGTTTACTGACGGAATCCGATTCCTAATTAATAGAGGAATGTCTTGTTGTTAGAAAAGCTACTTATAGGAAGTTGTCACATGTTTCCGCTCGACGATTCCATTCTTGGGTGGGTGGTTTGGCCCTTGTTCCAGTAACTCGAATCCTAGCTTAGGGTATCCCGTTTTAGTTTTACACCATTTGGAAACTTACGCCTTTTTTACTAACTGATCGAGGTTCTAGGCATTGAAAAATCTTCGTAAACTAAATCACATGTATATATGTTGACATTTAAGAGATATAGAGTCATGAAAATTAGATACCAAAAATAAACACTAAAAAAATGGCTTCAATTTAAGGAATGTGTTTAGTGACGGAATCAGATTCCTAATTGATGGAGAAAGGTCTGGTGGCAAGAAAAGCTGCTTCCAGGATGTTGTCAAGTGTTTTCGCTTGACGATTCCATTATCGGGTGGGTGGTTTGGCCCTTGTTCCTGTAACTCAAATCCTAGCCCGATATATCCCATTTTAGTTTTACATCATTTTGAACCTTACGCCTTTTTTACTCTTTGATCGAGGTTCTCGGCATTGAAAAAATCTTCGTAAACTAAATCACACGTATATATGTTGACATTTAAGAGATATATAGTCAAGAAAATCAAGAGCAATGGTGATATATATGCGGATTAGACACCAAAAGATAAACAATCAAAAAATAGCTACAATTTAAGGAATGTGTTTAGTGAGGTTATCAGATTCCTAACTGATGGAGAAAGGTCTGTTGGTTAGAAAGCTGCTTCCAGGAGGTTGTCACGTGTTTCCGCTCCGCGATTCCATTTTTGGGTGGGTGGTTTAGCCCTTGTTCCTGTAACTCGAATCCTAGCCTGGTATATCCCGTTTAATTTTACACTATTTTGAACATCACGCCTTTTTTACGCTCTGATCGAGGTTCTCGGCATTGAAAAAGATTCGTAAACTAAATCACACGTATATATGTTGACATTTAAGAGATACACAGTCAAGAAAATCAAGAGCAATGGTGATATATATGTGGATTAGACACCAAAATATAAACGCTCAAAAAATGGTTACAATTTAAGGAATGTGTTTAGTGTCGGAATCAGATTCCTAAGTGATGGAGAAAGGTCCGGTGACAAGAAAAGCTGCTTCCAGGAAGTTGTCACGTGTTTTCGCTCGACGATTCCATTCTTGGGTGGGTGGTTTGGCTCTTGTTCCTGTAACTCGAATCCTAGCTCGGTATATCCCGTTTTAGTTTTACACCATTTTGAACCTTACGCCTTTTTTACTCTCTAATCGAGGTTCTCGGCATTGAAAAATCTTTGTAAACTAAATCACACGTGTATATGTTACATTTACGAGATATACAGTCAAGAAAATAAAGAGCAATGGTGATATGTATATGCGGATTAGACACCAAAAAATAAACACTCAAAAAATGGCAACAATTTGAGGAATGTGTTTAGAGACGGAATCAGATTCCTAATTGATGGAGAAAGGCCTGGTGGCAAGAAAAGCTACTTGCAGGAGGTTGTTGATGTGTGTAAAATGCAACATATAAAACACATCAATTAAGGCATAAAACTAACCCTTTTTAAGTACTAATGTTGGAAAAAGAGTGTTTTTGTCTTCCTTTTGTATTTTCAGGATGAAATGAGCTCAAAATCACAAAAGAAGCAAAAAGACCACTAATTCTACCATAAATACAAGAAAAGGAACAAAAGTAAACTGCCCGGACCCTCAACGGCACCTCCCAAGACAAAGAGAAGAGAACAGAGTCTGAACACGCCCCGTGTCCAGTGAACACGGGGGCGTGCCCAGGAAGCAGCAGAAAAGACAAATCAGTAGAAGCTTCCATTGCTCACCACGGGGCCGTGCCCAGCGGGCACGGGGGCGTGTTGAAAGTACAGCAGGCGCATTAATTGTAATTCGCAATTACAATTAATGAAGAGAGAGAATGTCAGACGGGCACGGGGCCGTGTCCAGCGGACACGGGGCCGTGTCCAGCGTTCTGTTCAGCCTATAAATAGAGGAGCTTGGTTTCATTCTCTCTCATCCCTTGGCACACCACCTCTCTCACACTTCATCCACCACCCATCACCACCATAACACCATCATCCACCACCATCATCCATTGTCCATCGTAGAGTGTGTGAGTCGTCTCGGGATCCAAGATTGATCGTAAGAGTTCTTGACAATCAAGGCCATGTTTGCCTAAGTCTCTTACATCACTTGGTGAAGACAAGTGTTTAGTATAATATTTTTTATTTTTAATCTTTTGCACTTTTTATTTGGTTTTGTATTAATGACTTTAATAACTAGTTACTTATGTTGAAGGTGATCTTTCCTTATCGTTTGTCCGTGGTGTCTTGGCGTTATTTTACTGTCTATATAAAATAAAAGATTTTCACCATTCATATCTCCACGGTCTATATGGAGGTATGTTGGCTACCTGGTCGGGGGTTAAGGGAACGGTTTGGTAAGGGTCTTGCCCTTGTTCAGCGTTTAGAGGTCCTGCTTGGGACCTGGGTCAAATTTAGTAGGATCTCCTTCAATGCCCATAGGTATTGGATGGCGGGGATCCAAACTCTTTGACCCCCTCATAAGCTAACTACTATTAATACTATAACCCGGCTATTTAGGACTGTATCCCTGCTGACTCAGACTACTTAGCCGAGGGTAACGTCACCGCCAAAAGCGGGGCCTACCATAATTTGCATTAATAACTTAATTCATTATCTTTCAATAATCCGACCCTTTAGGATTGTATCCTTGCTGACTCAAACTACTGGGTTGAGGGTAACGTCGCCTTCAAAAGAGGGGCCTACTACAATAACTAAGATAATCTCTTAAACAAGTGCAAAAGTGCGAAAATAATCAAAGGTTATACTAATACACGTGTCGGATCCAAGTGATTCATCTTGTCTATCTGTTTTTATTTTATTTTCTTTTTCAGCATTTAGTTAGTTTTTATTTTTCTTAGTTTAAAACAATTTTCTAACTTTTTGATTTGATTAGACGTTGAGGATAAACCGGTATTAAAAGCTCTTGTGTCCTTGGACGACCTCGGTATCTTACCAACACTATACTACGTCCACGATGGGTGCACTTGCCCATATGTGTGTTTAGTGTTAGTGAATATCGTGTTTTATAAATTTAAAACTTGGCTAAAAGTGTAAAAAGGGCTTAAATAAACATCTAAAAATATATTACACCTAACGCACATCAAGTTTTTGGCGCCGTTGCCGGGGACACAAGGATTTTAAGAAAGCTTAAAATCGACGGCCTAATCAGTTTTTCAAAACCTTTTCAAAACGCGCGCATTTTTTTCTGCATTTTAGTTTAGTTTTGCATTTACAGTAGCTTGAACACGGGGCCGTGCTCGCTGAACACGCCCCCGTGCTGCATATTTTTAGAGTAGATACCCAGATACAGAGTCTGACCACGGGGCCGTGTTCACTCAACACGCCCCCGTGCTCAAAGTGACCAGTTAATTTAATTAAAACGCCCAGATATAGTCCCTGAACACGGGGCCGTGTCCACTCAACACGGGGCCGTGTCCAGCTTCTGTTTCCGTCTTATTTTTGTTTTCTGGTCCCGAGACTCAGTTGTGGTCTGTTGAGTGATTCTTATGGATCAATACTCAAGAGGTTACAACTACACCTATGATGAGGATGATTATAGGGGTAATTATTGCACTAATTGTCGTAACACACGCTCGGTTCAATATAATACTTCATATCAACCATTCAATTCATACAACCATTATGAGGAGCCCAGGTACGAGCCATCAACTTCATACACATCCTATGAAGACCAAAGGTATGAACCTCCTCCCTCATACTCATATTTTGATGAACCAAGGTATGAGCCTTCATACTCATACTTTGAAGATTCAACATATGAGCCACCACCTTCATACACTTATTATGAGGAACCATGGCGTGAACAACCCACCTCATATGAGTACTATGAAGAACAAAGTTTCGACCCTTATCCATCATACACTTACAATGAAGAACAATGGTGTGAACCATCTACTTCATATGGGTACTATGAGGAACCAAGGATCGAACAACCGGATTCAAACTTTGATGATCCGAATTCTTTCAATCTCACCGAAGTAACTAATCGGATAATAGAACAACTTAAAACTATCGAACGTTGCATAAAAGAATCTCGCGCACGGGAAGATGAATCCCGCGCGAGAGAAGAGTTAAAAAGTAATAATAACGTAGAGATAGTTGAAAGTGTAAAAATGGAAGAACAAGAAAGTGAAAAACAGACACATGAGTTAAACAACGAAAATGGTGAGTCCGATAATGTTGAAATTCAAGAAGAGTCTAATTTAGATGAAATTATTCTTTTGTCACCTACTTTCGAAAACCATTGTTTAATAACCCCTCATGCCAAGTTTTTAAAAGAGTTAAACACTAGTGCTAAAATCAAAGAAATGGTAAGTGTTAAGTTAACTAATGATCAAACCTCGCTAATAAAGGAAGATCCTTTTGAAATTAACATCACACCGGTTCCATGTTTCTTTCAAAATTCGTTTATTAGTAATATCACTATTGATAAAGATCTTTGTGTTAACATAATGCCCAACTACATTTTTGAAAAGTTAAGTATTAGTGATTTTACTCCACTTCAAATACCCATTTTTCTATCCGACCGAAAAGTAATGAAATCAACCGGTGTAGTCGAAGATATTTTGGTTCAAACAAATCAAATGGTAATCCCAACCGACTTCGTCATCTTAGATGATGCCCCCCTAGTCTTGGGAAAACCTTTTGTACAAACTCACAAAGCTTTGAAAAACCGGAAATTCAACACTCTAACTCTTCAATTAGGGGCATTCAAAAGAAGCATAGATCTTGAGCGCTCAATGAAATATCCTTTTGGCAACAATGACCCCCTAATTGAAGATGAAGCTGAACCACCTGATACAAACCACGAGGAAGACCACTTTGTCGACGAAGAGGTAGCCATAGAACAAACTTTTAAAGTTCTTGATCTAAATGAGCCACAAAATAAGGTGTATCCTAAAGACCCACTCATCGAGCTCAAAGAACTCCCTAAGGGTTTGGAATATGCTTTTCTAGGCAAAGATGGTAGTTTACCTGTAATTATTTCGTCTAAATTAACTAGCATAGAAAAAGAAAAATTAGTTAACCTACTTAAAACCACAAAAATGCGATCGCTTGGAAGCTTGTAGATATTAAGGGAATAAGTCCTTCCATGTGCACGCACAAAATTTTAATGAATGATGACTACAAAACGGTGATTCAACCACAACGAAGAGTGAACCCCAATGTTCAAGAAGTGGTTAAAAATGAAGTCATCAAACTACTCGACGCCGGACTAATCTACCCTATCTCCGATAGCCCGTGGGTAAGTCCCGTCCAAGTAGTCCCAAAGAAAGGAGGTATGACGGTAATAACTAACGAGAAAAATGAATTAATACCCACAAGAACCGTCACAGGATGGAGAGTCTGTATAGACTATAGGAGATTAAATGAAGCAACAAGGAAAGACCACTTTCCTTTGCCCTTCATTGATCAAATGTTAGAACGATTATCCGGTCATAAATTTTATTGTTTCTTAGATGGTTTTTCAGGTTACTTCCAAATACCGATAGCACCAGAAGACCAAGAGAAAACAACTTTCACATGCCCCTACGGAACTTTTGCATATCGACGCATGCCATTCGGTCTATGTAATGCGCCTGCAACATTCCAACGTTGTATGGTCGCCATTTTCCATGATATGATTGAAAAAACCATGGAAGTCTTCATGGATGACTTTTCCATCTTTGGAGACTCATATGATCAACGCCTCGATAATCTTGAACGAATGCTATCCCGATGTGAGGAAACTAACCTCGCCCTTAACTGGGAAAAATGCCATTTCATGGTAACAGAGGGAATAGTACTCGGACATAAAATCTCAAGCGAAGGAATGGAAGTTGATCGGGCAAAAATTGAGACTATATCTCGATTACCTCCTCCATCCTCCGTGCGAGCAATCAGAAGTTTCCTAGGGCATGCCGGATTCTATAGAAGGTTTATCAAGGACTTTTCGAAAATTTCAAGACCTCTAACAAAATTGCTTGAAAAAGATGCACCCTTCATCTTTGACAAGGAATGCAATCAAGCATTTCTAACCCTCAAGGAAATGCTAGTCAATGCACCTATCATGATAGCACCAGATTGGAAATTTCCTTTCGAAATCATGTGCGATGCAAGCGACTTTGCTGTTGGAGCAGTATTGGGACAAAGAAAAGAAAAACATTTCCACCCAATTTATTATGCTAGTAAAACTCTAAATGATGCACAAGAAAATTATACAACTACAGAAAAAGAGTTACTAGCGGTGGTATTTGCTTTTGATAAATTTCGTTCTTATCTTGTTCTTTCTAAAACAATAGTTTATACAGACCATGCAGCCATCAGGTACCTCTTCAAGAAGCAAGACGCAAAACCCCGTTTGATAAGGTGGATTCTACTCCTCCAAGAATTCGACATTGAAATCAAGGACAAAAGGGGAGCAGAAAACACTGCTGCAGATCACCTCTCACGCTTAGAAGACCCAGCTTTGGAGACAACCAGGGACGAGCAAATCAACGAAAAATTTCCCACGGAGTCCCTGGAAATGATGGAAAGCAGACAAGAACCATGGTATGCCGACTACGCTAATTTCTTAGCCAGCGGTATAGTCACCAAAGGATGGCCACATCATCAAAGGAAAAAATTCTTTGCTGATGTAAAGCATTACTTTTGGGAAGACCCCTATCTTTTCAAAATGTGTGCCGATCAACTCATCCGAAGGTGTGTCCATGGTAATGAAGCACGAAGAATACTCCGTCATTGTCATGAAAGTCCATACGGAGGACATCATGGTGCCGCAAGTACCGCAAGAAAGGTATTTGATTCGGGATTCTACTGGCCAACCATTTACAAGGATGCACAAAACCTTGTAAAGACATGTGATGCCTGCCAAAGATCAGGTAATATTTCTTCCAAAAACGAAATGCCTCAAAATGGCATACTCGTTTGTGAAATCTTTGATGTGTGGGGACTCGATTTCATGGGACCTTTCCCACCTTCAAAAGGAAACAAATATATACTTGTGGCAGTCGATTACCTGTCTAAATGGGCAGAGGCCGAAGCTCTTCCAACAAATGATGGAAGAGTAGTGGTAAAATTCCTAAAAAAATTGTTCTCTCGTTTCGGGACACCAAAAGCATTAATAAGTGATAGAGGTACCCATTTTTGCAATCATCAACTCGAAAAAATATTAACAAGGTATGGGGTCTATCACCGGGTCTCAACAGCATATCATCCTCAAACAAATGGGCAAGCCGAAGTGACTAATCGAGGTTTAAAACGAATACTTGAGAAAACCGTAGGGATAAATAAAAAAGAATGGGCTGACAAACTAGACGACGCTTTATGGGCTTTTCGAACCGCTTATAAAACCACTATAGGCACAACCCCATATAAACTAGTCTATGGAAAAAGTTGTCACTTGCCAGTAGAAATCGCTCACAAAGCCTACTGGGCAATAAAAAACGTAAACTTAGACTTAGAAGTTGCCGGTAAGAATCGATTTTGTCAAATAAACGAATTAGAAGAACTTAGGAATTATGCATATTCTAACTCCGAAATTTATAAAGAAAGAATGAAAAATTTGCATGATAAATATATTAAATCTAATGAATTTCGGGTTGGAGACCAAGTTCTATTGTTCAATTCGCGACTTCGATTGTTTCCTGGTAAGTTAAAATCTAGGTGGTCGGGACCTTTTTCAGTCACCCATGTTTTTCCACACGGTGCAGTAGAAATTAAAACTCGAAATGGGACACCATTTAAAGTCAATGGCCAACGGCTGAAACTCTACAGAGGATCCATTGAGGATGAGGAAGAGGAAATCGCACTTCAAACGGTCAACGAATAAACTCATACCCGACATGTTACAGGTAAGTATACATTCGAAACCGGTAAAATCATCTAACCATTATTCGGAGATAAGGGGCATGCACACGAACACGAAAAAAAAAAAAAAAAAAATTTCAAAAATTTCACCCGGCACGGGGCCGTGTCCGCTGGACACGGGGCCGTGTCGAGGCGACTGTCGGGATAAAACCCTATTTTTCTATCAGTTACACCATTCCACACGCCCCGTTTCGCCGAAAACTCTCTGGTTAGAAGCGATTTTCTGCAGATTTCGAACGTTACCACCAAACCTAACAACGTCAAGGTATGATTCTATCCTTCTTAGTAGTTAGATTAGTTACTTGCATGTAGTTAAAACATCAAAAATTGGGGGAAATCTAGGGTTCTTCATGTTCATCCGGATCGAACTCAAAATTTTTGATGAAAATTGTTAGTAGTAGTTTAGAATAGAGTAGTAGGGAGTAAATAGACATGTATTGTTGATAGATTTGTCCGATTTCCAACTAAAAACACAAACCCTTGTTCTTGAACCGAAAAACACAAAATTGAAAGGGTAAATGGTTTGATTTTGGAAAAATGACACTTAGGGTTTCATTTTCGGGGGAAACCGCTGCTATTAGGCTAAAAATTTTCAGGTTTTCGAAACCGGGACGAAAAAATGAAAATTAGGTGTTACAGACGCCTGAACACGGGGCCGTGTTCGCTGAACACGGGGCCGTGTCCAGCCCACTGTTTGCAGTTTTCAACCTGAATTTCCATGTTTCGCACTAACTTTTGCTGTATTCTTTTCAGATGTCCAAATTCACACGGTTCAATGCCAGCGAACTTGACGCCAGGGCTCGCTACGAGGTCCTACAAACAAGGCCCGAAGAGTATCCAAGGCGGGCATGTACCGATCTTCTGACAATGGTAAACCAACTGGACCGCTTCAACAACATAGTGACGGGTCCACTGCACGTCGCATTGACTACCCAACTTCGGTCGGTCCATCAATGCACATTGGAGTTCTATAGCACGTTCATCTTCAACTCAAGACGCGAACCGTTTGATCACGAGGCGGTCGAGTTTCGATGTGGGGGTACGACCTATAGAACCTCCATGGCGCAGTTCGGATCAATCATTGGGCTGTACAAAGACGAAGAAGCGGGGAATGAAGAGAATACCGGGGGATTGCGAGACTTGGACGCAACAGAACGCCAAGCCGCATGGGCTCAAATCGGTGAGGGGATCTACAACTCAAGCAGCACAAAGAGTACCAAACTGAGAGACCCGTTATATCGCTACATCCACAGGCTCCTCACATACTCGCTGAACCAACGCCATGACAGTAGTGGCGTTGTTGGGGTTAGAGATTTGGTTGTCCTTCACTGCATCCACAACCAGAAGCCTCTCGATGTTCCTTACCTCCTACTGCGGAACATGCACTTGAACCGCCTTGCCTCTGCTCCTACACCAATCTTCTTCGGGGGATGGGTGTACCGCCTTTTCAAGCACTTCGCGAACATCCCGAAGTCCTTCGAAAGGAGTCCATGGTCGGGACGGGTTGATTACCATATCTGCCGGGCCATGAACTTGCTCTATGAAGCGGAGGACGGGACGGTGAGCTTTCAGAGGACACAAGGCTACGCATGGAACCCGCAAGAGGCTCTAGTTCTTCATGCACCACCTCCACAGTACCAATACCCTCCCCAAGGCGAACAGGGTCAATCCTCCTCTCAAGGAGGCGGTTTTCCTAATTTCCAAAGTTTACATGATCTTTTGCAGGAAAACCTCATGTGCACCCGGAACACCTACAACCTCGCCAACAACACACACCTCCGGGTAGGAGCTATCGAACGCAGTGTCAACGATATACAAGATGATATCGGTAGCATCCGGGAGTACATGGCGAGGCAGGGAGGCGGAGGTGAAGACAGTGATGAAGATATGGAGTAGGAGGCTGGGAGGAGCAAGGGGCTAGCTGGTGATGAGCCCACAGGTTTGATTACCCTTCTTTTCCATCGAACAATTCATGGCCTGCGTGCCATTTGTCAAGACAATTTACTTTCCTTAACTACTTTTTAACTTTATTTTGTTTTTACTTTATGTTTGGATAATATTTGACTATGGTAAGATTAGGATGGTTTGTGCTTGGTTGGATGGTATTGAATGCTTGAACAGGTGCAATGCAAGGGTTAGAATGCTAAACATTAGCACTCGCAGCCCTAGGAGGAAGAAACCGGGAGAAAACCCTATTTTTTTCTGGCTAACAGACTGTCCACACGGGGACGTGTCCAGCCGACACGCCCCCGTGTCCATCTCCCAGTTCTGCTGTTTGGCTACTGACCTGCAGATTTTTGCCGGACACGTGGCCGTGTTCACCCAACACGCCCCCGTGTTCACCTTCTGTAAGTTTTTCGTTACTGGCAGTTCACCACGGGGCCGTGTCCAATGGACACGGGGCCGTGTCCAGAGTGCCAGTAACACAAATCTTTGTTTTTAAACACACTTTTACATATTCTAATCAACCAAAAACTTTATTTTTGGACACATTGAGGACAATGTGTAATTTAAGTGTGGGGGGGATGCTAAAACCTTGGAATTTTGCAAAATCCTAAAACAAGCCTTACACAAAACTCTATTGGAACCGCTAAACACCCCAAATTTTTTCAAAAAACTTTTTCATTTTTTATTTTATTTACTTGTCTTAGTTTAAGTTGGGAATAACAAGTTATAAAAGGGTTATATTTTTACAAACTTACAACCGATAGCGTCGTGATAAAAAGAACTAACATAAGAAAATTATGAAACGGTATAACAAGTCTAGCTAAAATTCGATTATATATGCTTGGTCACATTAAAAACCCATTCCCACAAAAAGTGAGTTTTGAGCCTTTATTGAGCATAAAAATACACATATTTAGATTAAATGCTCATTTTTCGTTTCTTGTGTGAATAGCCGCTCGGTCTTTACAAATCTAGAACTTGCCACGACGATACATTCCCGGTCCTTACCAACTTAAACCCAAGTAAGTAAATGATGGAGGCATTAGGACTAACTATTTTTCTTTCAAAACCATTATTTTTCAATTTTTTTTACCTACCCAAAATCCCCCTAGAAAACCCCTTTGAGCCTAAACCTTTCATTTCATTACCCCCAAAACAATTTTTTTTTACCCACCAAAAACCTTTTTCAATTTTTTCACCTTTATTTTAGTAACAAACTCGGTTTTTCATAAACATACCCTTTACGTGACAAAAAAAAAAAATGAAGTCAAAAACAAACATAAGCTACAAAAAGCTTGTTTGGAGAAATACTTCAAAAATAAATGTCACCAAAAATAAGGTATTTCACGAAAACCGACACTTGTTACGATTTTCGCCTTTTTTTACTAACCATTAACCAACCACCCACCTTTAAACCCAAGCCTTCACCCCAAAAGACCTCTTGATATTTACAAAGGTAAAAAGTTAAAAAGGAGGAGGATTGATCGCTTGGCAAGCATATGGAGAATGTAAATCCGTGCCGCTCTCGAGCGATTCACTTAAAAATACACCTTCGGCCGAGTGATTGAGTGATCTCCCGTGAGGTATGTGAACTTGTATATAAATGGAATTTTAATAAGGCATGCTATGCCCAAATAAGTAGTTTATCTTATGAAAAGTTCAAAATAAACCATGACGAATAAGATTGTAAATAAAATAAAAATAGAACCTATACAAACCTTGGATTCCCGACACTCTAGGACAAGTTAAAAAACTTCTCTTCTACCTATTCCATTTGGGAGTGTAAGCCACATTAAAAGAGTTTTGCTTGAGGACAAGCAAAAGTTCAAGTGTGGGGGTATTTGATGTGTGTAAAATGCAACATATAAAACACATCAATTAAGGCATAAAACTAACCCTTTTTAAGTACTAATGTTGGAAAAAGAGTGTTTTTGTCTTCCTTTTGTATTTTCAGGATGAAATGAGCTCAAAATCACAAAAGAAGCAAAAAGACCACTAATTCTACCATAAATACAAGAAAAGGAACAAAAGTAAACTGCCCGGACCCTCAACGGCACCTCCCAAGACAAAGAGAAGAGAACAGAGTCTGAACACGCCCCGTGTCCAGTGAACACGGGGGCGTGCCCAGGAAGCAGCAGAAAAGACAAATCAGTAGAAGCTTCCATTGCTCACCACGGGGCCGTGCCCAGCGGGCACGGGGGCGTGTTGAAAGTACAGCAGGCGCATTAATTGTAATTCGCAATTACAATTAATGAAGAGAGAGAATGTCAGACGGGCACGGGGCCGTGTCCAGCGGACACGGGGCCGTGTCCAGCGTTCTGTTCAGCCTATAAATAGAGGAGCTTGGTTTCATTCTCTCTCATCCCTTGGCACACCACCTCTCTCACACTTCATCCACCACCCATCACCACCATAACACCATCATCCACCACCATCATCCATTGTCCATCGTAGAGTGTGTGAGTCGTCTCGGGATCCAAGATTGATCGTAAGAGTTCTTGACAATCAAGGCCATGTTTGCCTAAGTCTCTTACATCACTTGGTGAAGACAAGTGTTTAGTATAATACTTTTTATTTTTAATCTTTTGCACTTTTTATTTGGTTTTGTATTAATGACTTTAATAACTAGTTACTTATGTTGAAGGTGATCTTTCCTTATCGTTTGTCCGTGGTGTCTTGGCGTTATTTTACTGTCTATATAAAATAAAAGATTTTCACCATTCATATCTCCACGGTCTATATGGAGGTATGTTGGCTACCTGGTCGGGGGTTAAGGGAACGGTTTGGTAAGGGTCTTGCCCTTGTTCAGCGTTTAGAGGTCCTGCTTGGGACCTGGGTCAAATTTAGTAGGATCTCCTTCAATGCCCATAGGTATTGGATGGCGGGGATCCAAACTCTTTGACCCCCTCATAAGCTAACTACTATTAATACTATAACCCGGCTATTTAGGACTGTATCCCTGCTGACTCAGACTACTTAGCCGAGGGTAACGTCACCGCCAAAAGCGGGGCCTACCATAATTTGCATTAATAACTTAATTCATTATCTTTCAATAATCCGACCCTTTAGGATTGTATCCTTGCTGACTCAAACTACTGGGTTGAGGGTAACGTCGCCTTCAAAAGAGGGGCCTACTACAATAACTAAGATAATCTCTTAAACAAGTGCAAAAGTGCGAAAATAATCAAAGGTTATACTAATACACGTGTCGGATCCAAGTGATTCATCTTGTCTATCTGTTTTTATTTTATTTTCTTTTTCAGCATTTAGTTAGTTTTTATTTTTCTTAGTTTAAAACAATTTTCTAACTTTTTGATTTGATTAGACGTTGAGGATAAACCGGTATTAAAAGCTCTTGTGTCCTTGGACGACCTCGGTATCTTACCAACACTATACTACGTCCACGATGGGTGCACTTGCCCATATGTGTGTTTAGTGTTAGTGAATATCGTGTTTTATAAATTTAAAACTTGGCTAAAAGTGTAAAAAGGGCTTAAATAAACATCTAAAAATATATTACACCTAAAGCACATCAGTTGTCAAGTGTTTTCGGTCGACGATTCCATTCTTGGGTGGGTGGTTTGGCCCTTGTTCCTGTAACTCGAATCCTAGCGCGGTATATCTCATTTTAGTTTTATACCGTTTTGAACCTTACGCCTTTTTTACTCTCGTATCGAGGTTCTCGGCATTGAAAAATCTTCGTAAACTAAATCACACGTGTATATGTTGATATTTAAGAGATATACAGTCAAGAAAATCAAGAGCAATGGTGATATATATGCGGATTAGACACCAAAAAATAAACACACAAATAATAACAACAATTTAAGGAATGTGTTTACTGACGAAATCAAATTCTTAATTGATGGAGAAAGATCTGTTGGCATGAAAAGCTACCTCCAGGAGGTTTTCACGTGTTTCCTCTTGACGAATCCATTCTTGGGTGGGTGGTTTGGCTCTTGTTCCTTTTACTCGAATACTAGCCTTGTATATCCCATTTAGTTTTACACTATTTTGAACCTTACGCCTTTTTACGCCCTGATCGAGGTTCTCGGCATTGAAAAATCTTCGTAAACTAAATCAAACGTATATATGTTGATATTTAAGAGATATACAGTCAAGAAAATCAAGAGTAATGGTGATATATATGCAGATTATACACAAAAAAATAAACGCTCAAAAAACGGCTACAATTTAAGGAATGTGTTTAGTGACGGAATCATATTCCTAAGTGATGGAGAAAGGTCTGGGGACATGAAAAGCTGCTTCTAGGAGGTTGTCACGTGGTTTCGCTCGACGATTCCATTCTTGGGTGGATGGTTTGGTCCTTTTTCCTGTAACTCGAATCCTAGCTCGGTGTATCCCGTTTTAGTTTTACACCATTTTGAACCTTACGCCTTTTTTACTCTCTGATCGAGGTTCTCGGCATTGAAAAATCTTCGTAAACTAAATTACACATGTATATGTTGACATTTAAGAGATATACAGTCAAGAAAATCAAGATCAATGGTGATATATATGCGGATTAGACACCAAAAAATAAACACTCAAAAAATAGCTACAATTTAAGGAATGTGTTTAGTGAAAGAATTAGATTCCTAATTGATGGAGAGTGGTTTGGTGGCAAGAAAAGCTGCTTCCAGGAGGTTGTCACGTGTTTTCGCTCGACGATTCCATTCTTGGGTGGGTGGTTTGGCCCGTGTTCCTGTAACTCGAATTCTAGCACGGTATATCCCGTTTTAGTTTTACACCATTTTGAACCTTACGCTTTTTTTACTCTCTGATCGAGGTCCTCGACATTGAAAAATCTTCGTATACTAAATCAAACGTATATATGTTGACATTTAAGAGATATACAGTCAAGAAAATCAAAAGCAATAGTGATATATATCCGGATTAGACACCAAAAAATAAACACTTAAAAATGGCTACAATTTAAAGAATGTGTTTAGTGACGGAATCAGATTCCTAATTGATGGAGAAAGGTCTGGTGGAAAGAAAAGCTGCTTCCAGGAGGTTGTCAAGTGTTTTCGCTTGACGACTCCATTCTTGGGTGGGTGGTTTGGCCCTTGTTCCTGTAACTCGAATCCTATCTCGGTATATCCCGTTTTATTTTTACACCATTTTGAACCTAAGCCTTTTTTACTCTCTGATCGAGGTTCTCGGCGTTGAAAAATCTTCGTCAACTAAATCACACGTGTATATGTCGACATTTAAGAGATAACAGTCAAGAAAATCAAGAGCAATGGTGATATATATGCGGATTAGACAACAAAAAATAAACACTCAAAAAATGGCAACAATTTAAGGAACGTGTTTAGTGACGAAATCAGATTCCTAATTGATGGAGAAAGGTCTGGTGGCAAGAAAAGCTGCTTCCAGGATGCTGTCAAGTGTTTTCGCTCGACGATTCCATTATTGGGTGGGTGGTTTGGCCCTTGTTCCTGTAACTCAAATCCTAGCCCGGTATATCCCGTTTTAGTTTTACACCATTTTGAACCTTACGCCTTTTATAATCTATGATCGCGGTTCTCGGCATTGAAAAATCTTCGTAAACTAAATCACACGTGTATATGTTGACATTTAAGAGATATACAGTCAAGAAAATCAAGAGCAATGGTGATATATATGCGGATTAGACACCAAAAAATAGCTACAATTTAAGGAATGTGTTTACTGACGAAATCAAATTCCTGATTGATGGAGAAAGATCTGTTGGCAAGAAAAGCTGCTTCCAGTAGGTTGTGACGTGTTTCCTCTTGACGAATCCATTCTTGGGGGGGGGGGGGTTTGGCCCTTGTTCCTGTTACTCGAATACTAGCCTTGTATATCCCATTTAGTTTTACACTATTTTGAACCTTACGCCTTTTTTACGCCCTGATCGAGGTTCTCGGCATTGAAAAATCTTCGTAAACTAAATCAAACGTATATATGTTGACATTAAAGAGATATACAGTCAAGAAACTCAAGAGCAATGGTGATATATATGTGGATTATACACCAAAAGATAAACACCCAAAAAATGGCTACAATTTAAGGAACGTGTTAATGACGGAATCATATTCCTAAGTGATGGAGAAAGGTCTAGTGACATGAAAAGCTGCTTCTAGGAGGTTGTCACGTGTTTTCGCTCAACGATTCCATTCTCGGGTGGATGGTTTGGTCAAGAAAAATCTTCGTAAACTAAATCTTCGTAAACTAAATTACACGTGTATATGTTGACATTTAAGAGATATACAGTCAAGAAAATCAAAAGCAATGGTGATATATATGCGGATTAGACACCAAAAAATAAGCACTCAAAAAATAGCTACAATTTAAGGTATGTGTTTAGTGAAGGAATCTGATTCCTAATTGATGGAGAAAGGTCTCGTGACAAGAAAAGCTGCTTCCAAGAGATTGTCAAGTGTTTTCGCTTGACAATTCCATTCTTGGGTGGGTGGTTTGGCACTTGTTCCTGTAACTGGAATCCTAGCGCGGTATATCTCGTTTTAGTTATACACCATTTTGAACCTTTCGCCTTTTTTACTCTCTGATCGAGGTTCTCGGCATTGAAAAATCTTCGTAAACTAAAGCACATGTGTATATGTTGACATTTAAGAGATATACAGTCAAGAAAATCAAGAGCAATGGTGATATATATGCGGATTAGACACCAAAAAATAAACACACAAAAAATAGCTACAATTTAAGGAATGTGTTTACTGACGAAATCAAATTCCTAATTGATGGAGAAATATTTGTTGGCAAGAAAAGCTGCTTCCAGTAGGTTGTCACGTGTTTCCTCTTGACAAATCCATTCTTGGGTGGGTGTTTTGGCCCTTTGTGACAACCCTCAAAATTACATGTATCCGTACGATTTATTAATGTTAATTAAAAGTGCTTGATGTCTGTGCTGAATTACTTAACTTCCTTCTGATTACTGTGTCTTACTTACATGTGCTTTTTAATATATTAGTCTTGTGTGGAAAATTGACTAAATAGTCCTGTATGCCTTCCTAAGTGTTGGGAATTAAAAGTGTTGCAAAAAGAAACATAAAAGACACTAAACGGAATAACTTAGCACTTTAACGGAACGGTACCTAACCGAACAACCGGACATTACCCGGAACACTAAAATATTGCAAGAAGCATTGTTTTTATTTTTCTGAGCTAGTTGTGGCTCCCGAACACTTAAACTTATTACATAATGCAAGTTACTCTTGACACTAGACTTTTACCATTTAACTTCCACTAAACTACCTACTTACCATCTAATTTTCATTTACCCCCCCCCCCTCCTTGTGTCATGACCGTCCCCTAAGGGGACCCCGCCCAAAGATTGTTTAAATCTTTCATTATCCTCCATAATCTTCTCCTTGGAACTTGCATGATCTTGTTTGTACTAATGGAGACATGTAATCCTTTGGGTAATAAAGATAGAGATTATATACACTAGTTCACCATCTTCATCATCACAAAAAAAAAAAAAAAACAAAAAAACTCCTCTCTCTCCCTCCAACCAGCTTCGGCCGAAACCCCCTATATCTTCACCACCATTTTTGATCAAGCTCCATCCAATCCTAGTATACTACAAGGTGTAAGAAGGTGAATAACGAAGCTCAATGTTCTCGGAACTTGAAGGACTCCTCTCGCTTACTTTTATCCTCAACATTTTCATCTTGTTCTTCCCTAACTTTAAGCTAGTAGTAAGCTCCTTGTTAATTCTTAGATACTTCATGTTTTTAGTGGTTAATAGTTATATCTTGATGTAAACATATGAACACTAAAAGAACATAAACCTAAGGCTTGAACATAATGATGAAATAAGATGAACTCTTGATAAAATAAAGTTGTTTTGATGTTGTTGTTGTTGTTTATTTGATGATTACTAGTAATAGGATGTTTAACATCATGTTTGAACTTGTTAAAGTAAGATTTAAAAACTTAAGTTAACAAGTTCGGAGGTGATTAGTGATCTACATAAAAGAATCACCTCCATATTTCAACATAAACTTGTTAACAAAGTGATTTCTTGAAAAATGAGTGAACCAAGTGAGTAGATGGTCGTATGGACCCGAGATCTACAAATGGTTTTTCTAGACAAACCAAGTTAAAAGACGGATTTTTGAAAAGTCATGATTCTTACACTATTTTTGGAAGGAAATGAGTTTATAAGTACTAGTAAGACATGAAAATGTTGTAAAAGGATATTTTTGTAAAATAAGTTCACAAGTTGTGAACATCTAAAAATCTCGAGAGCAAGATTTTAACAAAAATAAACACACTTTAGAGGGTAACTAAACCCGCTAAACACCCCACTAAGTTACTACGCGTTTTTATGAAAAACCAAATTTATGTTGTTATGTAAAGTGCATTGTTTTTGCACTTGACTAGTGTAAGGTTGTTTGGTAACTTGTTGTTGTTGATTGATTGAATGACTACCGAAAAGAAAATGATATGCTGATAAGCATGGACACCTCCATTTACAAAGGAAACTCTAGTGAAATTTTCTAAAAATTCCAACACTTAGAAATTATTTTTCTAACAAGTGTTCACATATACGTTTTAACTTTGCTTTTCAAAATAAACTTCGCCATGAGTTCTGTTACAAAAATACAAAGTATCGAAGGTTGTTTTTTTACAAGTAAAATGGTCAAATATATATTTAGAATATATTTTATTCTAGAACACTTGTGTGGATACTTGTTTATTTTGTGAGATAGTTATATTATTTTAGGGTAAAATAATATAACTTAACAAAGTACCTTGATATTAGAATTGTGTGGTATGTGATAGAAATAATGAGTAGATAAACCGTACGTAGGATACGTGTTATGCATGAGAAACTGATTTTTATCTGTACCTTATTAGGACGTGCTTGATTTCCTGATTATTAGAGTAATTAACCTAACCGAGCAAACCGAGGTGAGTTCACACACTTTCTAAGGCATGGGATTCCCGGTGGTTGGGAATGGGTTAAAGAATTAAAACGGAACCTACATATCCTCCTTGGGTAGGATATGTACCGCCATCCTCCATAGGTAGGATGCCAATATTAATCCTGCGTATTCTCCTTGGGTAGAATACGTACGTTCGTCCTCCTTGGGTAGGACAACAACCTTAAAACTTACTAGACAAAATTCTATCATTAGGTCCCTCATTTTATATCGACTTAATCGCCGAGGCCGATGGCGAGCGGGTCATTAGTTAATAGCGCTATTAGGTTTAACAAACCTCACACCGTGCCGTTCGGACGGGCGTGTACTAATGGACTATGGGAAACTGTCAATGATGATAGACATTGACCTAGGGCACAACTTACTTTCGTTAGTAGTCGATATCGTAGCGGTCTAGTGGTTCATATGGGGAAGCCCCCACTAAATATGGTTTGCGAAAAGAGAAATTGGTTAAACATATTTTCAACTATGGGGTAACCCCCACGGCAAGTAAGCCAACTAAACAAAAACTATGTTTTTGAAACAACTTAAAACGAACACCCAACTGTGAACTCACCTCAACTTTGTTGTTGACTCGTTGTTACATGTCTTGCAGGTCGTTAGAGACTTATGGAGCTTGCACGAGGAGGAGGTCGTTGTGGGATACGGACTGTTATGTTCCGTGCTTAATAATTAATCCTTATGAACTTATTAAACTTATGTAGGATCGTACGTGACGTGATGTCGTGGTCACAATCAAATTTAATCCAATTACTACTAAATAGATAGTGGCAAGTGGGTATCGAACACAGGGAGTTTGTGGAATATGTGTTATTTCAAGGATTATCTAACTTGACTAAAACTAAACTAATTTGCAAGTAAAGTAAAATTCAAGATTTGATTGAGTGAATTGGTTTTAGAACTAAATTTAACTAAATAAATTGCAAAATTGACAAGTTTTGGTTGTAAGCAAATTAGAAACAAATGACCATCCTAGATTTCCGGTTTGCTTTGACATTTATGCTAACATTCCACTAGAAAGAACTACATAGACATAGTTCATGTGTGATCAATTGCAGTGATGAAAGGGAACTAAGTACTCAGATTCCTAGAACGTGAGGTTGTTACCCGATGATCAATCAACCCTTACCCAAGCCTAACTATACCCATGATATCTCGATTGCCAACGGCACCAAGAACGTATGGTTTCTAATTAGTTTAACATAAGAATCAATAATTTACTAACAATCAATCACACACCATAACAAGCAATTCAATAAAGAGAAGATTGTTATTCTAGAAATAAGGAAATAAAGCATAAAGTCTTACACAAACCTTCAACCCAAGATAGTCATCAAAAGTTTAGCCACACATGGCTTTGACAATCATCTTCACAATTAGTTCAATGTTCATATGGATTCAAAACACTAACGAAATGATTAGAAATTGTTTCCAAGCACCAAGAACACCCAAAATCCGTCTCCAAAGTGTATGTAACCGAATGGGATTGATTGGAGGTGAAAGGGCATCATAAATCCGTATTAAAAGGTGGAAGTTACACATTTACGTAGGTCAACGCCGTAAGCTACGGTGGCCACCGTAGCTTACGGTGGCTTGGAATGGCTTACGGTGACTTTAAACTGTCATACGGTGACAAAAAGTGCCAGTCGGCGCCGTAAGCTACGGCCCTTGCCGTAGCTTACGGCAGGCTTCAGCATGAAAACTTGTTTTCAGCATAACTTTTTTGTTTCAACTCCGTTTTCTTCACCGTTTTCGCCTACGTTCTCGTAATTTCACCCTCCATCATGCTATCTTCTTAATTCTTCAATTCCAAAAATTGATTTTTTCATTGATGCTCCAAATCACTTCCCTTTTAAGCTCTATTTGCACCTGCACGTCCAAACAACTAGTAGTTACCAAGTTCAAACAATTAAACGTGTAAAGCATGGGATTTTAATCTTTTTAAGGCACTTAAGGGTTGTCCTACGGAACACCCGTCACATCCCCACACTTACCCGTTGCTTGTCCCAAGCAACTCATTCACTAACCAATTCAAAACCACAAGCGATCAACATGCAAACCAAGCTAAAATGTACCGTCCTTTTACTAACTTTTTATCATACCACAAGACACACCCCTCACAACAACTCTCAGTGACAAGTAATATTAGCAACATTACGCTAACACGCTCAATGCAAGTGTGTGATTGTGCGACAATAAGCTTGTATACAAATCAAGTTTCCTCCTATCAAATACCTAGCATGCTTATGAATCAAAAGGACTTACGGGTTATAACGGGACTATGTGTAAAGGTAGGAAAATGGTGGGATATATATGCAAGAGCTAATTGATTTGACCCGGTTTTTATTTCTACTACTAAACAAAGCAAACATCAACTATATACACAACTTCTTCAACATTCTCAACTACTATTGCAACTAAATACTTCTTTTTTTTTGTATTTTTCTCATATTTTTCTCTTTCTTTTTTTTTCTTTTTTTTTTCTTTTCTTTCTTCTTTTTTTTCATTTTCTTCATAACACATAAAACTCAACAATATATACAAGAACATCAACAATCACAAACTAAATTCCTAAACCGGGTCGTTTCAATAGGTAAAGTTTTTTTTTTTTTTTGTAAGAAGTAGGTTTGGGTCACAACCGAATAGTATAAGGCTCAAACATGGCTTTCTAAAGACCAAACCCCCACCCCTCACAATACCAAGCTCATATATGTAACGTATGAGGTCCAACCCCCAATTCCCACACTCTCACACATTCGGACGAGGCTACCTAAAAATCCCTATCATTTTCGCAAGCATGCTAATCCTAGGCTTCAACAAGAATTCGTACACAAGTTCTATTAACAAATACAAACACCGCCACTCAAAACAAAGAAATATTCTCTAATAATCATATGTGGCTCAAACACTCACCAAGAAATGACTAGAAAAGGGTGTCGGTGTGTCAAATGGAACAATATCAAGTTTTCAAATTTTTGACACTTTTACATGGTTTCACAAAAAATATTAACTTCTCAAAAAATTTCCCCCCATCCCCACACTTGGGATACATTGTCCCAATGTATGGTTTTGAGGGAAAGATCACTTTCAACAAAAACACCAACATTTGCTTTACATCTCGAACCCCAAATTTCTTTTTTTTTTTTATTTTTTATTTTATCAACTAATACCAATATTTTAATACTAAAGAACATAACAAGACTAAGGAAAGAGTACATTGACCTGGTGAAGTTTGACACAACAGATGTTGTAGATAATCCGACTTCCTATCATCACCTTCACACAACTCTCCGCACATCTTCCCCACACTTATCTAAAAACACCTTGGGTTGCCTCCCAAGCAGCGCTAAAGTTTAGGTCTTCAGCCTGACCGTACCTGATATGTCTCAAGGTGGTCTCAATGCACATTTACCTTTTTCGTTGCTGATGTAAGCACGGTGTTTGATTCTTCTATTGTGTGTGTGCTTTGTCACGTCCCATCTTTCTTTGCAAAATTCTTTAAATCCACATTTTCCTGCCGAATTTCCAACAAATGCTCGGTAGTTTACTCTACACTTCACTACTTCGTTTTCTGTGCCCAACAAATCCAAACTCTCCCATAAACATAACTTATGAATGAAATCTCCCACATCATGAAGTGCCACCTTCCTAGTTTCTAAACATGCATCCTTAACACTCTTGGTTTCCATAACCACCACAGCCGGAGAGTTGTAATCAACTTTGATTGGTTCATCAAGTAAAAGGCCCTCAACTTTGCTCTCCATAGGTGGTTCCTCCACAATAATTTCAATCGTATATTCCTCATTTGGCCCTAATAATTCAGTTTCAAGTTCAAGAGGACTCACAACCTTTTCTTCTACATCACCCATAGGTGTCATTTGTTCAATCTGCACATATATCCAGTGTTGTTTTGCTTGACGTTTTTCCAATATCGACGTCCCTGGCCTCATCTCTTTCACCTCTTTTGGTAACAAATCATATTTCCATTCCAAAAGTTCTACTCGTTCTTCCATTGACAAATGAGGTTTTATTAATTCTTTTTCAACATGAACCATGTGTCTCTTTCTCATCATCTCGTCAAGACTTTGAGATTTAGGTGACTGATAGTGCAAAGTAGGTTGTTGGGTTACCCATTCATAACCATACTGATCAAATGTATACTGAGCATGATAATAGTCTTGATCGTACATCTGAGGGCCTTCATATGAAAGTTGGGAATATTCATAATAATCACCGTAATCGTACTTCTCTTGGTAACTCATTTTTTTTAATCCCCTTAATGTTCGCTCAATTTCCGGATCAAACGCCAATGGTGATAGCTTGTGAGAGCTCCTAGTACGCATGCACCTGTCAATACCTGCACACTAACACACCCAGCGTAAACCAGAAAAATAACAAACTTAAAAAGAAAAAAAATAACACACGTTGCGCACTACTCCCCGGCAACGGCGCCAAAATTTGACGTGATGTCGTGGTCACAATCAAATTTAATCCAATTACTACTAAATAGATAGTGGCAAGTGGGTATCGAACACAGGGAGTTTGTGGAATATGTGTTATTTCAAGGATTATCTAACTTGACTAAAACTAAACTAATTTGCAAGTAAAGTAAAATTCAAGATTTGATTGAGTGAATTGGTTTTAGAACTAAATTTAACTAAATAAATTGCAAAATTGACAAGTTTTGGTTGTAAGCAAATTAGAAACAAATGACCATCCTAGATTTCCGGTTTGCTTTGACATTTATGCTAACATTCCACTAGAAAGAACTACATAGACATAGTTCATGTGTGATCAATTGTAGTGATGAAAGGGAACTAAGTACTCAGATTCCTAGAACGTGAGGTTGTTACCCGATGATCAATCAACCCTTACCCAAGCCTAACTATACCCATGATATCTCGATTGCCAACGGCACCAAGAACGTATGGTTTCTAATTAGTTTAACATAAGAATCAATAATTTACTAACAATCAATCACACACCATAACAAGCAATTCAATAAAGAGAAGATTGTTATTCTAGAAATAAGGAAATAAAGCATAAAGTCTTACACAAACCTTCAACCCAAGATAGTCATCAAAAGTTTAGCCACACATGGCTTTGACAATCATCTTCACAATTAGTTCAATGTTCATATGGATTCAAAACACTAACGAAATGATTAGAAATTGTTTCCAAGCACCAAGAACACCCAAAATCCGTCTCCAAAGTGTATGTAACCGAATGGGATTGATCGGAGGTGAAAGGGCATCATAAATCCGCATTAAAAGGTGGAAGTTACACATTTACGTAGGTCAGCGCCGTAAGCTACGGTGGCCACCGTAGCTTACGGTGGCTTGGAATCGCTTACGGTGACTTTAAACTGTCATACGGTGACAAAAAGTGCCAGTCGGCGCCGTAAGCTACGGCCCTTGCCATAGCTTACGGCAGGCTTCAGCATGAAAACTTGTTTTCAGCATAACTTTTTCGTTTCAACTCCGTTTTCTTCACCATTTTCGCCTACGTTCTCGTAATTTCACCCTCCATCATGCTATCTTCTTAATTCTTCAATTCCAAAAATTGATTTTTTCATTGATGCTCCAAATCACTTCCCTTTTAAGCTCTATTTGCACCTGCACGTCCAAATAACTAGTAGTTACCAAGTTCAAACAATTAAACGTGTAAAGCATGGAATTTTAATCTTTTTAAGGCACTTAAGGGTTGTCCTACGGACCACCCGTCAGTACGCTGACCTAATCGAGTCGTTCAGAGGTAATCTCCTGTGTTTCAAATGCGGAATTATAAGAAACAAAGGTAGAAATAGCTTGTCCTTCACTATAACTGCTTGTTTTATTGATTTGACAGCGTTTACAGTTCAAACGTCACACCGGCAGAGCTTCGGTGCGGAAATCAACAACCACCATATAGATTCGCTCATGAGGAGACTATATATAGTTGTTTGGGTTCGCTTATGAGACCCGTGTACACATGAGCGGACCTCATGTGTGTCATAAAAGCGGACCTACTACCCATTGACCCTAAAAGCGAACCTATCATACAATGTTCCTATTAGCGGACCTAGAACACTAAACACCTACTAACTCGTGTTTTCTCGTATTTTGTGCCCTAATCTATACAATACAATGATAGACTTGATCCTAGACAATCCTAGACGAAATCAACAGATGTAGTGCACCAACAGACTCCCCCTCAGATGTTGATGGAGTCGACTATCGAGCACCGACGCTGTGTCTTCACATCTTCAGTCTAGATCAGTCTCTGGGCTTTTCCTTCTCTCAATCTTCAGACTCCCCCTCTCGATTTACTGGCATTCCTTTGTTCTTCAGTAATATCTTCAGGATCGTTGTCTGACTCTACACAGGCTTTCAGGATCGATCAACTTGGCTCAAACATAGATCTTCAGGAATCAAAACCTGGCACTCTATCTTTAGTTTCAAGATCAAATCCTGGCTTTCCTGCACATTCTTAACCCAGAAATAAATTTCTTTCACAAACAATTTTCTAACAAATAAACGTGCATCAATTCAGACTCCCTCTCATGTGCACCAACACTTGATTTCCCCTCAAATCTCTTTCTCTATGATGAACCACTTAAAACTTAAATTATGCAAACATTTAAATTCACACAACCACTTCCTCTCAAATGTTGCTCATCATGTTTAGCACTTGGAATTTTGAAAATCAGCTATTCAACATCAGTTATCGAAAATCTTTTTGACTTTTTCAAAAATTTATGCTAAAACACACTGAAAATCTTTTTGGATTTTGAAATGAAGAAAACTGTAATGCAGTAATGAAAATATTTACAGACAATATTTTTGTGAGTTCGTGTAAGAGGATCATATCAGTATATAAAACATATCACCAACACCGTTAAGCTTTAAACATTCTAAGTTTTAAACAATTTACCTAGATTGTCAGTATATTGGTCCACTGAAATTTTTACACAAAGTTCAATTGATCAGAGATACGATGTTAATGTTTTAAAGACTTAAACTTAATTGTGTATCACTCCACTTGAATATACTCCTGTATCCAGATCCCAAATATTCAGTCTTACAGGTGAGTATACCACAGCTGATATCTGTAAAGGGGTAGATGCGAAACCGTGAGAGCTCAGGTCAGAACTTCCGTTCAGCAGAGAGATGACGGCTCGACTTTTGGTGGGTCCCCTTTAGAGGATCTTTTGATTACAACAGCAGCGACTATCAATTTTATTGTTTCATCAGCTTGCTGAGGGCTGCGCTTTTTCAAGCATATGCAGAAAGTATTATCCGGGGACTAGGTCAGTACTTCCATACAGCAGAAGTCCCGGGATAATACCCCAGATATCACTGAGCATAAAGACCTAGTATCTCAGAATAAGGGACCTTTCAAACAAGATTTCGGGGGTTACCCATATATCCAAGAATAGTTACCCACGAATTAAGCAAGTTTGAATTTAGGTTTATATCTCGTTTCAATTTACTAAATGTACGAAAACCTACTGACATATCCACAGTAAGATTGTTTATCACATTTTGACATTACATTTCTTTAGCGTGCTGTGATAGTCCACTGATGTACTATCATTTCCTCTCTTTCACAACGAAACTCATTTTTGATTTTATCATGTTTTTGGCTTTTTCAAATTTTCAAATGTTTTTGGATTTTCTGAAAAAAATTCTTACTCCCCCTAAAATGCAAACACATTTCAAAGGAAAATTTGAAAACAACTAGACTCTGACCCAATTGAAACATAAAATGCAAAACAAACTGTACAGAAACTGACAACTGACATCGAATCACATCAATTCGCCATTCACTCAGCATAAACAATCAGAACTCCCCCTATCACAAACCATTTTCTCATTTGGATTTCAAAACACTTAAGTTTGTTTTAATTGAAATGACTTTTCCAGAAAATGGGTTTGTGTTGATAAAAACCACTTGTAGGTTTATCATTTTTAAGTACGAGGATGTGGTTCATCATCTTGTCTATCTTTACCCATATGTAGTAAATCAAGTACAACTTAATGTCCCTGATTTACCATTTGCAATCAAGCAACCTCTAAACCAATTGTAAAAATAACCACTTGTAAAAACACACAATACCACTTGTAGGAATGTTACGTCTACATCACCATTTTACCAATCAAGATGCCGATTCCTGCTTCGCACTTACCAACCTGGAAGCTCCGGCGTAGTCCTTCAACCTGTAAAATCCAAAACACTATTCAAATTCTTTCAAACAAACTATTCAAACACTAGAAAGATGCCGATTCCTGATCCACGATATAAACTTGGGATCTCCGGCATAGTCCTTTGACTATCATGGAAAGCATACATCCATCCAAGTCTTCTCAGACTTGATGGATTTCAACTCTTGAGCAGTAGGGTTGTATGTTGCCTTTTTCGTGGCATAAAAATCTTTAACCCCTTTTGCTCTCCCACTCAGCATTTTTCCAAAAATCTTTTTAACATTCCCGTTGAATGTTTTCTCGACATCAAAATCTTTTTTCTCAATGTAAAACTGATTTGAAATCTCAGTTTTTCCAATTTTCTTCTTAACTTCTTCAAATTTCAGTGATGGAAACTCTTCATCATTCACTGAAATTTTCTCCTCAACCTGTGGCTCTTCTGGCTTTGTGGGACCAGATTCATCGCCGACATTCACATCAACCTTTTTAACAACCCACACTTGGTTGTCTTTTTCTTTCTTTTTGTAAAAATTCTTTTCCGAACACTCACCAACCTTATATTTAGAATTTTCAAAACATTTAAGTCTATCGGTTGGTGGTTCAACATCAACAACTTTTTCTTTTAGTTTCTGAGAAACTCCCTGTTTTGTTTTTGCATTTGCAGAACAGTTCCATGCAATGTGACCAGTTTTGTTGCATCTGTAACAGGTACGAGTCTCCCTTTGATAAAACACTTCAGTTCCATTCTTCTTTCGCTCAGCAAGAAACTCTTGGTTTGACTGTCTCCAGAATGGTTTCTTCTGTTCTTTATCTGAGTTTCCACCTGACACAAATTCTGTTTTTGTTTTAGAATTTTTATCATTTTTATAATTTTCTGGTGGAACAAAGCCTAATCCTTTCTTTTTGTAGCTACGATTTTGGTTAGGTTTCTTTTGAAAATCAGAACCAGAATTGTAACCCTTTTTCTTGTTTAGACGTTGTTGAACTCTTGAAGTGTACCTTTTAGGTTTTTCAGTAAGATTTAAATCTTTTATTTCAGAAATATTGATTTCTGTCATTTTGAAAACCTTTTTGATCATATCAAAATGAACACTTCTTATTGGAAATTCTTTGTCATAGTATAATTTGTCCGAATCATTTAAAGTGTATGCAACTTCAAATGTTTCATCATCCAAATTTGCTTTTGATAACAAAAATTCTAAACTATAAGACCGTTTGACCGACGAATTTGGACTGTTGACTGATGAATTTGACCCTCCAGACTCAGATTTCGACTCGGACTCCTCATCATTATCCAACACCTGATCGACCACCTTTTTAATAACTCAGACTCATGATCGGTATCGGACGAGGTAAACGTGATATCAATGTTATCTGGTAAAACGTCATTTGTGTCGGTTTTTAACTTTATATTGACTGCTTTCTCAAGTTGCTCCTCGTTTGGTTTCCTAGGAGAATACCCATCCCAAATTGGAGGCGGACACTTGTTATAGCTAACAGTCGGTTTCTTACCACAGTCTTTCTTCTTCTTTGGCTTCTCGTCTTGAAAAGCTTCCAATCCTGCAACAGTTGGGTAAACACGATCAATGAGATAATCAGAAGTAGAATAGCTTAACAATAACTGCCTAATTCTCTCATTTTCGATCTTTTCAGTTTCCAACTCTTGCTTCCATTTGGCACTCTCTTCAATGTAGAAATTGATCGCTTTTTGTTTTGACATCAAAGTTGCATTCATCATTGTCAGTGCCTGTTCTCTTTCTGAGTTTGTCGTTTGAAGACCAGTTACTGTTTTGTTCAAGACATCGTACGATTCTTTCACATAATTAAGGTTGAACAGTAACTGCTCCTTCTTCCTCTCGTACTCAGCTATAATGTCGTCTTTTGTTGCACATTCCTTGTAGGCTTCCAAACACTTCTTACAAGGCTTGACGACTTCAACAATCTTCTCAACCTCGATTGTTTTCACAACTTCAATCACCTTTTCTACTTCGATCACCTTTTCTTCTTCTTTCTCAACCTCGGTAATTTTTTCAGCAACACTTTCAACATTCTGAACATCATCTTCAGATTCTTTCTGTTGTTCTCTAGCAGCTCTTTTCTCCTTTAGTTTCTCCATGCGATCTGCAAAATAAACATGAAAACTTTTAGGAGAAAGATGAGTTTCAGCAACATTTATATATTTTTCTTCTTCATCATCACTGCTTTTGTCAACCGGTGATTGATCAAACTCTTCAAATTTTTCAAAATCAGCATCTGATACACCAGAATCAGATGGTGTTTGATCAAATACAACTTCCTTTTCTGAAGTAACTTCATTCTGTACATCCTCATCTGAACTCTATAAACTTTCATCAGAACCTTCTGAAATTTCTCCAGATCTTTCTGAAAGTTTATCAGTACTATCTGAACTTTCATCAGATGACACAAACTTTCCATCTTCACTTGCCACATTCTCCCCGATAGATTTCATCCAAGTAGCAAATAGATTTGGCTCTCGGACGATCTTGGCAATGAAAGCTTTAAACTCTCCCTTCTCATCCACAAACATATCCCAACTAAAACCTTCTGGTAGTTTCTCATCATCTTGATCGATTATGCGTGCTGCTATGCCTTCAGATGATATGTAATCACACCAGCTAAAATCTACCAAACATGCTCTTTTGGGATCTTCAATCTTCCTCCCATGAGCCGTCTGTGGTTCTTGAGATTGACCAACTTGTTGATAGATAGCTTTGCGGTAATAATCATCTTTCCCAAATGGATTCTGTGCTCCGCTAGCTTCTCTTCCCTTGCACTCCCGTTTGAAATGGCCTTTCTCCCTGCATCGAAAACAAGTAACTTTAGATTTATCAAAACCTAAAATAGATACATGAGCATCAAGAAAGTCATTTCTCCCGGTAATTGTTTTGAACTTCTCAGCACGTCGAAGAACACTTGCAAGACACCATTTAATATCCATGAGTTCCATTTCTTCGGCGTCTATCTGATCGTAATCCTCCTTTGTAAGCATAGGATTTCCGATCCGACTAGCAACAAGCCCTTCATAGGATAACAACACAGAACCCAGAAGTGCCATGTGGTCTTTCGCAGTGTCTTCAGAGAAGCTTTGACCTTCTGGAAGATTGAGAGCTATGTTGCATTGAATCACATATCCATTTCCTGTTTTTGTACTCTGAGACTGAAAACTTGTGTTTGTCTCTTTAGGATTTACACTAGGAAATGATGAAAACCCGCTGCTACTATTGTTTGAACCCTGATCAGCTTTGTCTAATGAATCCCCAGCACTAAATGCAGTTTGTATTTTCGGACTTCTCTCAGACTCAGTGGCTGAAATGCTACCCCTGTAGTACATTTTCACATCTTGTTGACCACTCGGACTATTCATCCTGGTGATCTTTTGCTGTTCTAGATTCTGAGCCTCTAATTTTTCGATAAACTGTCCAATTGTCAGTCCGTCATAAACACCCGTGTTTTTCAATATCATCAAATGCGTTCCCCACTCCTTCTGAGGTAACGCATCAGCCAACTTATCCACATACTCTTCACGACTTTTATTAACACCAATCATTGTCAATGATCGCACTAAGTGACAGTATCTTTCAATCAGCTTTTTAGTATCCTCTCCTGGTAAGCTGCTAAAATGATCAAACTCTTTCTTAAGCAATGCCTTTTTGCTTTTAATCATACTCTCACTTCCCTCGAATTTGACTTTAAGAGCATCCCATATCGACTTAGTAGTTTTGTCGTGTTCTAACAGAATGAATATATCTTCTTTAATCGCTTGTTGCAATAAACTGATCATCATTTTCTCCGCTCTGTACATTGCTCGTTCTTGATCTGTGAATTCAGATATCTGTTTGATAACATTCACCTCCGTTCTCGGTAACACATACTTCTTCAAGATACATTCCCATGATCTAAGATGATTTACTTGAACCCAGTTTTCAAATCTATCCTTCCACCCGTACTATTCTTCGATACTCATCAATTTCGGGGGTTTCTGGGTGGTTCCCGTCTCGTTTTCTAGATTCATGGCTTGAGCAATCGCAGCTGGTGAAGACGATGTTGCAAACGCGTTATAAAACTCAGTATCCATGATCACTTGACACGTTTTTCAAGACAGATGACAAATAAGCGGATCTGATGCCTTTCGAGCGAACTAATGTCTTTCGAGCGGACCAAAACAATTCAAAAGTGGATTGGATGATCTTGGAGCGGACCAGTTGATGTTGGAGCGAACCGGACAAACACTTGGAGCGAACCAGCAATTCGAGCGAACCAGATTGAATATTTGGAGCGGACCAGCAATTCGAGCGGACCAGATTAAATATTTGGAGCGGACCGGTTGATCAATTCAAGCGGACCTGTTGAAAATTTGGAGCAAATCGACCGTATAAGCGAACCAAAACAGTGCAGTTCGAGCGGACCTAATAGGTTTTATTAGCGAACCGCCCGAGCGAATCTCAATCCGAACATGTTTTCACCCATTTTTAGTCCTTATTTTTGCATGAAACTTTCCAGGGTTTGTCTTAAACCTATTGACCGTGAAATCTCTTCGAATCAAGAAAAGAAGGTGTAGAAATAAGAAATGATGACGAAATCCGGCTATATTCTGCAGAAAACCTCCTCCCAGGCTCTGATACCAATTGTAGGATCGTACGCTGACCTAATCGAGTCGTTCAGAGGTAATCTCCTGTGTTTCAGATGCGGAATTATAAGAAACAAAGGTAGAAATAGCTTGTCCTTCACTACAACTGCTTGTTTTATTGATTTGACAGCGTTTACAGTTCAAACGTCACACCGGCAGAGCTTCGGTGCGGAAATCAACAACCACCATACAGATTCGCTCATGAGGAGACTATATATAGTAGTTTGGGTTCGCTTATGAGACCCGTGTACACATGAGCGGACCTCATGTGTGTCACAAAAGCGGACCTACTACCCATTGACCCTAAAAGCGAACCTATCATACAATGTTCCTATCAGCGGACCTAGAACACTAAACACCTACTAACTCGTGTTTTCTCGTATTTTGTGCCCTAATCTATACAATACAATGATAGACTTGATCCTAGACAATCCTAGACGAAATCAACAGATGTAGTGCACCAACAACTTACGTTTTGGACTTTAAACTTTTGAACTATGGAACTTATGTTTTGGACTTACGTTTTATGCTTCCGCTGTTAACTTAGACTTGGTTACTTCCTTTTGGTCACCAATTGTATTGTGGTTGGTTTTATTTACTTAATTACGTTGTTCAATATGATTGGTGGCTCGATCCTGGTCAAGTCACGCCTCCAAGCGGTGATACTCCGCATGGTGGATTTTGGGGGTGTGATAGATTGGTATCAGAGCCATTGATTATAGTGAACTTGGTTTTAAAAAGGGAAAACCTTTTTGACAAAACCAGACTATAACCTGTACAATGCTCAACGATCCACAACTACACTTCGCTCCACGTGCAAGACTCAACATTATAGGTAATATGGGTTATGTTTGTGTTTCCTGCATGTTAGTTTAAGTAGTATATTTGATCATAGTATGCTTAATTAGCACAACAACTATTGCTTGAAACCCTGTGTGTTTGCTCTCTTCTGTCACTCCACACTTACGCACTTTGCGACACCTTTCTTACCTGTGTTTCCCTCGATGTGAAGATCATGAGTGGGCGTCTCAACTTGACTCAGGGTCAGCTGACGGCTTTGATTAACGAACGGATTGCTGAAGCCTTAGCAACCCAAATAGGGAGTCAACCCATGCACCCTCAAACACGCATGGGCACCTTTAGGGCATTCTTGGAGTGTAAACCTCCCACTTTCGACGGCATTGGAGGGGCAATCGGCCTTCTACACTGGATCCGGAGAATCGAATATACATTCAAAGAGAGTGAAAGCCCTGCCAGCAAACGAGTAGAGTACGCTACTGGCATGTTGCAAGGGAAAGCGTGTTCTTGGTGGAACGCACAAGTTCAGATGCTCGTGTTGGCAGACGCGAATGCCACCCTCTGGAGCGACTTCAAGGATTTGATTAAGGAAGAATTCTGCCACCTGGACGACATTCTGAAACTTGAAATAGAGTATTATGGGTTGAAGATGGAAGGATCAGAGATTGAGGCGTACACAAAGAGGTCCAACGACTTGGCTGCCTTATGTCCTAACTTGTCACAACCCATATCTAGACGAATCAAGCTATACCTCAGAGGCTTAGTCCCGGAAATCCAAGGGTCTGTAATTGCGGCCAACCTTTCCACAATCCAGCAAGTCGTTCGTTTGGCGCACCAGCTCACCGAACAGGCGGTGGAAGAGGGCAAGTTGCCCAAGCGTAACTTTTCCAATGCAAACACTCTCCACAGTAACAAGCATATTTGGGGTGATCACCAAGGTGAGGGTCCTAGCTCTATACGACAGGACCCGCACAGGAAACTAGTACGGCAGGGGCTGAACTACCAAAATCAGGAGGGATAGCTCGGGAATAAACCGAGATGCCGCAAGTGCCAACGGCACCACAGCGGGTCATCTGCGGGATCGTGTTGCCAGCGGTGCAAGAAGATGGGACATATGGCTAGAGACTGCAGGAGCCCATATCCTGCAAACCAGAACCAGCAGCAGCAGGGTAGCAAGAAGGGGTGTTTTCGATGTGGTGCTGAAAACCACCTCAAGAGGAACTGTCCGCAGATGAGACATAATCGTGACAACTGCGGCAACCAGGGCAACGGGAACAATAACGGAGATAATAAGGATAACCGCAGGACTGGTGAGCATGAGTTCCTGAATGGACAAGAGGAAGAAAGAAACAACCCCAACGTTGTGGCGGGTAAGTTCCTACCAGACAATTTCTTTGTTTCTATTTTAGTTGATTCGGGTGCTGATGTTAGATATGTGTTCCTAAGAGTTAGTCAGGTGCTTAAGCGTACCCCATTACCCTTAAAACACCAAACATGTTGTAGGACTAGCTAATGGTGAAAGTCTTAAAGGCACACACATAGTTAAGGGTTGTAACCTCATTTTAGCTGGTCAGACCTTCTCTATTGATCTTATTCCTATCGTACTTGGTAGCTTCGACGTTGTTATTAGGATGGAATGGCTATCTCACCAGCAAGCGGAAATTCTTTGTAACGAGAAGATTGTCTGCATCCCTCGTTTTGGTAAGGAACCCCTCGTGATTCGTGGCGACAAGAGTGGTGTTGTTGTGGGCATCATCTCTTTCCTTAAGGCCCAGAAGTGTTTGCGAAAGGGCCACACTGCTATCCTAGCCCTCGATTCTGATACATCCTCGAAGGAAAAGAAGATAGAAGACATTCCTATTGTGCGCGACTTTCCTGAGGTATTTCCTGAGGAATTACCTGGTCTTCCGCCTCATCGTCAAGTTGAGTTTCAAATCGAGCTAGCTCCTGGAGCAGCGCCCATAGCTCGAGCACCTTATCGTCTAGCTCCATCAGAACTTGAAGAACTGTCCACGCAACTACAAGAACTCTTGGAAAAGGGTTTCATACGTCCTAGCTCTTCGCCTTGGGGAGCTCCAGTGTTATTCGTGAAGAAGAAAGATGGTACCTTCAGAATGTGTATTGACTATCGTGAACTCAACAATGTGACCGTGAAGAATCGTTATCCTCTCCCACGCATTGATGACTTATTCGACCAGTTGCAAGGGTCGAGTTTCTATTCCAAGATTGACCTAAGGTTAGGCTACCATCAACTGAGAGTCCGAGACGAGGATATCCCTAAAACAACATTAAGGACCTGGTATGGGCATTACGAGTTTCTGGTTATGCCTTTTGGATTAACGAATGCACCTGCAGTCTTCATGGATCTTATGAACAGAGTGTGCAAGCCTTACCTGGATAAGTTTGTTATTGTATTCATCGACGACATCCTGATCTATTCTAAGAGTCAGGAGGAACACGAACGACACCTGAGACTTATTTTAGAACTTCTTTGAATAGAGCAGTTGTATGCCAAATTTTCGAAATGTGACTTCTGGCTTCGCGAAGTCTACTTTCTAGGCCACGTGGTAAGTAAGGATGGGATTCATGTGGATCCATCTAAGGTTGACTCGATCAAGAACTGGCCTGCACCCCGTACACCAACAGAAATCCGCCAATTCTTGGGTTTGGCAGGATATTACAGAAGGTTTATCAAGGATTTCTCAAAGGTTACGCAACCTCTCACTTCACTGACTCAGAAGGGTGTCACCTATCGTTGGGGTGATGCACAGGAGTCCGCATTTCAGCACTTAAAAGATAGACTTTGTAGCGCGCCCATCCTCTCATTGCCTGAAGGCACAGATGATTTTGTGGTTTACTGCGACGCTTCCATCCAAGGACTTGGTTGCGTGTTGATGCAACGTGACAAGGTCATTACCTACGCATCGCGCCAACTTAAAGTTCACGAAAGGAACTACACTACGCACGACTTGGAATTGGGAGCAGTTGTTTTCGCACTTAAGATATGGAGACATTACCTGTACGGTACCAAGTGCACCATTTACACCGATCACAGGAGTCTCGAGCATATATTTAAGCAAAAGGAGTTATCATCCGGGCAAAGCCAATGTTGTGGTTGACGCCCTCAGTCGAAAGGATACTATACCTAAGCGTGTACGTGCGTTACAGCTTACCATTCACTCTAACCTTCCCGCTCAAATTCGTGATGCTCAGGTTGAAGCATTGAAAGCAGAAAACATCAGGACTGAGTCCCTGCGAGGGTCGAGGCAGCGGTTAAAACAAAAAGAAGACGGCGCCTACTATGTTAACGGACGCATCTGGGTTCCACTTTATGTCACACCCCGACCACGTAGGACAACAAACCGTGGCGGAAACGTCGGGGAGTGTTGCAACAGAAGCTATTGTTTCATAACCATGGATACAAAATAGTTTTGTTTTATTGATAAAATTAAACATTACATTGTCTTAACACATAGAACAAACAGGTTTTATATCGTCTATCATAGTTATTATGTCACTAAGGCCTTGTCCAGATCCTATGTGACGCATGCATCCTAGAAATCGATCAAGCATCAACACCTGAAACATATGTAAAAACTTGGTCAGCAAAGAAATGCTGGCGAGTACATAGGTTTTATAGGAGTGTCGGATTCATGGCTAGTTTAAATGTTGAAATACTTCATTTAAAAACTTTGTTTTGAAAAGAGTGTAATATTGCAACTTAATTAACCAACTCAAATCAAGCGGATTATAGTTTATAAAATCTCGTAGCCATGCTTCTTAACCCAAAAACATTTGTTTTAGAAAACCAACTTGTAAAATATCTTGTAAAAACTTGTTAGAAACTCGTATGGTTTATATCTTTTAGAAAACATCGTTTGTGTGACATCGTTTCAAAATCGTTTACCCAAGTGAACTAAATAACGCCACGGTATGTAATATGATGAAAACACTTATATATAGGAAGTACCAGCGGCGTATCCACCATGCTTTCATCACATCACACCCGTCCCGTTATCTAAACACTACCAAAACCAATCGTTTATCCAGTTCGTTTAACTCGTTAAAATCGTTTAAAATCATCCTCGTTTTAATTGTGAAAACTATTTATGGTTGTCTCGCTAACAACATTCAAACCTTCGTGACTCGACCACCTTGCTTCTCGCTTCTCGAGTTAACAAACCACCAAAGGGTAAGTTAACAAACATCAGATTCAGTCGCTACCCACAACCCCGACACATAACCATGGGCGTAGTAAAGTAACGGGATTTGTCAGATCCTATGGTACCATAACCTAATACTGGCCAGCTTGATCAATGCTAATGAATGTCATTTGTTATGTAACTACAACCAACAAGTTTGTTCACTTTATTGAAATCGTTATTAGTTTGTATAAACCATCTTAATTGTTTTTGAAAAACCATCGTTTAAACTTTGAAAACCATTTCGTACAAATGAATCACCCCAAAACAATTGAAAACAGTAAAATAGGGGAACTATGTACTCACATGAAGTGCAAAGTATCCTCGATCAAATAGAACTCCAACAAACTCAAGCAAATCAGAGAAATCAAACACCACCTAGTAATCGAATCACTAGTCAAACAATAGACGCCTAAATCAGAAGATCGGACAGAATGAGGTCTTGTAAACCGAATGAGTGTTGGAACTCATGTGATATGGTTTAATAAAGCCTACATTCTAAATCGGAACCTAACCTAAGTGCTTTCGACCCATCGTGACCCATTAAGGTAGCTTATGCTACTTTAACGCGTCGTGCGCGCAATGCGCGTTCGAGACGTCTAACTAGTCCTATGACAAGTATTTATGCCCATACATGTTTAATTATGTTACGTAATCAGTTACGTGACAAAAGTTTAGGTTACATATGCTTAATTACCAATTATGTATGAAAAAGGTAGTTTGGTAATTTACAAAAGGCACATAACTACTTATCATGCGACTAATCAAACCTAAGTGACCATAAGGTATAACCTCGGAAGGTTATTCCCTACGCTACTATGGTCACTAAACATGTTTGGTCGGATCCTAATGATTGACCAAACGGGTCGTGTTCGAAAGTCTAAGCGGGTGTTTAGTCCGCTTGACTTACGACTCTACACAAGCACTAATCTAAAAGTGATAAGCTAAACATGTCGAAACATGTTTAGTTAAGTTAGAAAACAGGTTTTGATATCAAAACAAACGTTTTTGATACCCTAGAGTAGTTTAGTTACAAAATACGCGAGAATACGCATTTTGGCCAAAACTACGACTCGTCACTGAGCTTAGATAACGTGGTAATCAGTAGGTATAGTCATTAGGGACTATAACCATCGTGATTACGCTCACGTTATGAAGTTCAAACAAACTTCGCGTTGACCATAAACTGGTCAAAGTAGAAAGTCAAACGCAGTTTGACTTTAACGCTAAAACGAATGAAAAGAACGAAAGAACGCTTACAGAAGGTCCCCGCAAGATTTGATTCTGATTTTTCTCTCAGGTAGGAAGCATATACTTCCACTTAGAGAGCATAAATCACATTTCAAATTGTGGGTTTTGAAGTGAAATGGATGGGGTATATATAGGATTTCTAGAACCGTTAAGATCGTTCCTCGAAAACTGAGCTTTGATCTGGACCTTACATGTGTGCCCATGGTTTTCTAAAACCATGGGAGCCCCTAATGTGGACTATGTTCATTGAATACCATCCCATGGTTTTGCAAAACCATGGGTGAAAACCATTAACACTTCAAAATGGACTAGGTTCATTGAATCTGCCAGAAATTTAAAAAATGGTCCCTACACTTGTAAAACTTGATTTTTTTGGCACTTTTAAGCCTCGTTAACCCCATTTCAAGGATCTAAAATAAAGTTAAAGTATAGGGAATTTAAAATATGCTCAAAAACATCTCGGATGTCGGTTCGTTTGGTCGTACGGTTGCGTTATTCGCTTAATTACGACGGAAGTCGTAACGAACGCAAAAACGATCCAAATTACGCGACGAATGGAATTTTATCATGCCAATCACTAAAATAAAATATTTTAATGATTACATAAATTTTTGGATGTCCGGATATATTCAGGACGTAAGATATGCGCAAAAATGCAAACTTATGCACTTTTGACGCTTTTAGTCTCTATTGATCAAATACGTTCATTTTAGCATACCGAACCCCTCAAAGCCTATTTATAAGCTATGTAAAGGATATTTATGGTATGTTTAACTTATGATCAAGTTCCGGAGTGTTCGTTACTACACAAATCGGTATAGTTTCACAGTTTGACACAAATAGTCCCTGCGATCGAACAAAGTTGATTTCAACACACCAAACCATCCAAAACTTATTTCTAAGTTATGTGGAGGTTATTTAAGGTATGTTAAGCCTATTTCACTATTACGGATTGTTTGTTGCATTAAACTGGTTATATTTACGCATTAGTGCGCGTATAACCTTCCGAAAGCGATTTAGAGCTTGAAATTGGAATCTAATCGAATTGCAAAATCACCAAACACAAATACACACATAATAACACAAAAACACATATAATAACACCAAAGCACATTGTTTTATTAATAATAATCATTGTTTTACATCGTACGTCGATTACAGAGCACAGTTGTCACAGTCTCCCCTACTTCAGGAAATTTCGTCCCGAAATTTTAACTAGAGGAAGCTTGTGAAAACAAATGCGGATATTTGGTCATCATTTGGTCCTTAAGTTCCCAAGTAAATTCTGGGCCACGTTTGGACTCCCAACGAACTTTAACCAAATGAATCCATTTGTTCTTCAACTGCTTGAAAGTACGGTCCACTATCTCCACGGGTTTCTCGACAATGTGCATCGTTTCATCGATTTGGATCTCGTCGAGAGGAATGTGAAGATCAGCGTCAGCTAAACACATTCGCAAATTGGACACGTGAAAAGTCGGATGAATATTTCCAAGCTCTGGAGGTAGCTCTAGTCGATAGGCAACCTTCCCAATTCTTTCCACAATCTTAAATGGTCCTACATATCAAGGTGCAAGTTTTCCTCTCTTTCCAAATCTCACGACTCCTTTCCAAGGTGAAACCTTGAGTAGAACACGATCTCCGACTTGAAATTCTAAGGGCTTGTGTCGCATATCCGCATAACTCTTTTGACGTCTTCGAGCTGTCACAAGATTATCGCGGATTTTCTTAATTTTGTCTGTTGTTTCCAGAACGAGCTCAGGTCCAGTAAGCTGAGCTTCACCGGTCTCGTTCCAACAGATAGGTGAACGACATTTTCGACCATAGAGAGCTTCGAATGGTGCCATATTGATGCTAGCATGATAACTATTGTTGTAAGAGAACTCGATCAATGGCAGATGAGAATCCCAATTACCACCAAAGTCTATCACGCATGCTCTAAGCATATCCTCCAAAGTTTGAATCGTCCTTTCAGATTGACCATCTGTTTGGGGATGATAAGCAGTGCTTAGATTTAGTTGGGTTCCCAAAGTAGATTGCATGGTTTTCCAAAAATGAGATGAAAATCGAGCATCACGATCAGAGATGATATCCAAAGGCACACCATGTCGTGATACAATCTCATCAACATAAATCTTTGCAAGTTTATCAGCAGATAGATCCTCGCGAATCGGAATAAAATGAGCTGATTTCGTTAATCGATCGATAACAACCCAAATAGCATCGTGACCTTTAGATGAACGCGGTAACTTAGTGATGAGATCCATCGCAAGGTTCTCCCACTTCCAAACCGGTATCTCTGGTTGTACAAGCAAACCAGAAGGTTGTTGATGTTCAGCCTTGACTTTAAGACAAGTTAAGCATTTCGATACATACAAGGCAACATCTTTCTTTATACCAGGCCACCAGAACTTAGTACGAAGATCCTTGTACATTTTATCAGCACCAGGATGGATAGAATATCGAGACTTGTGAGATTCGTCCATCACTAGGGTGCGAAGATCGTCTTGTTTCAGAATCCACAAACGATCCTTGAAGTAGAGTAGACCATCGCCTTTCCTTTCTAGCTTAAGCTCAAGTTGAAGCGGCAACTCCTCACCTATCAAATTTTGTGAAACACAAAATTGCTGAGCTTGAAGAACACGAGTTTGAAGATCAGATAGCGTTTGAACAGAATGAAGCTTGACTCGCTCTTTTCGACTAAGCGCATCGGCCACGACATTCGCCTTACCAGGATGGTAGCGAATCTCGCAATCGTAATCGTTTAAGAGTTCAACCAAACGTCGTTGCCTCATGTTCATCTCTTTCTGATTAAGAATATGCTGGAGACTTTTGTGGTCCGTGAAAACCACACACTTCGTTCCATAGAGGTAGTGTCTCCAGATTTTAAGTGCGAAAACCATAGCTCCTAACTCAAGATCATGAGTCGTATAGTTCTTCTCGTGAACTTTCAACTGTCTAGATGCATATGATATAACCTTACCTCGTTGCATGAGGAAGCAACAAAGGCCTAAGTTGGACGCATCGCAATAGACAACGAAATCATCGCTTCCCTCGGGCAGAGATAGAACAGGAGCATTACATAACTTCTGCTTCAGCGTTTGGAACGCTTCTTGTTTCGGTCCCCACTCAAAAGGCTTATTCTTCTGAGTCAAAGCAGTGAGTGGAACCGCAATCTTCGAGAAATTAGAAATGAATCGGCGGTAATAACCAGCAAGGCCAAGAAAAGATCAAATCTCTGTAGGTGTCGTTGGCGTACTCCAATCCTTAATAGCAACAATCTTGGATGGATCCACATGAATACCCTGCTCGTTAACTATATGACCCAGAAACTGAACTTCTTTAAGCCAAAATTCACACTTGGAGAATTTAGTGAAAAGTTGTTCCTTCTTAAGGAGTTCCAACGTTAAGCGAAGGTGTTGCTCGTGATCGGCTCGAGTCTTCGAATAAATGAGAATATCGTCGATGAACACGATAATGAACTTGTCTAAATAAGGTTTACAGACCCTATTTATTAAGTCCATAAAGATAGCTGGAGCATTTGTCAAGCCAAAAGGCATGACTGTGAACTCGTAATGCCCATATCTCGTGCGGAAAGCAGTTTTGGGAATATCTTCTTCGAGAACACGAAGTTGATGATACCCAGAACGCAGATCGATCTTAGAAAAACATGAAACACCTTGCAGCTGGTCAAAGAGATCATCAATTCGAGGTAGGGGATATCGATTCTTGATGGTAAGTTTATTAAGCTCACGATAATCGATACACATTCGAAAAGACTCATCTTTCTTTTTCACGAAGAGGACAGGAGCTCCCCAAGGTGAATAACTCGGACGGATGAATCCTTTATCAGATAGCTCTTGAAGCTGTTTTGATAACTCTTGCATCTCTGATGGTGCAAGACGATAAGGTGCTTTCGCAATCAGGTTGGCATTGGGTACAAGGTTGATATGAAACTCAACTTGACGAACTGGAGGCAACCAGGCAGTTCATCAGGAAACACCTCCAGATAATCCCGAACAATTGGAATATCCTGAATACTCTTACTCTTGTCTTTCTCCTCGGTGACATGTGCTGGAAAAGCAACATATCCTTTTCTCAAATAACTTTGGGACTTTGTACATGACATAAGCTTCAAACCGCCAGATGGCTTCTCACCACGTATCTCCAGAACATCGCCAGAAGACAAAGGAATACGAGCAATCTTATCGAAACAAACTACCTCAGCGTGGTGTTTGGTTAACCAATCCATTCCAACGATAATGTAGAAGCTCCCAAGTTGCATTGGCGTGAGGTCAATAGGAAAAAGATGGTTATCGAGGTTCAACTGACAATCATGAATAACAGAGTCGAGGACAAGAGGTTTACCAGTAGCAACTTTGACAGATAAGGGTTTCCTCAATTTAGTTCTAGGTATCGCAAGCAAAGGTTCAAAAGATAACGAAACAAAACTTCTATCGACAACAAAATCAAAAGAATAGATGCAGGTCGATTGTTAATAAGAAATGTACCATTGACAATGAGGTTGTCAACTCGAGCCTCGTTTGCATTCAGATTGAATGCTCGTCCACGAGCGGGATCGATCATTGGAAAAACAAAAGAGGCATTGAAAACATTGACAAAACACAAGAAAGGTGATCATTTGTTCGTTACCTCGAACAAACAAACGACCCGCAGTGACATATCAAAGTAAATGGGTCAATATAATGTATCAACGAAGACATGCTCGCCTATAAGTGAACACTCACCCCAAGAGTTCCCAGGTAAGAGTGACTGGTTCGATTATGTGGATTTGTACGAACACTCTAGCCTTAGACAGAAAACTCAGAGTACAGGCATTCACTCTTCCAGTTTGCACGTGTTCACATTATTTAGATCCAAACTTTGACGAGATTTTGAAAATTCAAAAGGCACTAAGCCAAATATGAATCAAACTGGAAGGGTTCAAAACCATATAGCAGAGGGTTCAAAACCTAGTAATCAATCATCCTAGAACGGATGATTAATTTTCGAAGCAGATTCGGATTTGCGTTCTCGTTGTGGTTATCACCTAAGGATAGGTGACGGTATTGTTTTAAAATCTAAACACAAGTAAACTTGTGTTAGGGTCCTAAAGTTATAGTCTAGGTCAAAGCATTACTAATAACCTAATTCCCTATAACCATTGGCTCTGATACCAACTTCTTCTATCACACCCCGACCACGTAGGACAACAAACCGTGGCGGAAACGTCGGGGAGTGTTGCAACAGAAGCTATTGTTTCACAACCATGGATACAAAATAGTTTTGTTTTATTGATAAAATTAAACATTACATTGTCTTAACACATAGAACAAACAGGTTTTATATCGTCTATCATAGTTATTATGTCACTAAGGCCTTGTCCAGATCCTATGTGACGTATGCATCCTAGAAATCGATCAAGCATCAACACCTGAAACATATGTAAAAACTTGGTCAGCAAAGAAATGCTGGCGAGTACATAGGTTTTATAGGAGTGTCGGATTCATGGCTAGTTTAAATGTTGCAATACTTCATTTAAAAACTTTGTTTTGAAAAGAGTGTAATATTTCAACTTAATTAACCAACTCAAATCAAGCGGATTATAGTTTATAAAATCTCGTAGCCATGCTTCTTAACCCAAAAACATTTGTTTTAGAAAACCCAACTTGTAAAATATCTTGTAAAAACTTGTTAGAAACTCGTATGGTTTATATCTTTTAGAAAACATCGTTTGTGTGACATCGTTTCAAAATCGTTTACCCAAGTGAACTAAATAACGCCACGGTATGTAATATGATGAAGACACTTATATATAGGAAGTACCAGCGGCGTATCCACCATGCTTTCATCACATTACACCCGTCCCGTTATCTAAACACTACTAAAACCAATCGTTTATCCAGTTCGTTTAACTCGTTAAAATCGTTTAAAATCATCCTTGTTTTAATTGTGAAAACTATTTATGGTTGTCTCGCTAACAACATTCAAACCTTCGTGACTCGACCACCTCGCTTCTCGCTTCTCGAGTTAACAAACCACCAAAGGGTAAGTTAACAAACATCAGATTTAGTCGCTACCCACAACCCCCACACATAACCATGGGCGTAGTAAAGTAAAGGGATTTGTCAGATCCTATGGTACCATAACCTAATACTGGCCGGCTTGATCAATGCTAATGAATGTCATTTGTTATGTGACTACAACCAACAAGTTTGTTCACTTTATTGAAATCGTTATTAGTTTGTATAAACCATCTTAATTGTTTTTGAAAAACCATCGTTTAAACTTTGAAAACCATTTCGTACATATGAATCACCCCAAAACAATTGAAAACAGTAAAATAGGGGAACTATGTACTCACATGAAGTGCAAAGTATCCTCGATCAAATAGAACTCCAACAAACTCAAGCAAATCAGAGAAATCAAACACCACCTAGTAATCGAATCACTAGTCAAACAATAGACGCCTAAATCGGAAGATCGGACAGAATGAGGTCTTGTAAACCGAATGAGTGTTGGAACTCATGTGATATGGTTTAATAAAGCCTACATTCTAAATTGGAACCTAACCTAAGTGCTTTCGACCCATCGTGACCCATTAAGGTAGCTTATGCTACTTTAACGCGTCGTGCGCGCAATGCGCGTTCGAGACGTCTAACTAGTCCTATGACAAGTATTTATGCCCATACATGTTTAATTATGTTACATAATCAGTTACGTGACAAAAGTTTAGGTTACATATGCTTAATTACCAATTATGTATGAAAAGGGTATTTTGGTAATTTTCAAAAGGCACATAACTACTTATCATGCGACTAATCAAACCTAAGTGACCATAAGGTATAACCTCGGAAGGTTATTCCCTACGCTACTATGGTTACTAAACATGTTTGGTCGGATCCTAATGATCGACCAAACGGGTCGTGTTCGAAAGTCTAAGCGGGTGTTTAGTCCGCTTGACTTACGACTCTACACAAGCACTAATCTAAAAGTGACGAGCTAAACATGTCGAAACATGTTTAGTTAAGTTAGAAAACAGGTTTTGATATCAAAACAAACGTTTTTGATACCCTAGAGTAGTTTGGTTACAAAATACGCGAGAATACGCATTTTGGCCAAAACTACGACTCGTCACTGAGCCTAGATAACGTGGTAATCAGTAGGTATCGTCATTAGGGACTATAACCATCGTGATTACGCTCACGTTATGAAGTTCAAATGAACTTCGCGTTGACCATAAACTGGTCAAAGCAGAAAGTCAAACGCAGTTTGACTTTAACGCTAAAACGAATGAAAAGAACGAAAGAACGCTTACAGAAGCTCCCCGCAAGATTTGATTCCGATTTTTCTCTCAAGTAGGAAGCATATATTTCCACTTAGAGAGCATAAATCACATTTCAAATTGTGGGTTTTGAAGTGAAATGGATGGGGTATATATAGGATTTCTAGAACTGTTAAGATCGTTCCTCGAAAACTGAGCTTTGATCTGGACCTTACATGTGTGCCCATGGTTTTCTAAAACCATGGCAGCCCCTAATGTGGACTATGTTCATTGAATACCATCCCATGGTTTTGCAAAACCATGGGTGAAAACCATTAACACTTCAAAATGGACTAGGTTCATTGAATCTGCCAGAAATTTCAAAAATGGTCCCTACACTTGTAAAACTTGATTTTTTGGCACTTTTAAGCCCCGTTAACCCCATTTCAAGGATCTAAAATAAATTTAAAGTATGGGGAACTTAAAATATGCTCAAAAACATCTCGGATGTCGGTTCGTTTGGTCGTACGGTTGCGTTATTCGCTTAATTACGACGGAAGTCGTAACGAACGCAAAAACGATCCAAATTACGCGACGAATGGAATTTTATCATGCCAATCACTAAAATAAAATATTTTAATGATTACATAAATTTTTGGATGTCTGGATATATTCAGGACGTAAGATATGCGCAAAAATGCAAACTTATGCACTTTTGACGTTTTTAGTCTCTATTGATCAAATACGTTCATTTTAGCATACCGAACCCCTCAAAGCCTATTTCTAAGCTATGTACAGGAAATTTATAGTATGTTTAACTTATGATCAAGTTCCGGAGTGTTCGTTACTACACAAAACGGTATAGTTTCACAGTTTGACACAAATAGTCCCTGCGATCGAACAAAGTTGATTTCAACACACCAAACCATCCAAAACTTATTTCTATGTTATGTGGAGGTTATTTAAGGTATGTTAAGCCTATTTCACTATTACGGAGTGTTTGTTGCATTAAACTGGTTATATTTACGCATTAGTGCGCGTATAACCTTCCAGAAAGCGATTTAGAGCTTGAAATTGGAATCTAATCGAATTGCAAAATCACCAAACACAAATACACACATAATAACACAAAAACACATATAATAACACCAAAGCACATTGTTTTATTAATAATCATCATTGTTTTACATCGTACGTCGATTACATAGCACAGTTGTCACACTTTATGGAGGCTTACGCGAGCTTGTGATGGATGAAGCACATAAGTCTCATTATTCGGTACATCCTGGTTCGGATAAGATGTACCACAACCTAAACGCTACATATTGGTGGCCTAGCATGAAAGCCCACATAGCAACCTACGTCAGTAAATGTTTGACTTGTGCGAGAGTCAAGACCGAATATCAGAAACCATTAGGCCTACTCCAACAACCAGAAATCCCGAAATGGAAGTGGGAGCAAATTTCCATGGATTTCGTTACTGGTCTGTCTAGATCTCAGCGCGGAAACGATACCATTTGGTTGATCGTGGATCGACTGACTAAGTCTGCACATTTTCTGGCTATCAAGGAAACGGATAAGTTTTCTACTCTAGCAGACATCTATCTAAAGGAAGTAGTGTCAAGGCATGGAGTGCCAACCTCCATCATTTCTGATCGTGACTCACGTTTTACATCTGAATTGTGGCAAGCTATGCACAAGTCTGGCTCTCGATTGGACATGAGCACGGCATATGATCCACAGACGGATGGGCAATCTGAACGCACCATCCAAACCCTTGAAGACATGCTTAGGGCATGCGTAATTGACTTTGGTAATGATTGGGAAAACACCTCCTGTTAGTGGAGTTTTCGTATAACAACAGTTACCACACCAGTATCCAGGCCGCTCCGTTCGAGGCATTGTACGGACGGAAGTGCCGATCACCTCTTTGTTGGGCAGAGGTTGGCGACAGTCAAATCACAGGCCCAGAACTGGTAGTAGATACAACCGAGAAGATTGCTCAGATACGACAACGAATGGCGGCAGCTCGTGACCGCCAGAAAAGCTATGCTGATAAGCGAAGAAAGCCACTCGAGTTCCAGGTTGGGGATCAGGTGCTACTTAAAGTCTCAGCTTGGAAAGGTGTAGTGCGTTTTGGCAAGCGAGGCAAGCTCAATCCACGCTATGTCGGACCGTTTGAAATCATTGAGAAAATTGGCAAAGTCGCTTACAAGTTGAATCTACCTGAAGAACTCAGCGGAGTTCACAACGTATTCCATGTGTCGAATCTGAAGAAGTGTCTGTCAGATGAGACCCTCATAGTTCCCTTAAAGGAGCTCACAACGACGACCAGTTGCGATTTGTCGAGGAACCAGTTGAAATCACGGACCGAGACGTTAAGATTCTCAAGCGTACCATAATACCTCTTGTTCGAGTCCGTTGGAACTCCCATCATGGCCCAGAGTATACCTGGGAACGAGAAGACCAAATGAAACTCAAGTATTCCCAGTTGTTTAAGAAAAGTACAACCACTACTGAGGCTGAAGCTACTACAGAATTTCAGGACGAAATTCCAAACCACCGGGGGGATGATGTGACACCCCAGGAAAACCAGGAAAACCACGCAACTTAACTAGCTTCCTCAGTAACCACGTGCTAATTTCGGGACGAAATTCTCTTAACAAGGGGAGAATGTGACAACCCTCAAAATTACATGTATCCATATGATTTATTAATGTTAATTAAAGTGCTTGATGTCTGTGCTGAATTACTTAACTACCTTCTGATTACTGTGTCTTACTTACATGTGCTTTCTAACATACTAGTCTTGTGTGGAAAATTGACTAAATAGTCCTGTATGCCTTCCTAAGTGCTGGGAATTAAAAGTGTTGCAAAAAGAAACATAAAAGACACTAAACGGAATAACTTAGCACTTTAACGTAACGGTGCCTAACCGAACAACCGGACATTACCCGGAACACTAAAATATTGCAAGAAGCATTGTTTTTATTTTTCTGAGCTAGTTATGGCTCCCTGACACTTAAACTTATTACATAATGCAAGTTACTCATGACACTAGACTTTTACCATTTAACTTCCACTAAACTACCTACTTACCATCTAATTTTCATTTAACCCCCCACCCTTGTGTCATAACCGTCCCCTAAGGGGACTCCACCCAAAGATTGTTTAAATCTTTCATTATCCTCCATAATCTTCTCCTTGGAACTTGCATGATCTTGTTTGTACTAATGGAGACATGTAATCCTTTGGGTAATAAAGATAGAGATTATATACACTAGTTCACCATCTTCATCATCACAAAAAAAAAAAAAAAAAAAAAACTACTCTCTCTCCCTCCAACAAGCTTCGGCTGAAACCCCCTATATCTTCACCACCATTTTTGATCAAGCTCCATCCAATCCAAGTATACTACAAGGTGTAAGAAGGTGAATAACGAAGCTCGGTGTTCTCAGAACTTGAAGGACCCCTCTCGCTTGCTTTTATCCTCAACATTTTCATCTTGTTCTTCCCTAGCTTTAAGCTAGTAGTAAGCTCCTTGTTAATCCTTAGATACTTCATGTTTTTAGTGGTTAATAGTTATATCTTGATGTAAACATATGAACACTAAAAGAACATAAACCTAAGGCTTGAACATAATGATGAAATAAGATGAACTCTTGATAAAATAAAGTTGTTTTGATGTTGTTGTTGTTTATTTCATGATCACTAGTAATAGGATGTTTAACATCATGTTTGAACTTGTTAAAGTAAGATTTAAAAACTTAAGTTAACAAGTTCGGAGGTGATTAGTGATCTACATAAAAGAATCACCTTCATATTTCAACATAAACTTGTTTACAAAGTGATTTCTTGAAAATGAGTGAACCAAGTGAGTAGATGGTCGTATGGACCCGAGATCTACAAATGGTTTTTCTAGACAAACCAAGTTAAAAGACGGATTTTTGAAAAGTCATGATTCTTACACTATTTTTGGAAGGAAATGAGTTTATAAGTACTAGTAAGACATGAAAATCCCGAGAGCAAGATTTTAACAAAAATAAACAGAGTTTGGAGGGTAACTAAACCCGCTAAACACCCCACTAAGTTACTATGCGTTTTTATGAATAACCAAGTTTATGTTGTTATGTAAAGTGCATTGTTTTTGCACTTGACTAGTGTAAGGTTGTTTGGTAACTTATTGTTGTTGATTGATTGAATGACTACCGAAAAGAAAATGATATGCTGATAAGCATAGACACCTCCATTTACAAAGGAAACTCTGGCGAAATTTTCTAAAAATTCCAACACTTAGAAATTATTTTTCTAACAAGTGTTCACATATACGTTTTAACTTTGCTTTTCAAAATAAACTTCGCCATGAGTTCTGTTACAAAAATACAAAGTATCGGGGGTTGCTTTATACAAGTAAAATGGTTAAATATATATTTAGAATATATTTTATACTAGAACACTTGTGTGGATACTTGTTTATTTTGTGAGATAGTTATATTATTTGAGGGTAAAATAATATAACTTAACAAAGTACCTTGATATTAGAATTGTGTGGTATGTGATAGAAATAATGAGTAGATAAACCGTACGTAGGATACGTGTTATGCATGAGAAACTGATTGTTATCTGTACTTTATTAGGACGTGCTTGATTTCCTGATTTTTAGAGTAATTAATCTAACCGAGCAAACCGAGGCGAGTTCACAGACTTTCTAAGGCATGGGATTCCCGGTGGTTGGGAATGGGTTAAAGAATTAAAACGGAACCTACATATCCTCCTTGGGTAGGATATGTACCGCCATCCTCCATAGGTAGGATGCCAATATTAATCCTGCGTATTCTCCTTGGGTAGAATACGTACGTGATGTGCACAAAATGCAACATATAAATTACATCAATTGTGGCATAAAACTAACCCTTTTTAGTACTAATGTTGGAAAAAGTGTGCTTTTGTCTTCCTTTTGTATTTTCAGGATTAAATGAGCTCAAATGAATAAAAGAAGCAAAAAGGCAACTAAACCTAACACAAATACAAGAAAAGGAACAAACGTGGCATGCCCGACCCCCCGACAACATCTTCCCAAGCAAAACAAGGAAACAGAGGACTGAACACGCCCCGTGCTCAATGAGCATGGGGGCGTGCCCAAGTGTCAGCAGAAAAGACAAAGTGGTAGAAGCTTCCATCGCCCACCACGGGGCCGTGCTCAGCGGACACAGGGCCGTGGTCAACTATAAGATTCGTGAAATCCAGGCAAATCTTGATGGTACAGATATGCTTCTGCACACGGGGTCGTGCTCCGCGGACACGGGGGCGTGGTCAACTAATGCAGACAAACTGCATTTAATGAAGAAAGAGAGGAGGATGGAAACGGGGCCGTGCCCAATGGACACGGGGCCGTGTCCGAGCTTCTGTTCAGCCTATAAATAGGAGTGCTTGGAGCTCTTGCAACTCATCCCTTGGCACACCACACCTCTCACACTTCACCCACCACCCACCACCATCACAACACCATCATCCACCACCATCATCCATTGTCCATCATAGAGTGTGTGAGTCATCTCAGGATCCAAGATTGATCGTAAGAGTTCTTGACAATCAAAGGCCATGTTTGCCTAAGTCTCTTACATCACTTGGTGAAGACAAGTGTTTAGTGTAATACTTTTTATTTTTAATCTTTTGCACTTTTTAATTGGTTTTGTATTAATGACTTTAATAACTAGTTTCTTATGTTGAAGGTGATTTTTCCTTATCGTTTGTCCGTGGTGTCTTGGCATTATTTTACTGTCTATATAAAATAAAAGATTTTCACCATTCATATCTCCACGATCTATATGGAGGTATGTTGGCTACCTGGTCGGGGGTTAAGGGAACGGTTTGGTAAGAGTCTTGCCATTGTTCAGTGTATAGATCCTGCAAAGGACCTGGGTTAAATTTAGTAGGACCTCCTTCAATACCCAACGGTATTGGATGGCGGGGGTCCAAACTCTTTGACCCCCTCATAAGTTAAACTACTATTAAAACTTTAACCCGGCTACTTAGGACTGTATCCTTGCTGACTCAGACTACTTAGCCGAGGGTAACGTCGCCTTCAAAAGAGGGGCCTACCACATTATGCATTAATAACTTAATTAATTATCTTTCAATAATCCGACCCTTTAGGATTGTATCCTTGCTGACTCAAACTACTGAGTTGAGGGTAACGTCGCCATCAAAAGAGGGGCCTACTACAATAACTAAGATAATCTCTTAAATAAGTGCAAAAGTGCGAAAATAATCAAAGGTTACACTACACATGAGTCGGATCCAAGTGATTCATCTTGTCTATCTATTTTTACTTTTCTTTTACTTTTCAGCATTTTAGTTAGTTTTATTTTTCTAGTTTAAAAATCTTTTTTCTAACTTTTCGATTTGATTAGACGTTGAGGATAAACCGGTACTAAAAGCTCTTGTGTCCTTGGACGACCTCGGTATCTTACCAACACTATACTATGTCCACGATCGGTGCACTTGCCCATATGTGTGTTTGGTGTTAGTGAATATCGTGTTTATAAATTTAAAATTTGGCTAAAAAGTGTAAAAAGGGCTTAAAATATACACCTAAAATATAACACACTTCACGCACATCAGTACGTTCGTCCTCCTTGGGTAGGACAACAACCTTAAAACTTACTGGACAAAACTCTATCATTAAGTCCCTCATTTTATATCGACTTAATCGCCGAGGCCGATGGCGAGCGGGTCATTAGTTAATAGCGCTATTAGGTTTAACAAACATCACACCGTGCCGTTCGGACGGGCGTGTACTAATGGACTATGGCAAACTGTCAATGATGATAGACATTGACGTAGGGCACAACTTACTTTCGTTAGTAGTCGATATCGTAACGGTCTAGTGGTTCATATGGGGAAGCCCCCACTAAATACGGTTTGGGAAAAGAGAAATTGGTTAAACATATTTTCAACTATGGGGTAACCCCCACGGCAAGTAAGCCAACTAAACAAAAACTATGTTTTTGAAACAACTTAAAACGAACACCCAACTGTGAACTCACTCAACTTTGTTGTTGACTCGTTGTTACATGCCTTGCAGGTTGTTAGAGACTTATGGAGCTTGCACGAGGAGGAGGTCGTTGTGGGATACAGACTGTTACTTTCCGTGCTTAATAATTAATCCTTATGAACTTATTAAACTTACGTTTTGGATTTTAAACTTTTGAACTATGGAACTTATGTTTTGGACTTACGTTTTATGCTTCCGCTGTTAACTTAGAGTTGGTTACTTCCTTTTGGTCACCAATTGTATTGTGGTTGGTTTTATTTACTTAATTACGTTGTTCAATATGATTGGTGGCTCGATCCTGGTCAAGTCACGCCTCCAAGCGGTGATACTCCGCATGGTGGATTTTGGGGGTGTGACACCCTTGTTCCTGTTACTCGAATACTAGCCTTGTATATCCCATTTAGTTTTACACTATTTTGAACCTTACACCTTTTTTACTGTCACACCCCGACCACGTAAAACAACAAAACGTGGCGGAATCGTTGGGGAGTGTTGTAACAGAATCATTGTTTCATAACACATGGAAAAATTGAAATGTTGTTTTATTGATTAAAAGAGTTGCAATGTCTTAACAAACAAAGAAGTATAACAAAATTAACTAGTCTTGCATCTTTTATTGTCACTAAGGCCCAAGTCCGCCTATGTGTATCTTGATCAATCCTATGCATCATCTCCTGAAACACATGTGAAAATAGGTACGTCAGCATAAAAATGCCGGTGAGTACATAGGTTTTATTGATTTAGGATTCATGACTTATAAGTTTAGAAAAAGGTTGTTTAACAAAAATCAGTCATGATCCTTGTAAAATGTTTTGTTTTATAAATCGTTTGAAAAGCGATGATAGATATGTATAGTTAAAAGAATGATAGTAAGGTTAAATGAATAACCAAGTAAAAAGAATTTGTATAAAACAAACTGTTTTGTAAAACAATGTTTTGTGAAAAATATGTTATTTGTGTAAAAATGTGTAAATCCAAATTGAATGATTTAAATAACGCTACGACATGTAATATAATACAACACTTATATATAGGAAGTACCAGCGGCGTATCCACCATGCTTGTATCACATTACACACGTCTCGTTACTTAAATCACTTACCCAAACAAACCACCAATGTAAATTGCCCATGTCTAAACCAATTGTAAAATGTCATTGTGAAAACCATGTCAAAATGTTTATGTCAAAATGTAGTCCATGAAATGTGTATATCAATATCAAAATGTCCATGTCAAATGTCAATCAAGTGATGTGTAAACAAAATGTCATGTATGACAAGTGAAGTATGTATCAACTATACCATAGGTGAAAAATGCAGAAAACAAAGTATTAAAGTAAAACTCAGTTTAAATCAATGTTATGTTTTGTGGAAATTCATGATATACTGATACAAACATTTATGCGGTATTGTGAAAATTCCATACATTCAAGCCTTGAGACAGCAGGATAACCTTAGAGTAAAGGTTATCAAAAAGAAATGTTTTTGGATTCAGTCATTCCATCCATCCAAACAAACCTAGGATTTTAGGAACCGGATTTGTCAAGTCCTATGGTACCATTACCTACTACCGAGCGGCGTGATCAATGTTAATGAATGTACATTGTCCCATTTAAACAAACCAAATGTCATACCAAAACGTAAGCATGTGATGTGATGTGAATGTACTAAGTATGAACAAAATGAACATACATAGCATGTGATGTGAAACAAATATACTAAGTATGATGAACATACAAAGCATGTGATGTAAAACAAATGTACAAAGTATGATGAACACACATAGCATGAAAAGGTAATGTAAAACAATGTACTAAGTATGCGCTAAATGAACATACATAGCATAAAATGTCATGTAAAACGATGTACTAAGTATGCACACAATGGACATACATAGCAAAAACATAATGAAATCATGTACTAATAGTGTACTAGTGAACATAACAAGTATATGATATGAAAACATGAAATGCATGAAAGTAACAAGTAAGCACATGTGTTTCACCCCCAAAATGTTTGAAAAACAGTAAAAGAGGGGACTATGTACTCACTTGAGGGTGCTTAGAAGTCTTGAACAACAACCAAGCAAAGCTAGATGGATCACGTAAACCAAATGAGTATTGGAACTCATCTGATATGGTTAGACAAAGCCCACATACTAAAACAAAACCTAACCTAAGTGCTTACGACCCATTACGACCCGTTTAGGTAGCTTATGCTACTTTAACGCGTCGTTCGCGTAAAACGCGTTCGGACCGCTTAACTAGTCCTATGACAAGTAAAATATGCCTTAACATGTCTAATATAGTTACCTAATCAGTTTAGATGTCAAAATTTAGGTTACATATTGTCACGATCCGCCTAAATACAAAACTTTTTTCGCGAGTTCCGGAAGATTCCGGAACACTAAAGAGGTGTCTAGGGCTGCCCGGAAGTTTCCGGAACAGCCTACAAGTTGCTGGAACGATTTGGCACCATCGGAAGGTTCTAGATCAGCCTTCAAAGATCTAGAAAGGGCTGATATTTCCGCATCCAAGAATCCTCTAGAAAGACCATGAAATCACTTAGAAAACATGGATATTTTGAAAGAACATTCTAGAATGTAGCTCATAAAAATCCAAGATATTTTGTATAGAATTCTCTAGTTATAGAATTCTCTAGAACTAGTACATAGCATGTATAAATAAGTGGAAGGGATCTCATTTGGAGATCACCCAACATCTTAGCAAGTTACTACACTTGTACTTGTAAACTCTCCTTTGTAAACATCTTGTAATCAATACTAAGTTGTTTCTTTGTAAGCAACACTTGCAATCATCACTTGATTCCCACAAAACCATATCATCGTTGGGCACAAAAGCTTAACTTAGATCAAGTCTAAGTTGCTACACGTGAGTCAGAAGTTACTCCGTGACAAGTGGTATCAGAGCGGGACGATTCATTCGGGATGGCAACCGAAACAAAGGGAGATGAAAGACGCACAACTAAGAAAGAACGAGATGCAACATTTGACAAGCGCATTGGCGACACAGAGGAAGCGGTCACTGGATTGGGCGCACAACTGGACCATGCATTCCAACGATTACAAACGTTGGAAACTGATTTTGAAGCTTTCAACGACGACGTCAAGTCTCTCATGAGCGTTTGGCGTCACGAGCTTACGACATTGTTCAAGGAGGAAATGTCGAAGCTACGAAACGAGGTGGAGAATAGTATTCGAGATTGTCACCACAGCTTCTTGGACCTAGAAGCAAAAGTGAAGGAAAATAAACAACTAGTTGTGCATTCAGCCAACACCGATCTCTTCGCTCCTAGGGTGGAGATCCCAAAACCATCTCCATTCCTTGGCAAAAGAGAAGCACAAGCGGTTGACGACTTCGTATGGGAGATGGAACAATACTTAGGTGGAGTGCAAATTAAGGATGATGCCACCAAAATCAAGACGGCCAGCATGTACCTAAAAGACACGGCAGCACTATGGTGGAGACGTCGATACACGGACATCACCAAAGGTACGTGCACTATTAACACTTGGGCTGAATTTGTCCAAGAACTAAAGAAACAATTTTACCGGATCAATGCTGAGCACGAAGCTAGGAGCAAACTAAGAAAGCTCAAGCATACCGGAACTCTCAAGGACTATGTAAAAGAATTCACAACGCTTGTCCTTGAAATCCCCGATCTATCGGAAAAGGATTCCCTTTTCTACTTCCTCGACGGGTTACAATATTGGGCTAGAAAAGAATTGGACCGTCACAATGTTCAAGATTTAGCTATTGCCATCGCCTTAGCTGAAGGCTTGATCGATCTTAAAGAAAAACATCCTAATAAACCCGTAGTGGAAGAACCTGATGACGACATGGGTGGGGGAGCAAAACCAAGTTACACCCGGAGGATTGAAGGACCAAAACCCCCACGAAACAATAACCAACTCGCAAGGAGAGGATGCTTCATTTGCGAGGGGCCACATGATGCACGTGATTGCCCAAAGAAATCTAAGTTAACAGCCCTTATCAGGATCGAAGATGATGAAGCCGAAGGTAGCAGGGAGGCTCGTCTCGGGGCGATGCAACTCCAAGTCCTTAATGCTTTAAGGACACAACAAACAAAGCCGCTAAGAATAGCCCATGACTGCTCGAGTAAGACCAAGGAAAATTCCACAAATGAGGACCCAAAAGGTCTTCGATTCATAACACTCGACATTAACGGGCAACACGCAAAAGCATTAGTTGATACCAGAGCCAGTCACAATTTCATTACTAGGGACGAGGCCAAAAGACTTGGTTTACGGATCAGCACGCAAGAGGGACTAATGATGAAGGCTGTTGGCGGAGACCCCAAAGCAATCGAAGGAGTCACCTATAACGCTAAGGCCAAGGTCGGGACATGGAACGGAAAGGTCACTTTCTCGGTCATTCCCATGGATGACTACAAGATCATGCTCGGGAAGGCATTCTTCCGGAGATCCAACGCCATTCTAGCACCCTTTCTCAACACCATGTACATCATTAAGGGCAAAGAAGTTCACACGGCACCCTTGGAGACGAATACAAGGTACCAACGCAAAGCATTATCCGCCATGCGGATCGTGAGAACAAGGCATCAGCCACACAAGTACCACGACGAGGACGTCGTGAATTTAGGTGGGGGAGAATGTCACGATCCGCCTAAATACAAAACTTTTTTCGTGAGTTCCGGAAGATTCCGGAACACTAAAGAGGTGTCTAGGGCTGCCCGGAAGTTTCTGGAACAGCCTACAAGTTGCTGGAACGATTTGGCACCATCGGAAGGTTCTAGATCAGCCTTCAAAGATCTAGAAAGGGCTGATATTTCCGCATCCAAGAATCCTCTAGAAAGACCATGAAATCACTTAGAAAACATGGATATTTTGAAAGAACATTCTAGAATGTAGCTCATAAAAATCCAAGATATTTTGTATAGAATTCTCTAGTTATAGAATTCTCTAGAACTAGTACATAGCATGTATAAATAAGTGGAAGGGATCTCATTTGGAGATCACCCAACATCTTAGCAAGTTACTACACTTGTACTTGTAAACTCTCCTTTGTAAACATCTTGTAATCAATACTAAGTTGTTTCTTTGTAAGCAACACTTGCAATCATCACTTGATTCCCACAAAACCATATCATCGTTGGGCACAAAAGCTTAACTTAGATCAAGTCTAAGTTGCTACACGTGAGTCAGAAGTTACTCCGTGACAATATGCTTTAAATGAATTTATGCGTAAAAAGGGTATTTTGGTAATTTACCTGAGGCATATAAACTACCTATCATACAACTACTTAAGCGACGTGACCATAAGGTATAACTTGGAAGGTTATTCCCTATACAACTATGGTCACCTAAATTGTTTGGTCGGATCTTAATGATCGACCAAATGGGTCGGGTTCGAAAGTATAAGCGATTGATTAGATCGCTTACCTTTACGACCCTAAACAAGCACAAATCTAAAAGTGACGAGCTAAACATGCTAGAACATGTTTAGCTAAGTTAGAAAACAGGTTTGGTATCAAAACAAACGGTTTTGATACCCTAGAGTAGTTTGGTTACAAAATACGCGAGGAAACGCATTTTGGCCGAAACTACGACTCGTCACTGAGCCTAGATAACGTGGAAATCAGTAGGTATAGTCACTAGGGACTATAACCATCGTGATTACGCTCACGTTATGAAGTTCAAACGAACTTCGCTTTGACCATAAACTGGTTAATGCAGAAAGTCAAACACAGTTTGACTTTAACGCTAAAACGAACGAAAAACGCGAAAGAATACTTACAGAGGGTCCCCGCAAGATTGAATTCCAAGTATTTCTCAGGTATGAAGTGATAATCACTCCAACTTAGAGAAAATCTCAGAATTCAAGTGAGGAATGAATGAAATGAATGTGGGTATTTATAGGAGAGCTAGAACCGTTAGGATCGTTTATCGGGAAACGAGCTTCGATCTAGACCCTCCACTTGGGCCCATGGTATTGCTAAACAATGGGGCACAAGAAAACCATCAAATTTAGCCCATGGTATTGCAAAAATTGCATTAAAACCCCTGAATTCGACCCAGATTGAAAAATCTGAAGTTTCTGTCTGACAGGCTCTCGCGCCCCGCGTAAGAATTAAGCTTGGCTTACGCGGGCCGCCTGGCCAACTTTGGCAGATTGTCAAAACAGGTCCCTGCACATCAGAAACTTGCATTTCGGCTCATTTTTGACACGTTTAAGCCCCGTTAACCTCATTTCAAGGCTCTAAAATGAAGTTAAAGTATAGGGAACTCAAAACATGCTCAAAAATATCTCGGATGTCGATTCGTTTGGTTGTACGGTTGCGTTGTTCGGTTAATTACGACGGAATGCGCATAAGCGCGAAAAACGATCCAAATTGCGCGACGAATGGGTTTTCTCATGAAAAACACTAAAATAAAATATTTTAATGCTTGCATAAATTTTTGGATGTCCGGATGTATTCGGAACGTAAGTTATGTGCGAAAATGCAAACTTATGCACTTTTTGACGCTTTTAGTCCCTGAATGAGCATGAAGTTTATTTTAGCACACCGAACACCTCAAAGCCTATTTCTAAGCTATGTAAAGGATATTTAAGGTATGTTTAACTTATGTTCAAGTTCTGGAATGTTCGTTACAGTTCAAATTGGCATACTTTCGTAGTTTGTCATATTTAGTCCCTGTAAGCGAAAAGACTTGATTTCGGCATACTAAACCTTCCAAAACTTATTTCTAAGTTATGTAAAGGTTATTTAAGGTATGTTAAGCCTATGTCACTATTCCAGAGTGTTTGTTGCATTAAACTGGTTACATTTATGCATCAGTGCGCATATAACCTCCCGGAAAGCGATTTAGAGCCCGAAATCGAACAAGAATTGATATGTGCAAATGATACACATGTTTATACAAATCCCAAGTATGAAATACAATATTTTATTGGTTTGGTATTTGTTTGATGGCTGAAGTGACACAGATGTCACAGTCTCCCCTACTTCAGGAAATTTCATCCCTAAATTTATTTAGAGGAAACTTGTGAGAGTTTGAAACATGACGTTGAAAAGATCAAACAACACTGGTTAGAGTTCTGAACTTCTAGTAACTTTAAATAACATCATGCTTACAATGTGGGAGGGACACTTATATACAAGTATATAAAGTGTTATTGGTGCGTCCACCGTACCTCTATTACATTGTTCACATTTTGTTATGGTTGCCACTATTGGTTCTTACACATAATAAGTCTTACTATGGTTTTCCGTGCACTGAACTTTGTAATTATGTATGCATCCATAATTACGTAATTCCTTGCATAGTCACGTAGTGCATCTTATAATGTGTAGGGGAAGGAAACAATGAACGAGCCGGTGATGATTGTGCTTAGACCACCATAGAGCCTTTTAATTAAATCAGTGAATGATTTAAATAGACTACCAAGGAGTCTGTTCAGCTATATCACCATATGTCATTCTTAACCAGATTCTGAATCAATCTTTTGACTAGACCACTCAAAGGGTCTCTTTTGAATCATGGAATGGTACTATATAATCCGAGGGTCTTGACTATCACGTAGAAGCCTAATAAGGATTTAAGGTAGTACCTTTTTGAATATCCTACTATGAATCCCTCAAATGAAGATATGAAAGGTTCTACGAGGATTTGGATAATGAATATCCAGTGTATTCAAAAACAAAAAAAATTCATAAAAAGAAAACACAAAGTGCATAAACACTTAATCACATAATTGTTTAACTTGGTTTTAAATTTGTCAACATTTTGTTAATTTGTTCTGCTAACTGAGCACATGTATTTAAAGCACACCAGGTATCCAATCAGTGGATTTTGATTGGTGCTTTAAACATTATCAAGAATCTAATTATGAAGGTAGAAAGATCTTAAAGAGAAAATTCGATTTCGATTATAAGGAACCGAAATGTTCGAATTAAGGTACACAAAGAATCCAATTAAGGATTCTGATTTGAATGATAATTATGCACAAGGATCTAATTGTAATGATAAGAAGATCCCATATGGATTTTAGAAGTTGAAGATGTTTTGAAATCTTGCACTGGGTGTGCTTAAGTCAAAACATGAAGTAAAAATGCTTATGAAATTGAGATGCTAGATATGCCAAGGCGACACATGAAGCGGAATTTGAAGGTTAAGTCAATGTATGAGGAAAATATTTTGAAAACTATGCATGGGGTTCTAAAATGTGTTCAATGTTTTTTGAAACCTTATATATAATACTTTTGAGATCATAAAGTAGGTGTATTAGGTAGGTATATTTATAAAAATGTTTTAAAATCATGCAAGATAAATTTTGAAATTATGTATAAGGTTTTTGAAAACATGAATGGTGCTTTTGAAATCACGCACTTGATATAAGTAATTATACTGTATTAATAACATATTGAAATCATGAAGGTCGTTTTTGAAAACATAGACAATGTTTTTGAAATCACGGAGGTTGTTTTTGAAAATATAGATAATGTTTTTGAAATCATGCATTTGATATATTAAGTAAATACACTATATTAAAAATGTTTTCGACTATATAAAATGTTTTTGAAATCATGGAGGTTGTTTTGAAAACTTATGTTATGCATGTTGAAAAATCAGAACGTAATGGGTATGAGATTTGAAAATACCCTTAGTTATCTAACCAGGGATTCAAAGGCACAGATGTGCAAAAGCACGATTACTCATAATGTCACTTTATTTCATGTACTTCGTCTCTTAGAATGAAACGAGTACTTAAAATTTTTGAGGAAATCATGAGCGGTCACTCGAAAGGGAGAATCACAACAGTAGTTTGTAAAGAGCATAGCTCCTTGATGTAGGTATCATAGGGAAATGCCATACACACATATAGCTACATTTGTGTATCAGAATTGCGAACAACGACTTTTATTTATGAACAAAACAGATTGTTTCACAATATAAGAAAACAAAAGAAACAAAGGCATAAGACAGCAACGTCCTTTGCTCGGCCAAATGCTCATCCAAGGGTTGGATTTTCATTGACAATCTTTGGGCATTTTTTCCTGAAATGGCTCGTCTCGCCACAGTTGTAGCAAGTACCAGACGGAAAACGAGCTTGAGTAGGGTTGACTTGGAGTTGGGTAGCAGCAAGACTTGTAACAGCTTTGTTCTGGATAGCAAAGCGGCATATGTTAATCAAATGTCCTAACCGTCCACAGTAGGTACATTTGGAGCAGGGTATGAGGTTTGAATGATGATGGTTGCATCGTTTGCACCATGGGGCAGTTCCTATGTACGGCTTCCTAGCTGGTGGCGCTGCCACTTGGCTAGGTCCCGCTTGATTAGGTGTAGCTGCTGCGGGTTTCCTTGAAGCCTTACGCTTCCTTGATTTTGGTGTAGGCTTGACTTCTGCTTCCTTTGGTGACTCTTGAGTGGCTGTATTTTTGAGACGAGACATGGCAATGCCTAGATCCACAGACTTCAAAATCACTTCGCCTATTTGCTGGGCAAATTTGGCTGTTTGCTCGGACATTTGACCGTTGTTGAGATGAAGAGACATTCTAGAAGAAAATGAAAGACATAGGAAGCAACATATGAAATGTTATCGGATAAAAAAAACAGAAAGGCAATGCATAGGAATTGAGATCATTTGTTTGTTACCTCTGGCAAACAAATGAGACGGTGACAAATCAAAGCAAACGGGTCATAATAATGCATCGCTGAAGACATGCTCACCTATAAGTGAACACTCACCCTAAGAGTTCCCAGGTAAGAGTGACTGGTCCGATACTGCGGATTTGTACGAACACTCTAGCCTTAGACAGAAAACTCAGAGTACAGGCATTCACCTTTCCAGTTTGCACGTGTTCACATTATAAGACCCAAACTTTGACGAGATTTGAAAACTTAGAGGGTTCAAAACCTAGTAATCAATCATCCTAGAACAGATGATTAGTTTTCAAAGCGGTTTTGAAATTTATGTTCTTGTTGTGGTTGTCGCCTAAGGATAGGTGACGGTATTGTTTTATGACTAAACGCAAGTAAACTCGCATTAGGGTCCTAGGAAGGTTATAGATTAGGTCAAAGCATTACTAATAATCTAATTCCCTATAACCATGAGCTCTGATACCAACTTTTCTGTCACACCCCGACCACGTAAAACAACAAAACATGGCGGAATCGTCGGGGAGTGTTGTAACAGAATCATTGTTTCATAACACATGGAAAAATTGTAATGTTGTTTTATTGATTAAAAGAGTTGCAATGTCTTAACAAACAAAGAAGTATAACAAAATTAACTAGTCTTGCATCTTTTATTGTCACTAAGGCCCAAGTCCGCCTATGTGTATCTTGATCAATCCTATGCATCATCTCCTGAAACACATGTGAAAATAGGTACGTCAGCATAAAAATGCCGGTGAGTACATAGGTTTTATTGATTTAGGATTCATGACTTATAAGTTTAGAAAAAGGTTGTTTAACAAAAATCAGTCATGATCCTTGTAAAATGTTTTGTTTTATAAATCGTTTGAAAAGCGATGATAGATATGTATAGTTAAAAGAATGATAATAAGGTTAAATGAATAACCAAGTAAAAAGAATTTGTATAAAACAAACTGTTTTGTAAAACAATGTTTTGTGAAAAATATGTTATTTGTGTAAAAATGTGTAAATCCAAATTGAATAATTTAAATAACGCTACGACATGTAATATAATACAAGCACTTATATATAGGAAGTACCAGCGGCGTATCCACCATGCTTGTATCACATTACACATGTCTCGTTACTTAAATCACTTACCCAAACAAACCACCAATGTAAATTGCCCATGTTTAAACCAATTGTCAAATGTCATTGTGAAAACCATGTCAAAATGTTTATGTCAAAATGTAGTCCATGAAATGTGTATATCAATATCAAAATGTCCATGTAAATGTCAATCAAGTGATGTGTAAACAAAATGTCATGTATGGCAAGTGAAGTATGTATCAACTATACCATAGGTGAAAAATGCACAAAACAAAGTATTGAAGTAAAACTCAGTTTAAATCAAAGTTATGTTTTGTGGAAATGCATGCTATACTGATACAAACATTTATGCGGTATTGTGAAAATTCCATACATTCAAGCCTTGAGACAGCAGGATAACCTTAGAGTAAAGGTTATCAAAAAGAAATGTTTTCGGATTCGGTCATTCCATCCATCCAAACAAACCTAGGATTATAGGAACGGGGTTTGTCAAGTCCTATGCTACCATTACCTACTACCGAGCGGCGTGATCAATGTTAATGAATGTACATTGTCCCATTTAAACAAACCAAATGTCATACCAAAACATAAGCATGTGATGTGATGTGAATGTACTAAGTATGAACATAATGAACATACATAGCATGTGATGTGAAACAAATGTACTAAGTATGATGAACATACATAGCATGTGATGTAAAACAAATGTACTAAGTATGATGAACACACATAGCATGAAAAGGTATTGTAAAACAATGTACTAAGTATGCGCTAAACGAACATACATAGCATAAAATGTCATGTAAAACGATGTACTAAGTATGCACACAATGGACATACATAGCAAAAACATAATGAAATCATGTACTAATAGTATACCAGTGAACATAGCAAGTATATGATATGAAAACATGAAATGCATGAAAGTAACAAGTAGGCACATGTGTTTCACCCCAAAATGTTTGAAAAATAGTAAAAGAGGGGACTATGTACTCACTTGAGGGTGCTTAGAAGTCTTGAACAACAACCAAGCAAAGCTAGATGGATCACGTAATCAAACGGCACCCTATATAGATAACTACATAAATAACCGGACCTAAATCGGGGGATTGGATAGTATGAGGTTTCGTAAACCAAATGAGTATTGGAACTCATCTGATATGTTAGACAAAGCCCACATACTAAAACGAAACCTAACCTAAGTGCTTACGACCCATTACGACCCGTTTAGGTAGCTTATGCTACTTTAACGCGTCGTTCGCGTAAAACGCGTTCGGACCGCTTAACTAGTCCTATGACAAGTAAAATATGCCTTAACATGTCTAATATAGTTACCTAATCAGTTTAGATGTCAAAATTTAGGTTACATATGCTTTAAATGAATTTATGCATAAAAAGGGTATTTTGGTAATTTACCTAAGGCATATAAACTACCTATCATTCAACTACTTAAACGACGTGACCATAAGGTATAACCTTGGAAGGTTATTCCCTATACAACTATGGTCACCTAAATTGTTTGGTCGGATCTTAATGATCGACCAAATGGGTCGGGTTCGAAAGTATAAGCGATTGATTAGATCGCTTACCTTTACGGCCCTAAACAAGCACAAATCTAAAAGTGACGAGCTAAACATGCTAGAACATGTTTAGTTAAGTTAGAAAACAGGTTTGGTATCAAAACAAACGGTTTTGATACCCTAGAGTAGTTTGGTTACAAAATACGCGAAGAAACGCATTTTGGCCGAAACTACGACTCGTCACTGAGCCTAGATAATGTGGAAATCAGTAGGTATAGTCACTAGGGACTATAACCATCGTGATTACACTCACATTATGAAGTTCAAACGAACTTCGCATTGACCATAAACTGGTTAATGCAGAAAGTCAAACACAGTTTGACTTTAACGCTAAAAAGAACGAAAAACGCGAAAGAATACTTACAGCGGGTCCCCGCAAGATTGAATTCCAAGGATTTCTCAAGTATGAAGTGATAATCACTCCAACTTAGAGAAAATCTCAGAATTCAAGTGAGGAATGAATGAAATGAAGGTGGGTATTTATAGGAGAGCTAGAACCGTTAGGATCATTTATCGGGAAACGAGCTTCGATCTAGACCCTCCACTTGGGCCCATGGTATTGGTAAACAATGGGGCACAAGAAAACCATCAAATTTAGCCCATGGTATTGCAAAAATTGCATTAAAACCCCTGAATTCGACCCAGATTGAAAAATCTGAAGTTTCTGTCTGACAGGCTCTCGCGCCCCGCGTAAGAATTAAGCTTGGCTTACGCGGGCCGCCTGGCCAACTTTGGCAGATTGTCAAAACAGGTCCCTGCACATCAGAAACTTGCATTTCGGCTCATTTTTTACACGATTAAGCCCCGTTAACCTCATTTCAAGGCTCTAAAATGAAGTTAAAGTATAGGGAACTCAAAACATGCTCAAAAATATCTCGGATGTCAGTTCGTTTGGTTGTACGGTTGCGTTGTTCGGTTAATTACGACGGAATGCGCATAAGCGCGAAAAACGATCCAAATTGCGCGACGAATGGATTTTCTCATGCCAAACACTAAAATATAATATTTTAATGCTTGCATAAATTTTTGGATGTCCGGATGTATTCGGAACGTAAGTTATGCGCGAAAATGCAAACTTATGCACTTTTTGACGCTTTTAGTCCCTGAATGAGCATAAAGTTTATTTTAGGACACCGAACACCTCAAAGCCTATTTCTAAGCTATGTAAAGGATATTTAGGGTATGTTTAACTTATGGTCAAGTTCCGAAATGTTCGTTACAGTTCAAATTGGCATACTTTCGTAGTTTGTCATATTTAGTGCCTATAAGCGAAAAGACTTGATTTCGGCATACCAAACCTTCCAAAACTTATTTCTAAGTTACGTAAAGGTTATTTAAGGTATGTTAAGCCTATGTCACTATTCCGGAGTGTTTGTTGCATTAAACTGGTTACATTTATGCATCAGTGCGCATATAACCTTCCGGAAAGCGATTTAGAGCCCGAAATCGAACAAGAATTGATATGTGCAAATGATACACATGTTTATACAAATCCCAAGTATGAAATTCAATATTTCATTGGTTTGGTATTTGTTTGATGGCTGAAGTGACACAGATGTCACATTTACGCCCTGATTGAGGTTCTCGGCATTGAAAAATCTTCGTAAACTAAATCAAACGTATATATGTTGACATTAAAGAGATATACAGTCAAGAAAATCAAGAGTAATGGTGATATATATGTGGATTTTACACCAAAAAATAAACGCTCAAAAAATGGCTACAATTTAAGGAATGTGTTTAGTGACGGAATCATATTCCTAAGTGACGGAGAAAGGTCTAGGGACATGAAAAGCTGCTTCTAGGAGGTTGTCACGTGTTTTCGCTCAACGAATCCATTCTTGGGTGGATGGTATGGTCCTTTTTCCTATAACTCGAATCCAAGCTCGGTATATCCCATTTTAGTTTTACACCATTTTGAACCTTACACCTTTTTTACTCTCTGATCGAGGTTCTCGGCATTGAAAAATCTTCGTAAACTAAATTACACATGTATATGTTGACATTTAAAAGATATACAGTCAAGAAAATCAACAGCAATGGTGATATATATGCGGATTAGACAACAAAAAATATGTCACACCCCCAAATTCCACCTGCGGATGACACCCGCTTCGAGGGCGTGACCGACCAGGATCCAGCCACCAATCATACTGAATGATTAAATTTAATATCCAAATAGTGCTTACTAACCATACGATTAGCAAGTGTTAAGTTTAGAGTTCAATGTTTTAAGTTCAGAGCAAAAAAGTAGCGGAAGCATAAATAAACAGTTTTAAACAATGTTCATAAGGTAAGCATGATAAATGCCCAACACACGGGCAGACGACCACTACACATCCCAAGCAGCTGCTCCAGTCACTGGCCACCTGCAAAGCATGCAGTAAGGGGTCAACAATAATGCTGAGTGAGTTCACTAGTAGTCCAGTTTTAATTACCAAAAACTCGTTTCACCAGTTAATTTATCCGTTTATACATGCCATGGGGAGCTACCCCAAAAGTTAGCGACTAAACTGTTTTTCCAATACCGAACACTAGGTAACCGTTTGCGTTTCCGCAGGATGCCCCGATGTCAATGTTCTATCATCATTGACGGATGCCTGAGTACATTAGTTCACGACCGATCCCATACCATGGCACGGTGTGAGGTTGGTAAAACCTAAATAGCGCTATCAACTAATAACCCGTTCGCCTGGCCCCGGCGACTAATCGGTATTATGTAGTAGGGACTTGAGTGATAGAGTTGCGTTTAGTGCCGTTTGGTTGCATTCCGTATAAACAGTAATTAACTAAAAGGTTTCCCAATACAAGGGAAGGTAAAGTAAGTTTGTTCCCAGTAACTAGGGAAGGAATGTAAATGGTATCCCCTTTTACAAGGGGATAGGGTTGTTTTAGTCTCGTGTCCCAAACCACCGGGACGCATGCTTTTAAGTTGTGAACTCACCTTGGGTTGCTCGGTAGATATTTTTACCCGGTCAAGTATGTTGGTCACCACGTCCTATCATGGTTACCAAATATGGGTCAAGTCGGGTACAAGTAAACGTATGGCAATACATATAGCAAACACGTATAACATGCGAATACACAAACAGTTGGGTTATTGGGTCATCCCTAAACATACAATTAGCAACAACAACACATAGCCCAGTCAATAGAAAGCCCAACAGTCAAAGCCCAATAACACCAAAATAGCCCAGTCGAGACAAGGGTGGTTGCGACTCGCAACCGAGGTTACGACTCGCAACCGAGGTCTCGGTTCATCACGTTTTGGTTACGAGTCGTAACCAGAGGTTCCGACTCGCAACCGGCGGTTCCGACTTAGCAGCAGTGGTTACGACTCGCAACCGGATTCGATACGCGTTGATTGCGACTCGCAACTGGGAGGTCTCGACAAGACTTGATGTGGTCTCGAGTAGCAACCAAAGGTTGCGACTCGCAACCGTGATACGTGCACAACAAATCTTCTAGAACCTGCAATGTACTGACCAATAGAATTGCATTTTCATGTAACAGTGTACTATCCCCACTAAACATGTTTTCTTGTCCAAATTATGTCTAAAGCAGATCAAACAAGGCATATTCAAAATATTTCAAGGACCTTCATACATGTTCTTACCATATTCAAACACATTCAAGAAATTCTTATGAACAATCAACCCCATTTATCAACAAACCAACCCCGAGATCATGCATAAAAACCCTCCAATCCTTCTCGTAACATCATCCGGATAACAAGCATCAATAACCATGCAAACAATTCAATCCGAGACATATTATATTTAATCAACCAAAATCATGAATATCCATTCTATCTAAACATTCCGAAACATAAACATGCTAACCGGTTATCCATTTCACATGTTTTTATTCACACAAAACATGGCCAAACAATCATCAACAAGCATAATCGAGCATAAAATAATAAAGATCACATTCAAGCCAAGAAAACACTAACCGGCTAACTCGAGGTGTAAGAAAGGGGGTGTTCGGGTGAAGATTGATCCGGCCGATCCTCCTTGTCGTTTGTCTACTTGATCCGAGAGAGGAAGAGGGAGAAGGAGGTGGTTTTGGTTGCTAGAGTTCTTAGGTTTTTAGGGTTTTAGTGAGGAAGAAGGAGTGAGTGAGGGAGAGTGTTGTAAAAATGGTTAAGGGAGGGGAGGGTTGGTTTATATATCGAGTGGGTCAAGGGTTGTTTTCCGGGTGGGCTAAGGGGTGTCAAGGCCCAAACGGCCCATCACTACTGTTCACTCGAGACCGAACATGTCTCGAGCCGGGTTGAGGTTTCGGCCCTAATATATAACACACACATATATATATCTATGTACACATATACATGAATACACATAACATGTAGCACAATAGTTCAAATTTTCATTCAAAAACACATATACACGTAAGTTACATCAAAAGGTTTCCCGGGAAGATCCGAAGTGTCACATTATCCCCAAGTTTTAGGAACTTTCGTCCCGAAAGTTAAGGCAGCCACTGTCAAGCTAGCATAAGTGAAAGCGTTTCAACGAGGTGTCACATCATCCCCCCGTTAGTTTGGAATTTCGTCCCGAAATTCGGCTGTAGCTTCAGTGCTGGGGTTTTCGTTAGGGAACAACTGGGGATACTTGTGCTTCATCTGGTCTTCCCGCTCCCAGGTATACTCTGGGCCACGTCGCGAGTTCCAACGGACTCGTACAAGAGGTATTTGGCTACGTTTGAGGATTTTGATCTCTCGATCAGTGATTTCAATCGGTTCCTCAGTAAAGTGTAGCTGTTCGTCAATAGTTAGTTCCTTGAAAGGAATTACGAGCGTTTCACCTGATAGGCACTTCTTCAGATTGGATACGTGAAAAACGTTGTGTACCGCACTCAGTTCTTCAGGCAGGTTCAATCTATAACAAACCTTACCGATTTTCTCGGTAATTTCGAATGGTCCGATATATCGTGGATTAAGCTTGCCCCGTTTACCAAAGCGAACCACACCCTTCCAGGGTGAGACTTTAAGTAGAACCCGGTCGCCGACCTGGAATTCCAATGGTTTTCTACGCTTATCAGCGTAACTCTTCTGACGGTCACGAGCTGCCGCCATGCGTTGTCTGATCTGGGCAATCTTTTCAGTTGTATCTACCACCATCTCTAGGCCCGTGATTTGACTATCACCGATTTCCGCCCAGCAGAGAGGTGACCGGCATTTACGACCATACAATGCCTCAAAAGGTGCTGCCTGAATACTAGTGTGGTAGCTGTTGTTGTAGGAGAACTCTACTAGCGGTAGATGCTTCTCCCAGTTCTTGCCAAAATCGATCACACACGCTCTAAGCATGTCTTCTAGGGTTTGGATGGTGCGTTCAGACTGTCCATCCGTTTGCGGGTGATAAGCGGTGCTCATGTCCAAGCGTGAGCCAAAGGATTTGTGCATAGCTTGCCACAATTCCGAAGTAAAACGAGCGTCTCGGTCGGAAATAATTGAGGTTGGCACCCCGTGCCTCGAAACTACTTCCTTTAAGTAAATCTCCGCCAAGGTAGAAAACTTGTCTGTTTCTTTAATAGCCAGAAAGTGCGCGGACTTGGTCAATCGATCTACGATTACCCAAATAGTATCATTTCCGCGTTGGGACCTAGGTAGCCCTGTGACGAAATCCATGGAAATTTGCTCCCATTTCCATTTCGGGATTTCTGGTTGTTGAAGTAGACCTGCTGGCTTCTGGTATTCTGTCTTGACTCTTGCGCAAGTCAAACATTTGCTGACGTATGTTGCTATGTGGGCCTTCATGCCAGGCCACCAATATGTAGTCTTCAAGTCGTGGTACATCTTGTCCGAACCAGGATGTACTGAGTAGCGGGACTTGTGGGCTTCATCCATCACGAGTTCACGTAAAATTCCATAGAGAGGGACCCAAATGCGCCCTGTTACATAACAAGCGCCATCTTCCTTCTGTTCTAGTTGCTGTCTCGATCCTCGCAGGGACTCAGCCCTGATGTTTTCCGGTTTCAATGCTTCAACTTGGGCATTTCGGATCTGAGTAGGGAGGTTAGACTGGATGGTAAGTTGCAATGCTCGCACGCGCTTTGGTATAGTGTCCTTTCGGCTGAGGGCGTCTGCCACGACATTGGCCTTGCCCGGATGGTATTTGATGGCGCATTCGTAGTCATTCAAGAGTTCGACCCATCGACGCTGTCGCATGTTCAATTCCTTTTGCCTAAAGATATGCTCGAGACTCCTGTGATCGGTGTAAATAGTGCACTTGGTATCGTACAGGTAATGTCTCCATATCTTAAGAGCAAAAACCACTGCTCCCAGTTCCAAGTCGTGCGTTGTGTAGTTCCTTTCGTGTGTCTTGAGTTGTCGTGAGGCGTAGGCAATAACTTTCTCGCGTTGCATTAACACGCAACCGAGCCCATGGATAGACGCATCGCAGTAAACCACAAAGTCATCAGTGCCTTCAGGCAACGAGAGAATAGGGGCGCTACAGAGGTTATTCTTAAGCCTCTGAAAAGCAGATTCCTGTGCTTCATTCCACTTGTAGGCGATGCCTTTCTGAGTGAGTATAGTGAGGGGTTGTGCAATCTTCGAGAATCCCTGAATGAATCTGCGGTAGTAGCCTGCCAAGCCCAAGAATTGGCGAACTTCAGTGGGAGTCTTAGGCGTAGGCCAGTTCTTTATCGAGTCGATCTTAGCGGGGTCGACGTGAATTCCGTCCTTGTTGACCACATGCCCAAGGAAATGGACCTCTCGAAGCCAAAAGTCGCACTTCGAGAACTTGGCGTACAATTGCTCCTTGCGTAAGAGTTCGAGGATAAGGCGTAGGTGTTGTTCATGCTCCTCTTGACTTTTCGAATAAATCAGGATGTCGTCGATAAACACAATCACGAATTTGTCGAGGTAAGGCTTGCACACTCGGTTCATGAGATCCATGAAAACCGCAGGTGCGTTAGTCATTCCAAAAGGCATAACGAGGAACTCGTAATGACCATAACGAGTCCTGAATGCAGTCTTAGAGATGTCTTCATTACGAACTCTCAGCTGATGATAGCCTGATCGCAGGTCAATCTTAGAATAGTAGCTCGATCCTTGCAGCTGATCGAATAGGTCGTCGATGCGTGGGAGAGGGTAACGATTCTTGATGGTAACCTTGTTCAACTCACGATAGTCAATGCACATTCGGAATGTGCCATCCTTCTTCTTGACAAAGAGTACTGGTGCTCCCCAGGGTGATGAACTAGGACTGATAAATCCTTTATCCAATAGTTCTTGTAGTTGCGTCGAGAGTTCCTTCAGTTCTGCAGGGGCTAGACGGTACGGTGCACGAGCTATGGGTGCTGCTCCAGGAGCTAGCTCGATTTGGAATTCGACCTGACGGTGGGGAGGGAGTCCAGGTAGTTCCTCAGGAAATACCTCGGGATAATCACGTACTACAGGAAAATCTTCAATCCTCTTTTCCTTTTCGTGGGTGTTGGTGACGAGTGCTAGGATAGCGGTGTGCCCTTTTTGTAAACACTTCTGGGCTTTTAAAAGCGAGATAATGCCTGTGACTTCTCCACCCTTGTTGCCTTGGACGATGAGGGGTTGGCCAGAACGGCGAGGTATACGAACTGCTTTCTCTTGACAGAGGATCTCAGCGCGATGTTTGGATAACCAATCCATACCAATGACGACGTCGAAGCTTCCAAGTTTGACGGGAAAAAGATCGATACTAAACATGTGGCCAGACAATTCTAGTGTGCAGTCGTGGATCATGTGCGTGGCCTCGATGTTCTTACCATTAGCTATCTCGACGATGTGCTTAGAACTTAATAATGCAGGCGGGTGCTTAAGTTTCTTACTAATGCGAAGGGATACATAACTGGCATCGGCACCGGAATCAAATAACACAGAAACATAACGATCATCAAGTAGGAACTTACCCGCCACGACGTTGGGGTCGTTCCTTGCTTCTCCAGCTCCAATCACGAAAGCTCTGCCCCTTGCACCATTCCCAGCATTGTTGTTTTGCTCATGGTTCCCAGCTCCCTGATTGTTGTTGCGATTCTGATTCAGTTCAGGGCAATCCTTTCGCATGTGCCCTGTTGCCCCACATTTAAAACATGCCCGGTTGTTTCCCTGCTGCTGTTGCTGTTGAGGTTGTTGCTGATTCTGCCTTGCTGGGAACTGACTCCTACAATCCTTGGCGTCGTGCCCCATCTTGTGGCATCGCTGACACTGGCCCTTGTTACATGCTCCATTGTGGTGCCTGTTACACTTGTTGCACTTAGGGTAGCTTCCCCGATAGCCACCCTGTTGCTGAGTGCCTTTGTTGTTGTCAGTTTTCCTTTGCTGGGCTGGGGCCTGAGTAGAGTTAGCATCCTTGCCCTGATTTCCATCCCACTTTCGTTTGCCATCACTGGAAGTTCCTTCCGCAGCACTGATCCTTTTGGGCAACCTGCCCTCCTCCACAGCCTGGTTGGTGAGTTTGTGGGCAAGACGAACCACGGGCTGTATGGCAGTGAGGTTGGCCGAGGTTACATGGCTCCTGATTTCTGGGACTAAGCCCTTGATGTACAATTCGATCCTTCGGTACATGGGTCGGGACATATTTGGACAAAGAGCAGCATAGTCGTTGGACAGCTTGGTGTAGGTCTCAATCTCAGACCCAACCATCTTGAGTTCATAGTACTCGTCCTCGAGTTTGTGGATGTCATCCCTGTGACAGTACTCTTCCTTGATCATATCCTTGAAATCTTCCCACGCAGTAGCGTTAGCAGTCTCCAAACCACGCATTTGAATTTGCGCCTTCCACCATGAAAGTGCGCTTCCCTCAAGAGTACCAGTAGCAAACTTCACCCAATTAGCAGGGGGACACTCGCAGACAGCGAAGACAGCTTCGACCTTCTCGATCCAGTGCAGGAGACCTATGGCACCCTCAGTGCCACTGAATGGAAGAGGCTTGCAATCCATGAAGGTCTTGAAGGTACAGACACGTGGTTGCACAGGCGCAGGCTGACCTGTTGTGAGGAGTGAAGCGAAATAGGTTTAGAGGCGAAAAGACGATGCGGCGGTAGGATCTAAACATCCTAAAACAACGAGCTTACCTATAGGGTGAGCTGCGAAAGCTGCAGCCACTGTGTTGAGTAGGTTAGTGAACTGAGCCTGGGTCATGTTGACGTTTCCTCGTCTGCGTCCACTCATTGTCTTCATAACCAGAAAACATAGTATGAGTGTGGTGTCGTAACATAGCGAGAATAAGATAGAAGAGGGGAGGCGTATCTATCTAATCAGGCAAACTAGTACGCATAATAAAGCAGAAAGCATAAGACAATTAAGCAAGTAAATATGGGTCCGAGCTATGAGGTCAGATAAGTCGAGCCTTGCACTTGGAGTGTAGTGTCGTCACGAGTCACGGGTTATAGTCTGGTTTTTCTCAAAAAGATTTTCCCCTTTTTAAAACCAAGTTCACTATAACCAATGGCTCTGATACCAATCTGTCACACCCCCAAATTCCACCTGCGGATGACACCCGCTTCGAGGGCGTGACCGACCAGGATCCAGCCACCAATCATACTGAATGATTAAATTTAATATCCAAATAGTGCTTACTAACCATACGATTAGCAAGTGTTAAGTTTAGAGTTCAATGTTTTAAGTTCAGAGCAAAAAAGTAGCGGAAGCATAAATAAACAGTTTTAAACAATGTTCATAAGGTAAGCATGATAAATGCCCAACACACGGGCAGACGACCACTACACATCCCAAGCAGCTGCTCCAGTCACTGGCCACCTGCAAAGCATGCAGTAAGGGGTCAACAATAATGCTGAGTGAGTTCACTAGTAGTCCAGTTTTAATTACCAAAAACTCGTTTCACCAGTTAATTTATCCGTTTATACATGCCATGGGGAGCTACCCCAAAAGTTAGCGACTAAACTGTTTTTCCAATACCGAACACTAGGTAACCGTTTGCGTTTCCGCAGGATGCCCCGATGTCAATGTTCTATCATCATTGACGGATGCCTGAGTACATTAGTTCACGACCGATCCCATACCATGGCACGGTGTGAGGTTGGTAAAACCTAAATAGCGCTATCAACTAATAACCCGTTCGCCTGGCCCCGGCGACTAATCGGTATTATGTAGTAGGGACTTGAGTGATAGAGTTGCGTTTAGTGCCGTTTGGTTGCATTCCGTATAAACAGTAATTAACTAAAAGGTTTCCCAATACAAGGGAAGGTAAAGTAAGTTTGTTCCCAGTAACTAGGGAAGGAATGTAAATGGTATCCCCTTTTACAAGGGGATAGGGTTGTTTTAGTCTCGTGTCCCAAACCACCGGGACGCATGCTTTTAAGTTGTGAACTCACCTTGGGTTGCTCGGTAGATATTTTTACCCGGTCAAGTATGTTGGTCACCACGGCCTATCATGGTTACCAAATATGGGTCAAGTCGGGTACAAGTAAACGTATGGCAATACATATAGCAAACACGTATAACATGCGAATACACAAACAGTTGGGTTATTGGGTCATCCCTAAACATACAATTAGCAGCAACAACACATAGCCCAGTCAACAGAAAGCCCAACAGTCAAAGCCCAATAACACCAAAATAGCCCAGTCGAGACAAGGGTGGTTGCGACTCGCAACCGAGGTTACGACTCGCAACCGAGGTCTCGGTTCATCACGTTTTGGTTACGAGTCGTAACCAGAGGTTCCGACTCGCAACCGGCGGTTCCGACTTAGCAGCAGTGGTTACGACTCGCAACCGGATTCGATACGCGTTGATTGCGACTCGCAACTGGGAGGTCTCGACAAGACTTGATGTGGTCTCGAGTAGCAACCAAAGGTTGCGACTCGCAACCGTGATACGTGCACAACAAATCTTCTAGAACCTGCAATGTACTGACCAATAGAATTGCATTTTCATGTAACAGTGTACTATCCCCACTAAACATGTTTTCTTGTCCAAATTATGTCTAAAGCAGATCAAACAAGGCATATTCAAAATATTTCAAGGACCTTCATACATGTTCTTACCATATTCAAACACATTCAAGAAATTCTTATGAACAATCAACCCCATTTATCAACAAACCAACCCCGAGATCATGCATAAAAACCCTCCAATCCTTCTCGTAACATCATCCGGATAACAAGCATCAATAACCATGCAAACAATTCAATCCGAGACATATTATATTTAATCAACCAAAATCATGAATATCCATTCTATCTAAACATTCCGAAACATAAACATGCTAACCGGTTATCCATTTCACATGTTTTTATTCACACAAAACATGGCCAAACAATCATCAACAAGCATAATCGAGCATAAAATAATAAAGATCACATTCAAGCCAAGAAAACACTAACCGGCTAACTCGAGGTGTAAGAAAGGGGGTGTTCGGGTGAAGATTGATCCGGCCGATCCTCCTTGTCGTTTGTCTACTTGATCCGAGAGAGGAAGAGGGAGAAGGAGGTGGTTTTGGTTGCTAGAGTTCTTAGGTTTTTAGGGTTTTAGTGAGGAAGAAGGAGTGAGTGAGGGAGAGTGTTGTAAAAATGGTTAAGGGAGGGGAGGGTTGGTTTATATATCGAGTGGGTCAAGGGTTGTTTTCCGGGTGGGCTAAGGGGTGTCAAGGCCCAAACGGCCCATCACTACTGTTCACTCGAGACCGAACATGTCTCGAGCCGGGTTGAGGTTTCGGCCCTAATATATAACACACACATATATATATCTATGTACACATATACATGAATACACATAACATGTAGCACAATAGTTCAAATTTTCATTCAAAAACACATATACACGTAAGTTACATCAAAAGGTTTCCCGGGAAGATCCGAAGTGTCACAAAATAAACACTCAAAAAATAGCTACAATTTAAGGTATGTGTTTAGTGAAGGAATCAGATTCCTAATTGATGGAGATAGGTCTGGTGGCAAGAAAATCTGCTTCCAGGAGGTGTCACGTGTTTTCACTGGACGATTCCATTCTTGGGTGGGTGGTTTGGCCCGTGTTCCTGTAATTCGAATCCTAGCACGGTATATCCCGTTTTAGTTTTACACCATTTTGAACCTTACGCCTTTTTTACTCTCCGATCGAGGATCTCGGCATTGAAAAATCTTCGTCAACTAAATCACACGTGTATATGTTGACATTTAAGAGATATACAATGAAGAAAATCAAGAGCAATAGTGATATATATGCGAATAAGACACCAAAAAATAAACGCTCAAAAAATAGCTACAATTTAAGGAATGTGTTTATTGACGGAATCAGATTCCTAATTGATGGATAAAGGTCTGGCGGTACGAAAAGCTGCTTATAGGAAGTTGTCACATGTTTCCGCTCGACGATTCCATTCTTGGGTGGGTGGTTTGGCCCTTGTTCCTGTAACTCGAATCCAAGCATGGTATATCCCGTATTAGTTTTACCCCATTTTGAAACCCATGCCTTTTTTACTCTCTAATCAAGGTTCTCGGCATTGAAAAATCCTCGTAAACTAAATCACACGTGTATATGTTGACATTTAAGAGATATACAGTGAAGAAAATCAAGAGCAACGGTGATATATATGCGGATTAGACACCAAGAAATAAACACTAAAAAAATAGCTACAATTTAAGGTATGTGTTTAGTGAAGGAATCAGATTTCTAATTGATGTAGAAAGGTCTGGTGGAAAGAAAAGATGCTTCCAGGAGGCTGTTACGTGTTTCCGCTCGACGATTCCATTCTTGGGTGGGTGGTTTGGCCCTTGTTCCTGTAAGTCCAATCCTAGCCCGGTATATCCCGTTTTAGTTTTACACCATTTTGAACCTTACGCCTTTTTTACTCTCTGATCGAGGTTCTCGGCATTAAAATCTTGGTAACCTAAACCACACATGTATATCTTGACATTTAAGAGATATACAGTGAAGAAAATCAAGAGCAATGGTGATATATATGCGGATTAGACACCAAAAAATAAACGCTCAAAAAATGGCTACCATTTAAGGAATGTGTTTAGTGATGGAATCAGATTTCTAATTGATTGAAAAAGGTCTGGTGGAAAGAAAAGATGCTTCCAGGAGGCTGTTACGTGTTTCCGCTCGACGATTCCATTCTTGGGTGGGTGGTTTGGCCCTTGTTCCTGTAACTCCAATCCTAGCCCGGTATATCCCGTTTTAGTTTTACACCGTTTTGAACCTCACGCCTTTTTTACTCTCTGATCGAGGTTCTCGGCATTAAAATCTTGGTAACCTAAACCACACATGTATATCTTGACATTTAAGAGATATACAGTGAAGAAAATCAAGAGCAATGGTGATATATATGCGGATTAGACACCAAAAAATAAACGCTCAAAAAATGGCTACAATTTAAGGAATGTGTTTAGTGATGGAATCAGATTTCTAATTGATTGAAAAAGGTCTGTTGGCAAGAAAAGCAGCTTCTAGGAGGTTGCCACGTGTTTTCGCTCGACGATTCCATTCTTGGGTGGGTGGTTTTGCCCTTGTTCATGTATCTCGAATCCTAGCTTGGTATATCCCATTTTAGTTTAACACCATTTTGAACCTTACGCCTGTTTTACTATCTGATCGAGGTTCTCTGTATTGAAAAATCTTCGTAAACTAAATCACACATGTATATGTTGACAATTTAGAGGTAAATAGTCAAGAAAATCAAGAGCAATGGTGATATATATGCGGATTAGACACCAAAAAATAAACACACAAAAAATAGCTACAGTTTAAGGAATGTGTTTTGTGATGGAATCAGATTCCTAATTGATGCAGAAAAGTCTGGTGGCAAGAAAAGCTGCTTAGGAGGTTGTCACATGTTTCCGCTCGACGATTCCATTCTTGGGTGGGTGGTTTAGCCCTTGTTCCTGTAACTCGAATCCTAGCCTGGTGTCACACCCCGACCACGTAAAACGACAAATTGTGGCGGAAACGCCGGGGAGTGTTGTAACAGAATTATTGTTTCAAACCATGGATACGAAGAGTTTCATTTCGTTAAATATTAAACATTGTTTTAAAGTTAAACAAGCAACTCAAACATAGACTAATATCATTATTAAATCACTAAGGCCTCGTCCGGTCCTAAGTGAGCATGCTTCCTATTCGCAATCAACACTAAGCAACTTCACCTGAAACATATGTAAAAACAAAGTCAGCAAAGAAATGCTGGCGAGTACATAGGTTTTGTGAGAGTGTCAGATTCATGGCTCGTTTATACGTTGGAATAAATTGTGCAACCTTGTTAATTGTCATTAGAAAACCTTGTTTTATAAAATGTTGTATCGTAAAATGAATAACCGAATCAAAATAGTTTGGTTATAATTTATAAACCTCGAAGCCATGAATCTTTACCCAAAACATTTGTTTTTCGTAAACCAAATCGTAAATCATTTTCGTAATAAAATTCATATAGTTTATATCGTTTCGAAAACCTCGTTCGTGTGACATCGCTTCCAATTGTTTACCCAGATCGTTTAATTCGTTAAACATCTCTTTAGTCGTTTAAATCATTCTCGTTTTAGATCGTGAAACTACTTTTGGTCGTCTCGCTAATAACATTCAAACCTGTGTGACTCGTTAATTGTTCAACTCGTTTTCGCATTAACAAACCTCCAAAGGGTAAGTTAACAATCATCAGGTTCGGTCGTTACCCACCTAACCCACACATAACCATGGGTCCGGTCTGATAACGGGATTTGTCGGATCCTATGGTACCATAACCTAATACTGGTCGGTTTGGCCGAAATTAATGAATGTCATTTGTTATGTAATTACAACCAACAAGCCCGTTCACATTATCGAAATCGTTATTAGTTTGATATAAACCATCTTACTCGTTGTGAAACCATCATTAAAACATCGAAATCATTTTGATACATATGAATCACCCCAAAACAATTGAAAACAGTAAAATAGGGGAACTATGTACTCACCTTTGGGTGCGTTTTTATATGCTAACACAATCCCTCAAATTATTTATTTGTCCTAAATTAAATAAGAATGATTTAATAAACAAAATTCATAAAAATGACGAAGTTTCTCCGATACTTAGAATTTTCACATAACTTTGAGATTCCTTGAAAAGTTATTATTTTTGATTATTTTGGTATATTCGCGTATATGTACTCAAGCGTAAAACAAATAATCTTGTCAAGTATTATCATGTCATCATACACATATTATAAAACACATAGCGCATTGTAACATATAAAATTTTCTCATGAACAACCCATTATAATTATGTCGAAAAACACTTATTTTAGCATTTCGGTAACTTTTTTGAGCGTCGGAAATCACGTATGACTAACCAAAAACCAAGTAAACTTAATATAAGTTAAAATACTTATTTTTATACTAAAAATATCAGTTTGGTTACTGATCTAAAACAGTTTGATAAAAATCCTTCGAAAAGGCGATTTTTAACCGTTTTACCGCATAGTTTTGCATCAAACGTTACCCGAACCATCCCTAATCGAAACGCCTTGAAATTTTATCATAACCCATGTTATTTACTGAATAAAATAATGGTTTTACTCATGATAGTGCAGGTCTTAAATAAAGCATTTAGATCATGCAAATTTCGCATATTTTACCACTTTTTAATCTATATGTACAACATGTAAAGCTACCAACCTTATGTCAAAGTTTCATGCCATGATAATACATCAAATAAAGTTATTTTTAGTGTTTATAACCTGATCTAAAACATTTTTGCCAAACAACCCCTTTTTATCATTTCTTGAGCTTTAAACCAACATGTATCTTCATGTACAAGTGCCTAAAGCACACTAACATATCATCACATTTTATATGGGTTTAGATGCATCAAATATGAGATTTATTTATGTTATTTGCTGATGTACTTGGTCATCTAACATATCATACATGAATCACCAAATACTTGCATTTTTTTTCCATTATTTAAGAACAAGCAACAATATAAACGAGTATTTAACAACCATACTCAAAACTCATACACACACATATGTATACGTATATGTATGGTTATACATGTATATATACACCACCATTTTTTTGTAACCAAGACCCATTTCATTTTTAGATTTCAAGTTTAGTGAAAATTACAAGATTCAAGAGAAACTTTAAATCATCAAAGAACAACTATGAATCAAAGGTATGATTCAAACATAAGTGTTATACCTTCAAGATTCAAGTAGGTTGTGGGATGATAGAAAGCTTGTATTCACTTGACAACACCTTGGGAACACCCTTAGATCTTCATACTAACTTGAAGTTTACTAGAAAGGGTGTTGAATCTTCAAGAACAAGACTTGAAGATATGAAGAAGATTAAGATAGAGAGAGGGAGAGATGGGGACGGTTTTGGGAGGGAGAGAGGGAAGTGAAGATGGAGTGATGGAATGGTGGTATTTATAGACCTTCCATATAGCATATTCCTAGCATATTCCTAGCATATTCCTTGCATATTCCTGGCATATTCCTGGCATATTCCTAGCATATTCCTGGCATATTCCTGGCATATTCCTGGTATATTCCTGGCATATTCCTGGCATATTCCTGGCATATTCCTGGTATATTCCTGGCATATTCCTGGGTTTACTGCGTTGTCTGCGTTTTGCAGTATAAGCACTGTGTCGCGTAGGAACACACGGTACGCGCTTAAACTTGAAAAATAACGTTTTTAATTTATTTTTCAACACGAACCTGATTAAAATAAAATTTTAATCATAACAGAATATTTGTGGGATTAAATATTATTCGGGCGGTCACCAACGTTCGTTTCGCAGTTTTGTCGTAATTAGTTCTTTAGTTCAAATAAACATGTTTTCGCCATACCGAATCCTTCGAAACTTATTTCTAAGTTATGTAAGGGATATTTAGGGTATGTTTGGCTTACGTCATAGTTCCGGAGTGTATGTCGCGTTAAACTGATTGCGTTTAAGCACCAGTTTGCGTATGACCTTCCAGAAAGTGATTTAAAGCTTGAAATCGGTATCGAATCAAATTGTAAAATTAATAAACACAATTGCACATATAGTAACACCAAAATACACATAATAACACCAAAGCATATTGTTTTATTGATAACGGACATTGTTTTACATAATACGATGATTACAGAACACAGTTGTCACAGTCTCCCCTACTTTAGGAAATTTCATCCCGAAATTTTATTTAGAGGAAACTTGTGAAAGCTTGAAACATGAAGTCGAAAAGATAAAACAACACCGGTTAGGGTTCCGAACTTCTAGTAACTTTAAATAACATTATGCTTGCAAGGCAAGAGGGACACTTATATACAAGTATATGAAGCGTCATTGGTGCGTCCACCGTACCTTCATTACATTGTTCACATTTCGTTATTGTTGTCACTATTGGTTCTTACACATGATAAATCTTACTGTGGTTTCCGTGCACTGAGTTTTTATAATTATGTACGCGTCCATAATTATGTAATTCCTTGCATAGTCCACACAGTGCATTTAATAATGTGTAGGGGAAAAACCAAATGAATGAACCTGTGATGAGTGTAACTGGGCCACCAGAGGGTCCTTTCAGCTGCATCATCAAATGCCACTCTTAACCAGATTCTGAATCAATCTTTAACTAGACCACTCAAGGGTCTATTTTCGAATCATGGAATGGTACTATATAATCCAAGGGTCTTAACTACCACGTAGAAACCCATTAAGGATTTAAGATAGTATCTTTTGAATATCCTATTATGAATCCCTCATATGAGGATATGGAAGATTCTATGAGGATTTAGATAACGAAAATCGGATCTCATAATAAAAGAGAACACCTAAACACATAATCGCATTAATCGTTTAACTTGACCTTTAATTTGTTATCTTTGGACACGGGTATTTAAAGCATTCTAGGAATCTAATCAGGGCTCCGATTTGAAATTCCATGGGCTTGCGTCCCAAATCTGCATAACTCTTTTGACGGCTTCTAGCGGTCACAAGATTATCGCGGATTTTCTTGATTTTGTCTGTTGCTTCCAGAATGATCTCAGGTCCAGTAAGCTGAGCCTCACCGGTCTCATTCCAACAGACAGGTGAACGACATTTTCGACCGTAGAGAGCTTCGAATGGTGCCATATTAATGCTAGCATGATAACTATTATTGTATGAGAACTCGATCAATGGTAAATGAGAATCCCAATTACCACCAAAGTCTATCACGCATGCTCTAAGCATATCCTCCAAAGTTTGAATCGTTCTCTCAGATTGACCATCTGTTTGGGGATGATAAGCAGTGCTTAGATTCAGTTGGGTTCCCAAAGCAGATTGCATGGTCTTCCAAAAATGAGATGAAAATCGAGCATCACGATCAGAAATGATATCCAAAGGAACACCATGTCGTGATACAATCTCGTCTACATAGATCTTGGCAAGCTTCTCAGCAGAGAAATCCTCACGGATTGGTAAGAAGTGAGCTGATTTTGTCAAACGATCAACTACAACCCAAATAGCATCGTGACCTTTAGACGTACGCGGTAATTTGGTGATGAAATCCATTGCAATGTTCTCCCATTTCCAAACCGGTATCTCTGGTTGTACAAGCAAACCAGAAGGTCGTTGATGTTCCGCCTTGACTTTGAGACAAGTTAGGCATTTTGATACATATCCTTCTTCATACCAGGCCACCAATACTGGGTACGAAGATCCTTGTACATTTTATCAGCACAAGGATGGATAGAATATCGAGACTTGTGAGATTCGTCCATTACTAAGGTGCGAAGATCGTCCAGATTCGGAATCCACAAACGATTCTCAAAATAGAGTAAACCATCGTCTTTCCTTTCGAGTTTAAGCTCAAGTTGAAGCGGTAGCTCATACTTCAATAAGTCTTTGATCACACAAGATCGTTGAGTTTGAAGGACGTGAGATCGAATATCAGATAGAGTTTGAACAGAATGAAGCTTGACTCGTTCCTTTCGACTAAGCGCATCGGCTACGACATTCGCCTTACCAGGGTGGTAGCGGATATCGCAATCATAATCGTTTAAGAGTTCAACCCAGCGTCGTTGCCTCATGTTCAGTTCCTTCTGATTGAGAATATGCTGGAGACTCTTGTGGTCTGTGAAAACCACACACTTTGTTCCATAGAGGTAGTGTCTCCAGATTTTAAGCGCAAAAACCACAGCTCCTAACTCAAGATCATGAGTCGTATAGTTCCTCTCGTGAATTTTTAATTGTCTAGACGCATAAGCTATGACTTTACCACGTTGCATAAGAACGCAACCAAGTCCTAGATTCGACGCGTCACAATAGACAACAAAATCATCGTTTCCCTCAGGCAGAGATAAAACAGGAGCATCACAGAGCTTTCGTTTTAGCGTTTGGAACGCTTCTTCTTGCTTAGGTCCCCACTCAAAAGGCTTATTTTTCCGAGTCAAAGCACTGAGTGGAACCGCGATCTTCGAGAAGCTAGAAATAAACCGTCGATAATAACCAGCTAGTCCAAGAAAAGAACGAACTTCTGTAGGTGTCGTTGGTGTATTCCAATCCTTAATCGCAGCAATCTTGGATGGGTCTACATGGATACCCTGCTCATTGATAATATGACCCAAGAACTGAACTTCTTTAAGCCAAAATTCACACTTGGAGAATTTAGCAAAAAGTTGTTCCTTCTTTAGGAGTTCCAACGTCAAACGAAGGTGTTGTTCGTGCTCTGCTTGAGACTTTGAATAAATGAGAATATCGTCGATGAACACAATGATGAACTTATCTAAATAAGGTTTACAAACCCTATTCATTAAGTCCATGAAGATAGCTGGGGCATTCGTCAAACCAAAAGACATGACAGTGAACTCGTAATGCCCATTTCTTGTACGGAAAGCAGTTTTGGGAATATCTTCTTCGAAAATACGAAGTTTGTAACACCCCCAAAATACCACCTGCGGAAACCCCGCGAGGCGTGTTACACATCCGAGTCTGAGCCACTAATCACATTGAACCAATAGTAAATATTTAAATAACACATGTCATTAGTAGCCAAGATTAAATGTCAAACACGATATTAATCTCCAAGAGTTATGTAGCGGAAGCATATGATAAGTCGTTTAGTAATCGTTTCAAAATAAACTTAAAACCAATGTATCAATTATAAATAATCCAGCAGCTTCGATCCATGACCACTCCAGCACGCCCAGATAGCAAGTCCATGTTTCAAAGTTAACGACCTACAAGCATGCAAACAAGTGTGTCAGACCACGCTGGTGAGTTCAAGGTTTTGTTAACGTGTTGAGTTACCAGATGTATGGTAATGCGATTCAATGTTGCGTTACAATGTTGCTCATGTTAGATACCCTAGGGAGTGTGCCCATGTGTATCCGGGGAGTGGTTACCCCTTGTTCGCTATGTTGCCATCGTTAGATACCCTAGGGAGTGTGCCCATATGTATCCGAGGAGTGTGCCTCTAACAACCATAGCCCTACTCAGATAATTAGTTCACGCCCGTCCTTACGGCCCGGTGTGAGGTTTCCCACCTAATAGCGCTATCAACTAATTACCCCCATTGCCCTCCAGGCAATAACCAAAACCGATTAAGTTGTTTACCCAATGTTTCCCTTCCAAATGTTTACCAGTTGTCCCAAACCACCGGGACGCATGCTTGAGAGAATGCAATGAACTCACCTGGGATTGCTCGGCAGGTTATACCAAAGTTACTTGAATTAAAAGTGATCAAACACGTCCTAACAGGATTACAGTACAAGTCAGGTTGGGTTCAAGTAGAGCACGTATGTTTACACATAGACTAACAAGTCATAAGCTCGTAAAGTTCATGGCAACACGTTTGATACGTTAACAGTCAAGAGAATATCATATTCATACTTGAACGATTTAAATAACCAAGCCCAAAAGATAGTAGGCCCAACATGTTGTGCGATCCATTGTAACCCGGCCCAAACAGATAAGCAGTCCAAAAACATAACAGTCATAAGTCCAATTATTTGGCCCAATTGATTGGGCCCGTGACTGTGAATCCAAACCAGTGTGTGCGGACAAACGGGCCCTGAGTCGCAACCAGCGATCACGAGTCGCAACCGGGGTTACGAGTCGCAACAGCTGATCTCGGCTCGTCATGGTCTGGTTTCGAGTCGCAACAGGACTCGCAACCTTGGTTTCGGTTCGTGCTGCTGTGTGTGAGGTTCCGAGTCGCAACTGGACTCGCAACACCGGTCTCGAGTTATCATGCTTGGATCGAGATTACTCGGTTTCGACTCGCAACCGTGATGAGTCTATCAATTGAAACTGATTTCCATAATTCCTGCCATTAGAATCGTGGTTTCCAAACTTGCACATCATCAATCAACAATTAACAGTTTCACAATCCTGCTTCTAATCGATCAAACTAGCATAATCTAAGCAATTCATAGGAACCCTGATATGAATATCAAGAACATTCAATCTACCCGATTTACATGAACAATAACAACAATCAAACATCATATCCGATTAGGTTAGAATACTATCAAATGACTACAATCTAAAACATATATCATGGCAGTCGATTAACACAAGTAAATAGCCGATTACTAGATCATGCCTTCAAGAATCATATAAACATTATATAGTTCATATTTACATTAAACCAATTACCCTAATCGTTCTAGTTTAAGCAGGAGATCATGTGATCATCAATAAGCAAAACAATACAAGCACTAACCGGTTGAATTGGGACAAAGGAAAAGTGAGCCGAAGATGGTGGTTGTTCGTCGTCGGGTTCTAAGCAAGCCGAGAGAGAGAAAGGAAGTCTAGGGTTCTTGTGTGTTGTGTGTTTTTGTGACAAACTAACCATGAAATCAAAACCCTATACTTGGTTTTGTGTTTGCGAGTGGGGAGTGGGCCGAGCCCAACTCGGCTGCCCAATGGTATCCGATTTCAAGGAATGGCCCGAATGGGCCTTGTGTGACCGGTTAAGCCTTGTGCGATCAAGTGTGGGTGTGCGGTTTGAGTGATATAAACACATAATGCAAAGCATTCACGTAACATGTGACACATATACACATAATAACCTAACATTCACATCAAATTCACTTTCATAAAAGTCACATATCGTTCACATACGTTACATAAATCACAAAAATAGGTTCTAGATACGAGTTGTCACAGTATCCCCAACTAGCAGGAAATTTTGTCCCGAAATTTGGTACGCACTCACTAACGAAAGCTATATTGTTTACTAGTTTTCCTGGGGTGTCACATCATCCCCCACTTGAATGGGAATTTCGTCCCGAAATTCACCAGTTGCATCAACAGTGGGTTCACTAGGTTTTGACTGGTCATTGGGGAACAGATGTGGATACTTAAGTTTCATCTGGTCCTCACGTTCCCACGTGAACTCTGGACCACGTCTTGAGTTCCAACGAACTCTCACAATCGGTATACGGCTGTGTTTATGAACTTTAACCTCTCGATCCATAATTTCAATTGGTTCTTCGACAAAATGCAATTTGTCGTCTATCTTCAGCTCTTGAAATGGTACTACTAGTGTTTCATCGACCAAACACTTCTTTAGCTGCGATACGTGAAATACATCATGGACATTACCCAACTCAGCAGGTAATTCCAACCTGTAGGCCACTTTTCCAATTCGTTCCAGAATTTTGAACGGTCCCACATAACGAGGGTTTAGTTTGCCGCGTTTACCAAAACGCACCACTCCCTTCCAGGGTGAAACTTTTAACATAACGCGATCATTAACTTCAAATTCCAGCGGTTTACTACGCTTGTCAGCGTAGCTTTTCTGACGATCGCGAGCTGCGGCCATACGGTTTCGAATCTGCACAATGCTTTCTGATGCCTCAAGAACAAACTCAGGTCCTGTGATCTGACTATCCCCCACCTCATGCCAACAGAGAGGTGAACGACATTTCCGTCCGTACAGTGCTTCGAACGGAGCTGCCTTAATACTTGAATGGTAGCTGTTGTTGTAGGAGAATTCTATCAACGGTAGGTGCTTCTCCCATCCTTTTCCAAAGTCGAGTACGCATGCCCGAAGCATATCTTCAAGTGTTTGGATGGTGCGCTCGCTTTGACCATCCGTCTGCGGGTGATAAGCGGTACTCATGTCGAGTTGGGAACCAAACGATTTATGCATTGACTGCCATAACTCTGAAGTGAAACGCGGATCACGGTCTGAAATGATAGAAGTTGGCACTCCATGCCTAGAAACCACTTCCTTAAGATACACTGCTGCCAGCTGAGAAAACTTGTCTGTTTCCTTGATTGCTAGGAAGTGTGCTGATTTCGTGAGGCGATCAACAATCAACCAAATAGTGTCGTTCCCCGCCTGAGTTCTAGGTAATCCTGTCACAAAATCCATAGCGATCTGTTCCCACTTCCATGTGGGTATCTCTGGTTGCTGCAGTAGACCTGAGGGCTTTTGATGTTCTGCTTTGACTTTAGCACAAGTCAAACATTTGCTGACGTAGGTTGCTATATGAGCCTTCATGCTGGGCCACCAGTAGGTAGTTTTTAGGTCGTGGTACATTTTATCTGATCCAGGATGTATAGAGTAGCGTGATTTATGTGCCTCTTCCATTACAAGTTCCCGTAAGTTGCCAAAGAATGGGACCCAAATGCGTCCAGTTACGTAATAAGCACCGTCTCCCTTTTGTTCTAGTCGTTGCCTCGAGCCACGTAAAGCTTCAGCTCGAACGTTCTCTGGTTTCAATGCTTCTAACTGAGCATCCCGTATCTGGGAAGGGAGATTGGACTGGATCGTGAGTTGCAATGCTCGCACCCGCCTAGGTGCATTATCCTTTCTGCTGAGGGCGTCAGCTACAACGTTCGCCTTGCCCGGATGGTACTTGATGGCACATTCATAATCGTTCAATAATTCCACCCATCGTCGTTGTCGCATATTCAACTCTTTCTGGTCGAAGATGTGCTGGAGACTCCTATGGTCGGTGTAGATGGTGCATTTGGTACCGTACAGATAGTGCCTCCAAATCTTCAACGCAAACACCACCGCTCCTAATTCCAAATCGTGAGTCGTATAGTTCTTCTCGTGCACCTTCAGCTGACGAGAAGCATAAGCTATCACCTTCTCGCGTTGCATCAACACGCAACCGAGACCCTGAATTGACGCGTCGCAATATACCACAAAATCTTCGGTACCCTCTGGTAATGACAGGATCGGTGCACTGCAAAGTTTCTGTTTTAACAATTGGAAGGCCTCTTCCTGCTTCGTTCCCCAAGAGTACGCCGTGTTCTTCTGTGTCAGTGAGGTGAGGGGTTGCGCGATTTTCGAGAAATCTTTAATGAACCTTCGATAATACCCTGCGAGACCAAGAAATTGTCGCACTTCAGACGGAGTCTTTGGTGCCGCCCAATTCTTAACTGCATCCACCTTCGCAGGATCCACATGTAACCCTTTCTCGTTAACAACATGCCCAAGGAAGTGCACTTCTCGAATCCAAAAGTCGCACTTAGAAAATTTCGCATACAACTGCTCCCTTCTCAAGAGTTCCAAGATGAGACGTAGGTGACGCTCGTGATCTTCCTTGTTCTTGGAATAGACTAAGATGTCGTCAATAAACACTATAACAAACTCGTCGAGATATGGCTTGCATACGCGGTTCATGAGATCCATGAAAACCGCTGGTGCATTGGTCAATCCAAACGGCATGACCAAAAATTCATAGTGTCCGTAGCGCGTTCGAAAGGCTGTCTTGGGAACATCCTCTTCCCTAACCCTTACATGGTGATAACCCGACCTTAAGTCGATCTTTGAATAGAAACTTGACCCTTGCAACTGGTCGAACAAGTCGTCGATGCGTGGTAATGGATAGCGGTTCTTAATGGTCACCTTGTTGAGTTCTCGATAGTCGATACACATACGGAATGACCCGTCTTTCTTCTTCACGAACAGAACTGGGGCTCCCCAAGGCGAAGAACTGGGTCGAATGAAACCCCTATCCAACAACTCCTGCAATTGATTGGACAGTTCCTGTAACTCTCCAGGTGCTAACCGGTAAGGAGCTCGAGCAATTGGAGCCGCTCCCGGTGCAAGATCAATCTGAAATTCTACTTGACGGTGAGGAGGTAACCCTGGTAGCTCCTCTGGGAAAACATCAGCGAATTCTCGCACTACTGGTAGATCCTCGATCTTACTCTCTTCAGACTGAGCGTTGGTAACTAACGCTAACAGTGCAGGATACCCCTTTTGTAGATATTGCTGTGCACTGATGTATTGCAAAATACATCATTTATTCGTGTAAAGTTTGTATAGTTTTCGTTATATTTAGTTTTGATTTTCGTTAGAATATGTATACTATTGATCAAATCGTGTTTCGCAGGTCTTGATGCTCAAATATGCGAGAAACCGAGTAAAACGAGTTAAAATGTTGAAGTGTCAAGGCTTGAAGCATGTTGGAAAGGTTGAAGAGTTGAAATAGAGTTTAAAAGCTGAAAAGTCACTTTCTGGCACCCCATCACCTACTGAGCAAGTTTCTGGCACCTGGCGAGAGTCTGAAGTTAGTAAATGGGCTGAAAGACAAGGTGGCACCCCACCACCTTGTCCCTGAGTTTCTGGCGGCCAGCCAGAACGTCCTGATTGATAATTATTACGAATTTAGTAAAGGGTTATTTTGGAAAGTCATATATAAACATCCTTAACTTGGAAAAAAACCCTAATTCGAATTTGGGGCATCTTGGGCGACTCTTGGAGCATTCTTGGAGCAATTTTGGAGTTCTTGAAGCCTAGGAATCATCGGTACGAGTTGGGGGAAGAAGGCTTGAAGATCGAATCGGGTTTTCTAGTTCTTTATTCTTAATTTTTCTTACGAAACTTGTGATGATGAATTCCGGTTTAGATTTCTTTGAATTGTTTTCATGTTTTAGTATGCTTGGCTAAACTTATAAACCGCCTAGACTTTGATGAATGGATTGATATAACGTTTTTACCGGTTTATGTTATTTGCATGATGTTTATGGATTGGTTGTGATTTGTAAAAGGTTTGATTTAATGATTTGATGTATATGCATGCTTTGAATTGGTTTATTGTTATTACTTGCTTCATATGATTCTTAGTGACGGTCTATATCACAACATAGAGTCATATTAGGGTTTAGGATTTCGGTGAGTGTCTATATCACATAAGAAAACCTATACTCTTTAGGGAGAATTGGCCAATAAACCCTAGAAGTAACTAATAATAATTTGCTAAGTCTTAGTGTTCTACTAGTCCTAATACCTGGAAAGTGAAGGGCTATTGGTAGGTCTTACCCGGCGAATTGCTTTAGATAGTCCTTGGAAAAGGTCATGTCTTGGTTTACCTGTCGGTTTTATTAGTCTATCAAGTCAAATTAATTACTTCAAACTACCCTAGACCTAGGATTGGAAAAGAATAGGTCAACGTTAGGGTACTTACACAATAATTAGACAACTGGAAAGGCGTCTAATAACCGGTAAGATTAACGGCCTAGGTAGTTCCACAGGTTTCTCCTTGAGAAGGGTCGAGGGGCCTCGTTGGTTCTTAATAGGTTTAGTATTTTAAGATCCCGGTTCCATAACTCGTGCATTTAACTTAATTGGTAATCTCTTAAAAACAATCCAGGATTCTTGTCTAGGTGGTCTCGTTCTCATACAAGGAAAGTCCACAGTCTACGTTCGTCTCTAGTCTAGTTCTAGTTTAATTTAGTAGTTTAATATAGATTTCCTAGTTTTCCGTAACCCCCCCTCCCAAAACAATTAAAACAAGTTAAGTCGTGTCTGTCAGCGTCTAGTCAGAGTCTAATTGCGTGATACATAGAGTCCTGCGGTTCGATACTCGGACTTGCTTAGGCTATACTACATTGACCGGTACACTTGCCGGTTGTGTGGTTTAGGTTTAGAGAGTCTGTTTTATAAATTTAAAGCTTTGTAGTGTCTAGCGTAGAGAGTCTAACTTAGTTAATTTTTATAGTCTGTTTAGCACACATCAAGTTTTTGGCGCCGTTGCCGGGGACTCTTGGCAATCGCGTTCATTAGCTTTGCTAGATTTCAGTGACATATACGTGCTACGTGTTTTATTTTGGTTTGTGTCTTTTGTTTTCATCTTGAGGCGTAGTAACTTCTGTCTGCTTTTCTTGTGTTCAGGTTTTTGCTTGTAGTGGATGCCACATCTGCGCTCGCACGGGCCACCACCACCAGTCAAGCATTCATCATCTCAATTGGGCCAAGGCCCTCAGGTTGCTTCTTCATCCTTTTCTCGTTTTCCCAACTTTGATTCCACCCCATTACCCACCCCGCCTCCCACACCACCACCTTCGCCAAACCGTTCACCTAAAACTTCACCCAAGGTTTCCCCACCCAATAGTCCTACTTCTAGTACCTCTAGTAATTCAGAAAACTTAGAACCAATGGCCAACCCTAGGCAAACCGTCCATCAGCAAGCCACCCAAAATTTCACCGGCCTCGCCTCACCCATCACCGTTCCACCCATAGTTAATGAAAATTCATGGCAAATTCCATCTTATGCCATGCAGGCCATCACCAATAGTATCCAATTCCATGGCCGAGATGATGAGGACGCTCCGGCCCACATTAACCGTTTCTCTAGGATGCTAGCTACCTTTAGCCTTAGCGGTGCACCCAACGATGCCACCTACTTACAGCTTTTCCCGTTTTCATTAGCCGGCCGTGCGGCTACTTGGTTGGACTCTCAACCAACCGGTACCTTTACCACTTGGGCGGGGCTTCGTCAAGCCTTTTTGAACAAGTATTTCCCGCCCGCCAAAGCCGCACGTCTTAGGGACCAAATCCACTCTTTTCGCATGGAGCCCGACGAGCCTTACTACCTTGCTTGGGAGCGTTTCCAAAACCTTTGCGCTCGTTGCTCCCAGCATGGTCTTTCTGATTGGGCGTTATGTGAGAAATTCTATAACGGTCTCACCCAAGAGACTCGTGATAGGTTCGACACTAATGCGGGGGGGCACATGATGGGTATTCTTACAGTAGCTGAGTGTAGAGAGCGTTTTGAGGCATTTGCTCAGTCTCAATCCCAAGCACGATCCGATCAGAGGTATCAAAGTGGTAATTCCCACACCACTACTAGTACACCCGCCCGAGGGGTGAACCATGTCACCATGGATCCTAGTTTAGCCTCTGTTTTGGAAAACATGTCTAGGGAACTCAAAGAAATTAGGGCTAAGATAGACAAATGTGAGTATTGTCGAGGGGGTCACGACACGAGTGCATGTCCCTTACTAGTTGGTGAGGAGCAATGTGATTATCTAGGAGGAGGGTTTGGTAGAGGTCAGTCTAGCGGGTTTGGTAACAATAATCTTGGCTCGGGTTGGCGAAATAATAATAATAATTTTAATAATAATAACAATTTTCGCTCAAATGGACCTCCTGGTTTTCAAATAGCCCAAAATCCAAATAGAGGTCTAGGTTCGCTTTTCAGTGGGGGCTTAAATGGGCAAGTCAAGGATGGGGGGTCAAATAATCAGGTTCAAACAGGTCAAGGTTCAAGTTTCGATTTAGGGGGTAGCATGGAAAGAATGGAGTCCATGATGAGTCAACTAATTGTTAGGGATCAAAATACCCAAAAGAAACTTAGTGAACATGATCTTATGCTTAAGAATCACCAAGCTGCGGTCCAAGACCTTTCTAGGGTTGTAAGTGATATATCTAGGAAGTTAGATGAAAGATTACCCGGTCAGTTTGCAGCCAACACCCAGCCTAACCCGAACGCTCATGTAAAAGCCATTACCACTCGTAGTGGCAGAACCGTAGGGAACCCGAGCATAGAAGAGAGAGAGGTCGATGAGGATGGAGACATTATAGATGAAGTGATAGAGATGGAGGCTCCCGGCAAAGTGCAAAAGAGGCTAAGCCCAGCAAGTACCGCACAGCCTGGTGAGTCTCAAAGTGAGAAGAAAGTTGAGAAAACGCCCATAGACGTTAGGCCTTCACCCGATGTGAATCATGCGTATGTTCCGTTTCCCTCACGTCTTAAGAATCAAAAATACTCGAGGGAATACGGGCAGTTCTTAGATATCTTCAAGCAATTGAAGATTAATCTTCCGTTTATAGAGGCACTACAGTCCATGCCAAAATATGCAAAATTCTTGAAGGACCTTCTTAAGAACAAAGAGAAATTAGGTGAGTTGTCTAATGTCCCATTGCATGGAGGGTGTTCGGCCATCGTTTCAAATAAGTTACCGGAAAAGCTTACCGATCCCGGTGTGTTCACTATTCCTTGTCTATTCGGTAGTCACACGAACACTAGAGCCTTAGCCGACCTAGGTGCTAGCATTAATTTGATGCCCTTTTCTCTCTATGAGAAGCTAGACTTAGGCGAGCTTTCACCCACCCGAATGACATTATCCTTAGCTGATAGATCCGTGAAACACCCTAGGGGCATAGTCGAGAATTTGCTTGTTAAGGTTGACAAGTTCGTTTTTCCGGCCGATTTCGTCATTCTTGACATGGAAGCCGATGAAAACGTACCGTTAATTTTAGGACGCCCGTTCTTGAACACCGCTAAAGCTCTCATAGATGTCTTTTTAGGCACCATCACACTTAGAGCGGGCGAGGAATCGGTAGTTTTTAAGGTTATGAATTCGAGAGGGCCTAGTTATAGAGTGGAGGCGGTATCGTCGGTAGGGGAGTGTGAGAAGGACGAGAAAGATGAGGAAAAGGTGATAAGTGATCCTAGTCTAGAGAAGGTGATAGGACTCAAGTTTGGGGATCCACCGGATAGGAGAGTAGAAGAATTAGAGGAAAGAATCGTGCGTTTAGAATCTAAGATAGAGACACTGAGCAAGGCTCAGTGTGGGGATGGAGTTCGATATGAAGAGTATAGATTCAAACCGCCAGGTGAGGAGTTGAGAGGTTGTGAGAGAGATGAGAGCGTTTGGGTTGATTCAGGCAACAAGTATAATGGTGCTACAGCCCGCGAGAGTATGTTTGGAGGTGAGCTGTATCTCCATGATCCTCCTTAAGTATGCGAGAAATTGCAACTCGTTTGTAGAGTTTGTATAGTTTGTATTTTCGTTTATTTTCCGTTTTTAAAGTAGTTAGTATCGTTTTTGTTAGTTTTTTCGGGTCTTTGTTCGTGTCTTGAGTCGTTTGCAGGAGTGCATCACCGAGGATTTGAAGGAAATTGCGAGAGAAACAAGGTTCCAAGTAAGTTCTAAGTATTAGAAATATTTTTGTGGGTTTTGTTGGTTATTTGATGGTTTGGGCAAAAATCAAAATTGTTTCTAATGCATGAAAAGGAATTGTGGGGCAAACTTAAAAAAAAAAAAAAAAAAAAAAAAATCGGAAAGTACTACGTGGTGGCGGGCCGCCACCCACCTCACATCTTTCTAGCCCCCGCCAGCACGTACGCAACATATTTTTTTTTCGGAATTAGCTTTCACGTGGTGGCCGGCCGCCACAAACTACTGCCATTCCTAGCGGGCCGCCATATACCATAGCTGAAACTTTAAATTAAAACCAATTTTTTTTTTCGGATCCAAGTTATCGTGGTGGCTGGCCGCCACTTAGTTCAATTGTTTCTCGCCCCAAGCCACCTCCCGTATCTGTACCTAAAAACTTCCTGAGCCCAAATATCCATAAACCAAATACCCATAAACACTGTCCACCCTTATACCCATAACCCAAAGACATCAAACACCCACCACCCTTCTCCTTCACCCCTCTCTGAACCACCGTACACAGCCGGCCGCCACCCCTCACCTTCATCCGCCACACTCACCCCCAACCACCTGCGACCACCCTCTCCCTCACATCACATCCGCCACACCCTCCCCACCTCGCCTAACCTTCACCCCTTCCCCCTTACTGCCTCAACTCGCCGGCCATCACTCACCCCCAACCACCGCCAACCTCCTTCACCACCGTTGCCCCCTCCTCCTCTCCATTCTGCCGCTCACCTTCCCCACTCACCTTACAACCACCACTCCCGTCTAAACCCCTAACCGCCGGCGCTCCTTCCGGTCACCACTTCTACCGCCGCCGCTAACCACCACCCACCTCCCTAAACCAATAAATCAACCGAAAAAGTTCTGTTCATCTTATTTCCCTCCATATCCAAGGTATGTCTCCAGTGACTTTTGTATGTTGAGTTGTATATTTTAGTTTTTTTGTTTAGTTAGTGATAATCTAGGTTTAGGTGTTGGTTGAATGTGAAGTTTTGCAAGGTTCTTCGGATGTCTACGGTTGCGGTTGGGCTCGGTTTGGGTTGGTTAGGCAGAATATTGTTTGCGGGTGGTTTGGTTTGGCGTTCGATTGCAATATTCATCATGGCTTGGGGTATACCGTTAGCAACATTGAGTGTGGGGATCCGGTTGGGTGAATTGTTGACATAAAAACAGATTTAGTCACTGTTTTGACCCGTTTCGCTAATGCAAAATATAACGTTTTCAACTTTCACCGGTTTACACTCAATGTTGCTTCGGATTGTGGTTTGCTTTCGGGATATTAGTGATTGTCGGGTTGGATTGGGACTTTAACTGCTGAATTTTGAATGGGTTGTAGTATGTTCACGCGCTTGTCTCCAAACTTGCATTTTTGAACCGACTTTTTGCGACGAATTCCACCCTCCTTTAATTAGGCGGCACTTTTCGACGCTAAAGTTTGTTTTAAATTAATTCACCGCTGATTTTAAGCAAGTTTGGATGGCGATGTCGGTTTGGGAGGCACTTGGGTTTACTTGAGGGCAAGTAAAGTGCCGGGAGAAGGTATTAGTTTGTAATTTGTGTAATTTGCGTCTAACTTAGGTCGAGGTCTAGTCTAGTCGTTGTTTAGTTTAGGGTCCGTTAGGTCGTGTGTGTCATTTTTGAGTTATGTTAGTGTCGTCTAAGTGTCATTATGCTTTGTTTTGCTCACTTTATTATTGATACCACTCGCCCGTACTCAATCTCCATTCGGGTGAGGTTCGGTTTATGCTTAAAAAGAGATTTGCAAAACGTCGCTCTAACGTCACTTTGTTTTTAAACTACGGCCGCGAACGAAATGCTATACGGCCGTTGTTTTTGTATTATTATTTTAATAAAAAAAAATGAAAAAATTCAAAAATACCAAAAATAGGTTGTGACTAATATTCTGTTTGCTTCGTGTTGCCATTATTGAATTGCTTTGCAGAATGTCACGTGCAAGAATTTCAAGTCGGGCCAACAGGAAACGAGGCTGAGACACTCGCTCAGGAAAGGGCCCAGATACTCGCCCAGGAGTGGGATACAGGCGGGTGGTGAGGTGTTGGATAATGCGGAGTAGAGAGCGAGGATGACAGCTTATATCTTTTGTTTATTTTTATCTTTGTGCTGTTTTTAATCCTCGTTTATTGGTCTGTATTAATACATTAAACAGGTTGGATGGGTTTTGGGGTTGGTTGATACACTTGTGGATGGTTGTTAAGCGTGATATTATATATTATCTTTTGCTAGTGTGTGGTGTTTGCGTGATTAGGTTGGTATTTGTAGCCGCTTTCGTTCGCGTGTCCGAGGTTAGGAGTTGTTTGCTGAGCGCGTTTCGAATTGGAGGGCTTATGTGGAAACGACTGGCACTTTGACAGTCTCACATACTCAGCTAAGTCGTTTCCCTTTTTGTTGTTGTATTTTTTATTTATTTCGTTTCTAGTTTTGATTTTTAGGTAGTTGTTGAGTCGTATTCTCGTTCTTGCATTAGGGACAATGCAATCTCTAAGTGTGGGGATGGGATACATGTAAATATTGAGTCTTAATTATAAAAAATACAAAAAAAAAAAATTAAAAAATTGAAAAATCCAAAAAAAAAAAATTAAAAAAATAGAAAATGTCTTTTGAAATAAAAGAAGTTTGCAATTAAAACGGAAAATGATAGAAAAAATGAATTTTTGCTCGGGTTCAAATAATAATAATATGAGATTATAATAAACTGAGTTTGCGTCTAGTTTGGGATATGTGGATAGGCCCGGGTTTTGGTTCTAAGTCCCTTTGAGCTAATATACTTTAATTGTCGGTCTGCTAGTGGGTTCTCGCCTGGGAAATATGGGAAACTAAAACCGGCAAAAATAGTATAAGGGATGCCGTTATAAGCTAAGATAGTTAGAGTTTTTTTATCATATCTCGCTGAAAAAGAAAAAAAAAATAGAATAAAAGTGAGCTAGAAACTAAATGAAAGTAACACAGGCCTATGTAATCCGAGTTGGGGATAGCGACTCTACAGCCGGAATGCCTCTAGGATGTGTGAAATCGACTTGCCGAATAAAAGTACCGAAACCTATGTAATCTGTGATTGGGGATAGCGACTCTACAGTCGGAATACCGCTGGGTTAGGGAAAGCATCGTCTAGTCTCACGAATGAAAAAAAAAAAAAAAAAAAACAAAGCAAGCTAGAAAAAAAAAAGAGAAAAGAAATAAAATTAGATTTGATTTCAAACTCTCTTTATCTTGGTATAAAACGGTTAGGAATTGGTCAAATGATCGTTCTTTTAGTCCTATAAGCTTGAGTTGGGAGTAGGTGGACTGTAGATTCTAGCGTGAGACCCTAGGTAGACTGACCGCACTTAAACTAAATTTACATGATAAGGGTTTAGGACTGGATTCGGGTTTAAAGGGATAAGTATATTCGCAATCGCGGCTAACGCAAATCTTGGTTTTAATTAATTATACCTATACTTTTGGCCCGGGTAATTGTTTGTTTCTGATTCCGTTGCATAATTCTTTTTCGAGGACGAAAAAAGAGTAAGTGTGGGGATGTTTGATGTATTGCAAAATACATCATTTATTCGTATAAAGTTTGTATAGTTTTCGTTATATTTAGTTTTGATTTTCGTTAGAATATGTATACTATTGATCAAATCGTGTTTCGCAGGTCTTGATGCTCAAATATGCGAGAAACCGAGTAAAACGAGTTAAAATGTTGAAGTGTCAAGGCTTGAAGCATGTTGGAAAGGTTGAAGAGTTGAAATAGAGTTTAAAAGCTGAAAAGTCACTTTCTGGCACCCCATCACCTACTGAGCAAGTTTCTGGCACCTGGCGAGAGTCTGAAGTTAGTAAATGGGCTGAAAAACAAGGTGGCACCCCACCACCTTGTCCCTGAGTTTCTGGCGGCCAGCCAGAACGTCCTGATTGATAATTATTACGAATTTAGTAAAGGGTTATTTTGGAAAGTCATATATAAACATCCTTAACTTGGAAAAAAACCCTAATTCGAATTTGGGGCATCTTGGACGACTCTTGGAGCATTCTTGGAGCAATTTTGGAGTTCTTGAAGCCTAGGAATCATCGGTACGAGTTGGGGGAAGAAGGCTTGAAGATCGAATCGGGTTTTCTAGTTCTTTATTCTTAATTTTTCTTACGAAACTTGTGATGATGAATTCCGGTTTAGATTTCTTTGAATTGTTTTCATGTTTTAGTATGCTTGGCTAAACTTATAAACCGCCTAGACTTTGATGAATGGATTGATATAACGTTTTTACCGGTTTATGTTATTTGCATGATGTTTATGGATTGGTTGTGATTTGTAAAAGGTTTGATTTAATGATTTGATGTATATGCATGCTTTGAATTGGTTTATTGTTATTACTTGCTTCATATGATTCTTAGTGACGGTCTATATCACAACATAGAGTCATATTAGGGTTTAGGATTTCGGTGAGTGTCTATATCACATAAGAAAACCTATACTCTTTAGGGAGAATTGGCCAATAAACCCTAGAAGTAACTAATAATAATTTGCTAAGTCTTAGTGTTCTACTAGTCCTAATACCTGGAAAGTGAAGGGCTATTGGTAGGTCTTACCCGGCGAATTGCTTTAGATAGTCCTTGGAAAAGGTCATGTCTTGGTTTACCTGTCGGTTTTATTAGTCTATCAAGTCAAATTAATTACTTCAAACTACCCTAGACCTAGGATTGGAAAAGAATAGGTCAACGTTAGGGTACTTACACAATAATTAGACAACTGGAAAGGCGTCTAATAACCGGTAAGATTAACGGCCTAGGTAGTTCCACAGGTTTCTCCTTGAGAAGGGTCGAGGGGCCTCGTTGGTTCTTAATAGGTTTAGTATTTTAAGATCCCGGTTCCATAACTCGTGCATTTAACTTAATTGGTAATCTCTTAAAAACAATCCAGGATTCTTGTCTAGGTGGTCTCGTTCTCATACAAGGAAAGTCCACAGTCTACGTTCGTCTCTAGTCTAGTTCTAGTTTAATTTAGTAGTTTAATATAGATTTCCTAGTTTTCCGTAACCCCCCCTCCCAAAACAATTAAAACAAGTTAAGTCGTGTCTGTCAGCGTCTAGTCAGAGTCTAATTGCGTGATACATAGAGTCCTGCGGTTCGATACTCGGACTTGCTTAGGCTATACTACATTGACCGGTACACTTGCCGGTTTTGTGGTTTAGGTTTAGAGAGTCTGTTTTATAAATTTAAAGCTTTGTAGTGTCTAGCGTAGAGAGTCTAACTTAGTTAATTTTTATAGTCTGTTTAGCACACATCATGCACGCATGGCCGTGATAATCCCAACCATCGTCCCACTACGATGCCCTTGAACCAACAGTGACTCTCCATCAGGGAGAGGAATACGCACGATCTTCTCCTTACACAGAATTTCTGCTTGGTGCTTAGACAACCAATCCATGCCTACCACTATGTCAAAACTACCGAGCGTAACGGGAAGGAGGTCAATGTCAAACACCTGACCCACGAGATCTAGTTTGCATCCAAAAAGGACATTCGAGGCTTCTATCGTCTTACCATCTGCTAGTTCTACTACTTGTTTAACTTCTAGAGGTGTTGGGGTTATCCCTAATCGTTGACTAAACTCTAGGGACACATAACTCCAATCGGCACCCGAATCAAATAATACAGAAGCAATACGATTGTTAACAGGAAACGTACCAGTTACAACGTTGCCGTCATTCCTGGCATCCCCTGCTCCAAGCTGAAACACTCTGCCCCGAGCACCATTACCCCCGTTGTTGCCGTTGTTGTTGTTGTTTCCAGCATTGTTGTTATTCGGGCGGTTGTTGTCGTTAGCGTTCTGGTTTAACTGAGGGCAATCCCGCTTAAAGTGACCCTCATCACCACACTGATAGCACCCCTTCCTGAAACTCTGGTTTTGCTGGGGTGGTTGTCCCTGTTGTCTCTGGTTGTGCTGGTTCTGTTGCTGCTGGTGTTTGGGCTGTGGGGCCCTACAATCCCTGGCCTCATGGCCCGCCTTACCACACCTGTCACACTTCCGAGTACACGACCCGAAATGATGATAGCCACACTTGTTACATCGTGGCTTCTTCCCTGCATACGAACCCTGGCTGTGGCCACTTCCCTGGCCTTGATTGACAGAGGATGATTGACTGATGTTGCGGTTGCTGTTGTCTGGCCTTTTCTGAGTCTGGCCAGCACTGGATGCCTTGTCATAATCGCTCCACTTCCGCTTGTTATCACTAGCGGACGCAGTGGCAGTGGGTGTAGCAGCTTTTGTGGCCGAAATACGCGGGGGTAACGAATCGCTTTCCACCTCTTGATCCACTATCTTGTGAGTCAGACGAACGATCTGTGTCAAATCATTGAGATGGGCTGCAGTGACCAAGCTCTTCACACGCGGAGGCAACCCTTTGATGAATAACTCAATCCTCCGAGACATAGGCCGAGACAAGTTCGGGCACATGTCGGCTAGTTCATACGATCGCTTCACATACGCTTCGACTTCTGATCCAACCATCTTCAAGTCGTAGTATTCGTTTTCCAAATTCTGGACTTCATCCCGAGGACAGTACTCCTCCCTGATCAGTTCTTTAAAGTCCTCCCATGTTGTGACATTCGCTGCCTCAATGCCCAACAACTGTACCTGGGCGTTCCACCACGTTAGGGCACCATCTGCCAAGGTACCCGCAGCATATTTCACCCTGTCCCCAGCGGGACAGTTACAGATAGCAAACACGGACTCTGCTTTCTCGAACCATCTCAGAAGTCCCACAGCCCCTTCAGTTCCGGTGAAGGTCTGTGGCTTACAGTCCATAAACATTTTGAATGTACACGCAGGCTGGTTAGGTTGTGGTTGCGCTTGCTGACCAGCTTGATAGGCTACTAGAGCCTCAGCCACGCGGGTATTGATTAGGTCAGTCAACTCAGCCTGAGTCATGTTGATGTTGCCACGTCCGTGTCCTCGTCCACTCATGATTCTATATATGGAGAGGAACCGATTCAGGAAATCGAAACGAGATGGAAATCAAGTATCATGCTCGTATCTACGTACTATCAAGTTTACACATAGTAAGGCAGAATCCTTCTTACGCTCGATAAGCCTCACTGGGACTTGCATGCACCCCGTGTTATTATTAAGTGTGCACCCATAATAATAAGGCAATTTGCATGCTTATCTCAGTGCCTCTTAGCTTGCGCTCAAAGCTTCCCCCGTTCAAACAACACAACAGATGATATTACAGGTCTATGGTTCACATGAGTCGAAGGGTAGTGTCACACTATCAAGTCATTATAGTGTTAAATGTTTCAGTTCATATACGTTGTGAGTGTGTGACTGCTAAGTAAACGATGTATAAAGTGAGAGAGGGACGAACCTTGCAATCTGGAGCTGAGTGTCATGATCGATTTTTCGAAGGCGTTCGGTTATAGTCTGGTTTTACAAAACGTTTTAAAACCTAGTTCACTATAACCAGTGGCTCTGATACCAAACTGTAACACCCCCAAAATACCACCTGCGGAAACCCCGCGAGGCGTGTTACACATCAGAGTCTGAGCCACTAATCACATTGAACCAATAGTAAATATTTAAAAAACACATGTCATTAGTAGCCAAGATTAAATGTCAAACACGATATTAATCTCCAAGAGTTATGTAGCGGAAGCATATGATAAGTCGTTTAGTAATCGTTTCAAAATAAACTTAAAACCAATGTATCAATTATAAATAATCCAGCAGCTTCGATCCATGACCACTCCAGCACGCCCAGATAGCAAGTCCATGTTTCAAAGTTAACGACCTACAAGCATGCAAACAAGTGTGTCAGACCACGCTGGTGAGTTCAAGGTTTTGTTAACGTGTTGAGTTACCAGATGTATGGTAATGCGATTCAATGTTGCGTTACAATGTTGCTCATGTTAGATACCCTAGGGAGTGTGCCCATGTGTATCCGGGGAGTGGTTACCCCTTGTTCGCTATGTTGCCATCGTTAGATACCCTAGGGAGTGTGCCCATATGTATCCGAGGAGTGTGCCTCTAACAACCATAGCCCTACTCAGATAATTAGTTCACGCCCGTCCTTACGGCCCGGTGTGAGGTTTCCCACCTAATAGCGCTATCAACTAATTACCCCCATTGCCCTCCAGGCAATAACCAAAACCGATTAAGTTGTTTACCCAATGTTTCCCTTCCAAATGTTTACCAGTTGTCCCAAACCACCGGGACGCATGCTTGAGAGAATGCAATGAACTCACCTGGGATTGCTCGGCAGGTTATACCAAAGTTACTTGAATTAAAAGTGATCAAACACGTCCTAACAGGATTACAGTACAAGTCAGGTTGGGTTCAAGTAGAGCACGTATGTTTACACATAGACTAACAAGTCATAAGCACGTAAAGTTCATGGCAACACGTTTGGTACGTTAACAGTCAAGAGAATATCATATTCATACTTGAACGATTTAAATAACCAAGCCCAAAAGATAGTAGGCCCAACATGTTGTGCGATCCATTGTAACCCGGCCCAAACAGATAAGCAGTCCAAAAACATAACAGTCATAAGTCCAATTATTTGGCCCAATTGATTGGGCCCGTGACTGTGAATCCAAACCAGTGTGTGCGGACAAACGGGCCCTGAGTCGCAACCAGCGATCACGAGTCGCAACCGGGGTTACGAGTCGCAACAGCTGATCTCGGCTCGTCATGGTCTGGTTTCGAGTCGCAACAGGACTCGCAACCCTGGTTTCGGTTCGTGCTGCTGTATGTGAGGTTCCGAGTCGCAACTGGACTCGCAACACCGGTTTCGAGTTATCATGCTTGGATCGAGATTACTCGGTTTCGACTCGCAACCGTGATGAGTCTATCAATTGAAACTGATTTCCATAATTCCTGCCATTAGAATCGTGGTTTCCAAACTTGCACATCATCAATCAACAATTAACAGTTTCACAATCCTGCTTCTAATCGATCAAACTAGCATAATCTAAGCAATTCATAGGAACCCTAATATGAATATCAAGAACATTCAATCTACCCGATTTACATGAACAATAACAACAATCAAACATCATATCCGATTAGGTTAGAATACTATCAAATGACTACAATCTAAAACATATATCATGGCAGTCGATTAACACAAGTAAATAGCCGATTACTAGATCATGCCTTCAAGAATCATATAAACATTATATAGTTCATATTTACATTAAACCAATTACCCTAATCGTTCTAGTTTAAGCAGGAGATCATGTGATCATCAATAAGCAAAACAATACAAGCACTAACCGGTTGAATTGGGACAAAGGAAAAGTGAGCCGAAGATGGTGGTTGTTCGTCGTCGGGTTCTAAGCAAGCCGAGAGAGAGAAAGGAAGTCTAGGGTTCTTGTGTGTTGTGTGTTTTTGTGACAAACTAACCATGAAATCAAAACCCTATACTTGGTTTTGTGTTTGCGAGTGGGGAGTGGGCCGAGCCCAACTCGGCTGCCCAATGGTATCCGATTTCAAGGAATGGCCCGAATGGGCCTTGTGTGACCGGTTAAGCCTTGTGCGATCAAGTGTGGGTGTGCGGTTTGAGTGATATAAACACATAATGCAAAGCATTCACGTAACATGTGACACATATACACATAATAACGTAACATTCACATCAAATTCACTTTCATAAAAGTCACATATCGTTCACATACGTTACATAAATCACAAAAATAGGTTCTAGATACGAGTTGTCACAAAGTTGATGATACCCAGAACGCAGGTCGATCTTGGAAAAGCATGAAGCACCTTTCAGCTGGTCGAAGAGATCATCAATTCTAGGTAGGGGATATCGATTCTTGATGGTAAGCTTATTAAGCTCACGATTATCGATACACATTCGAAAAGATCCATCTTTCTTTTTGACAAAGAGGACAGCAGCTCCCCAAGGCGAAAAGCTCGGACAGATGAATCCTTTATCAGACAACTCTTGAAGCTGTTTGGATAACTCTTGCATTTCCGACGGTGCAAGACGATAAGGTGTTTTCGCAATCGGGTTGGCATTGGGTACATGGTCAATATGAAACTCGACTTGACGAACTGGAGGCAAACCAGGCAGTTCATCGGGAAACACCTCTGGATAATCCCGAACAATCGGGATATCCTGAATACTCTTGCTCTTGCCCTTCTCCTCGGTGACATGTGCCAGGAAGGCAACATATCCTTTTCGCAAACATCTTTGGGCCTTCGTACACGACATAAGCTTCAATCCACCAGATGGTTTCTCGCCACGAACTTCCAGAACATCGCCAGATGAAAGAGGAATACGAACAATCTTATCAAAATAAACTACCTCTGCATGATGTTTGGCCAACCAATCCATCCCCACGATAATATCGAAACTCCCAAGTTGCATCGGCGTGAGGTCAATGGGAAAAAGATGGTTATCAAGGTTTAATTGACAATCACGAATAACAGAATCGAGCACAAGGGGTTTACCAGTAGCAACTTCGACAGATAAGGGTTTCCTCAGTTTAGTTCTAGGCATAGCAAGCAAAGGCTCAAAAGATAACGAAACAAAACTTCTATCGGCACCAGAATCAAAAAGAATTGATGCAGGTCGATTGTTAACAAGAAACGTACCATTGATGACGAGGTTGCTAATTTGGAAAAACAAAAGAGGTCTCGAAAATATTGACGAATCATAAGGAAGGCGATCAATTGTTTGTTGCTTCGAACAAAAAAACGACACGCACTGACTAATCAAAGTAATGAATCAAAATAATGTATCGCGAAGACATGCTCGCCTATAAGTGAACACTCACCCCAAGAGTTCCCAGGTAAGAGTGACTGGTCCGATTATGTGGATTTGTACGAACACTCTAGCCTTAGACAGAAAACTCAGGGTACAGGCATTCACTCTTCCAGTTTGCACGTGTTCACATTATTTAGACCCAAACTTTGACGAGATCTTGAAAACTCAGAAGGCACTAAGCCAAAAATGAATCAAAATGGGAGGGTTCAAAACCTAGTAATTAATCATCCTAGAACGGACGATTAATTTTTGAAGCAGATTCGAATTTCGTTTTTTTTTCCTAAATGCAAATCAACTTGCGTTGGGGTCCTAGAAAGTTATAGTCTAGGTCGAAATTTTTACTAATAACCTAATTCTCTATAACCATTGGCTCTGATACCAACTCTTCTGTCACACCCTGACCACGTAAAACGATAAATCGTGGCGGAAACGCCGGGGAGTGTTGTAACAGAATTATTGTTTCAAACCATGGATACGAAGAGTTTCATTTCATTAAATATTAAACATTGTTTTAAAGTTAAACAAGCAAGTCAAACATAGACTAATATCATTATTAAATCACTAAGGCCTCGTCCGGTCCTAATTGAGCATGCTTCCTATTCGCAATCAACACTAAGCAACTTCACCTGAAACATATGTAAAAACAAAGTCAGCAAAGAAATGCTAGCGAGTACATAGGTTTTGTGAGAGTGTCAGATTCATGGCTCGTTTATACGTTGGAATAAATTGTGCAACCTTGTTAATTCTCATTAGAAAACCTTGTTTTATAAAATGTTGTATCGTAAAATGAATAACCGAATCAAAATAGTTTGGTTATAATTTATAAACCTCGAAGCCATGAATCTTTACCCAAAACATTTGTTTTTCGTAAACCAAATCGTAAATCATTTTCGTAATAAAATTCGTATAGTTTATATCGTTTCGAAAACCTCGTTTGTGTGACATCGCTTCCAATTGTTTACCCAGATCATTTAATTCGTTAAACATCTCTTTAGTCGTTTAATTTATTTTTCAACACGAACCTGATTAAAATAAAATTTTAATCATAACAGAATATTTGTGGGATTAAATATTATCCGGGCGGTCACCAACGTTCGTTTCGCAGTTTTGTCGTAATTAGTTCTTTAGTTCAAATAAACATGTTTTCGCCATACCGAATCCTTCGAAACTTATTTCTAAGTTATGTAAGGGATATTTAGGGTATGTTTGGCTTACGTCACAGTTCCAGAGTGTATGTCGCGTTAAACTGATTGCGTTTAAGCCCCAGTTTGCGTATGACCTTCCAGAAAGTGATTTAAAGCTTGAAATCGGTATCGAATCAAATTGTAAAATTAATAAACACAATTGCACATATAGTAACACCAAAATACACATAATAACACCAAAGCATATTGTTTTATTGATAACGGGCATTGTTTTACATAATACGATGATTACAGAACACAGTTGTCACACCTGGTATATCCCGTTTAGTTTTACACTATTTTGAAACTTATGCATGTTTTACTCTCTGAACGAGGTTCTCGGCATTGAAGAATCTTCGTAAACTAAATCGCACGTGGATATCTTGACATTTAAGAGATGTACAGTTAAGAAAATCAAGAGCAATGGTGATATATATGCGGATTAGACACCAAAAAATAAACGCTCAAAAAATGGCTACAATTTAAGGAATGTGTTTAGTGACGGAATCAGATTCCTTAGTGATGGAGAAAGGTTTGGTGACAAGAAAAGCTGCTTCAAGGAGGTTGTCACATGTTTCTGCTCGACGATTTCATTCTTGGGTGGGTGGTTTAGCACTTCTTACTGTAAATCGAATCCTAGCATGGTATATCACGTTTAGTTTTACACTATTTTGAAACTTACGCCTCTTTTACTCTCTGATCGAGGTTCTCGGCATTGAAGAATCTTCGTCAACTAAATCACATGTGTATGTCTTGACATTTAAGAGATATACAGTCAAGAAAATCAAGAGCAATGGTGATATATATGCGGATTAGACACCAAAAATAAACGCTCAAAAATGGCTACAATTTTAGGAATGTGTTTATTGACGGAATCAGATTCCTAAGTGATGGAGAAAGGTTTGATGACAAGAAAAGCTGCTTCTTGGAGGTTGTCACGTGTTTCCGCTCGACGATTCCATTCTTGGGTGGGTGGTTTAGCACTTGTTACTGTAACTCGAATCCTAGCCTGGTATATCACGTTTAGTTTTACACTATTTTGAAACTTACGCCTCTTTTACTCTCTGATCGGGGTTCTCGGCATTGAAGAATCTTCGTAAACTAAATCACACATGAATATCTTGACATTTAAGAGATATACAGTCAAGAAAATCAAGAGGAATGGTGATATATATGTGGATTAGACACCAAAAAATAAAAGCTCAAAAAATGGCTACAATTTTAGGAATGTGTTTAGCGACAGAATCAGATTCCTAAGTGATGGAGAAAGGTCTGGTGGCAAGAAAAGTTGCTTCCATGAGGTTGTCACGTGTTTTCGCTCGACGATTCCATTCTTGGGTGGGTGGTTTGGCCCTTGTTCCTATAACTCGAATCGTAGCCCGGTATATCCCGTTTTAGTTTTACACCATTTTGAAGCTTACACCTTTTTTACTCTCTGATCGAGGTTCTCGGCATTAAAAAATCTTCGTAAACTAAATCACACGTATATATGTTGACATTTAAGAGATATACAGTCAATAAAATAAAAAGCAATGGTGATATATATGCGGATTAGATAACAAAAAATAAACACTCAAAAAATAGCTACAATTTAAGGAATGTGTTTAGTGACGAAATCAGATTCCTAATTGATGGAGAAAGGTCTGGTGGCAAGAAAAGCTGCTTCCAAGAGGTTGTCACGTGTTTCCGCTCTACGATTCCATTCTTGGGTGGGTGGTTTGGCCCTTGTTCCTGTAACTCGAATCCTAGCCCTGTTATATTTCGCTTTAGTTTTACATCATTTTGAACCTTACGCCTTTTTTACTCTTTGATCGAGGTTCTCGGCATTGAAAAATCTTCGTAAACTAAATCACACGTGTATATGTTGACATTTAAGAGATATACAATGAAGAAAATCAAGAGCAATGTTGATATATATGCGGATTAGACACCAAAAAAATAAACGCTCAAAAATGTGCTACATTTTAAGGAATGTGTTTAGTGACGGAATTAGATTCCTAATTGATGGAGAAAGGTTAGGTGGCAAGAAAAGCTGCTTCCAGGAGGTTGTCACGTGTTTTCGCTCGACGACTCCATTCTTCTGTAGGTGGTTTGGCCCTTGTTCCTGTAACTCCAATCCAAGCCTGGTATATCCTGTTTAATATTACACCATTTTGAACCTTACGCCTTTTTTACTCTCTGATAGAGGTTCTCGACATTAAAATCTTGGTGAACTAAACCACACATGGAGAAAGGTCTGGTGGCAAGAAAAGTTGCTTCCAGGAGGTTGTCATGTGTTTTCGCTCGACGACTCCATTCTTGGGTGGGTGGTTTGGCCCTTGTTCCTATAACTCCAATCCTAGCCCGGTGTATCCCATTTTAGTTTTTCACCATTTTGAACCTTACGCCTTTTTTACTCTCTGATCGAGGTTCTCGGCATTAAAATCATGGTATATCAAACCACACATGTATATGTTGACATTTAAGAGACACACAGTTAAGAAAATCAAGAGCAATGGTGATATATATGCGGATTAGACACCAAAAAATAAACGCTCAAAAAATGGCTACAATTTAAGGAATGTGTTTAGTGACGGAATCAAATTCCTAATTGATGGAAAAAGGTCTATTGGCAAGAAAGGCAGCTTCCAGGAGGTTGCCACGTGTTTTCGCTCGAACCCTAGCTCGTTATATCCCGTTTTAGTTTATAACCATTTTGAACCTTACGCCTGTTTTACTATCTGATTGAGGTTCTCAGTATCGAAAAATCTTCGTAAGCTAAATCGCACGTGTATATGTTGACATTTAAGAGGTATTGTTATGGGTGAAATTCTGAGCCCATATCCAGACTTCGTATCTTGATTTTTTATTAGTTGTATATGATCAGGATACTGGACCAGGATATTGGTAACATCCTAAGGCAGTATCCTGACTATTACTAACAATTTGCTTGTAAACATTGGCTACAAGGGACTAACGTTCATGAGGACCAAGTCATCCTGAAGACCCGCTCAAATTCATTAGGATAAGGACGTTGATGGCGGAAGAATAGCTCTTGTAACGGTCAGCATTGAAGATTGGCGTGTTTTATGGGAAGTTACGAACGCTGGTCAAAGATATTAATGTTGTAACGGTTATGGAAGCTTAAATCCCGGATTTACATTTAATATGCACGTGGAGAACGAGTTGAAACAACCCCCCAACGTTCAGAAAGGAAATAATCTCAGTATCCCGAACTTTTAGCATAATATCCCGGATTTTTAGCATAGTTAGTTAAACTTAGAAACTATATAAAGGGGATGCCAGATCCATAGGTCACACACATTTTCGAGTTCTCTAACTCTCACACTCTTTTTCCAGCAACAATCACACATTAACATTCATCACTTACAATCATTGTAACACTTAGTAGCTTTCTGAGCATTATCCTGCACTGTATCCTGGTTATTCAAGCAATAAGAAGAACAAGGCAGCCGACGATTGTCAGCTCCCGAGGTTTTATGCTGGAGATCTAGATTGATCAAGGGCTTTCCTCGTATATCACGTGTCAACCTTTACATTTGTGCTCATTGTTTGATTATAGATACAGCTCGATATCCTGAGCCGTATCCTGATAACTGTTTTTGCAAACTAACAAACCAACATATTTTTCACAAAGTATTAATAGCACACTACCTCACAAAACTAATTTGATCACTTAATTGCTTAGGTAATTTTTGACCAAAACAATTTGGCGCCCACCGTGGGGCAAGTGGTGCTGTTTCTACTTAAAGCTTTTGCAAAATCGTTACTTGGTTTTCTATTTTCAAAACTTTTTGCTACACTATTTTCAATGGCCTCGAGATCAAACATGAGCTCTTCTACCGTGTCTGCCACAACCTCTGCAACAATTGGTTCGGTGCTTCCACCACCTCCTCCGAGAACGCAAGCCTCTTCACAAGGAACTGAAATTCATGTGGCTCGGGATGATATTCTCACTCAGAATATTCAGGGATCTGCTCCTGTTTTGGCCTCTAATGAAGAAATTCTAACCTTGTTTGGTAGTGTACAGGAACAAATGAGGCAACAGCAGGAGACCAACCAAATGCTGATGAGAGAGATACAACTCTTGAAATCTAGTTCAGGCAGGCCCACTGAGGATACTGTCACTCCCTTGCAGCCTAGAGCTTTGAACTTCAATTTGGCAGTGTATACTGAGGATAATAGGGGGAATATTGTGCCTAGTCATTCGCAGAGTCATATTCCTAAGATACCCTCTTCGATCAGGGTGTCAACTGTGAGAAATCCAGGATATGCTCCAGGATGCGCTCCAGGATATGGCCAGAATCACCAAGCTGGTAACTTGTCTGTTAACACCAGTATCCCTGTTACTAATAATCTTGGATCATTACAGGATGCAGGTGTGACATCAGCTATAACCAGAGAGCTTCAAAAGTTGAAGGATATGATATCAAGTGTGCCTGGGATAGTGCAACCTATACCGGAAGTATCCCGGGATAGTCACAACATATCCCGCTTTGCTCACCCCATTTGTGATGCAGAAATCCCAAAGAGATTCCAGACTCCTAACATGAAGCTGTATGATGGGACGACGGATCCTGAGGAGCATATTGCCCAGTATAGGGAGAGGATGGAGATCAACCCTATCCCGCCAGATCTTAAGGAAGCATGCTTGTGCAAGGGCTTCGGCTCTACTTTAACAGGATCAGCCTTGAAATGGCTTCTAAGTGTTCCACCTCATTCAATTACATCATTTACTTATTTAGTTAATTTGTTTAATACTCAGTTTTCTTGTAGTAGAAGCTTTGAAAACTAACAAGTGACCTCTACAAGATAACACAGGGACCTCAAGAATCCCTAAGGGATTATGTGAACAAATTCAGCAGGGAATCCTTGGATATGCTACACCTTGATGTTGCTACAGCAGTCCAAGAATTCAAGATGGGACTACAAAAGGATTCCCAGTTTTATCAGGATCTTGTGATGAATCCTTGCAGGAACTTGGACGAAGCTCGAAACAGGGCTTTGAGATATATTAGGCTGGAAGATGATAAGAAAATGCAAGAGAGAATGAATTCATCCTCAATATATGAATCAACTAATAGGAAGTCAGAACCCTCATATAAGCCATACCGCTCTAAGCCATATGGCAGGAATGACAGCAAGAAAGTGAATGCTGTCGAAAACGAGGATCCTGAGGAGTATCCTGAATTATCAGAATATTGTTTTTCTGTTAATATACCTGAACTGATGTATGCTATGCAGGGTTTAGGAGACAAAGTGAGGTGGCCTAGGAAGAACCAACAGAAAGTTGAATGGAAGGATAAGTCCAAGTGGTGTGCCTTCTGTTAGGGCAGGATTTTTAATGACCTCTGATCCTCGCATGATATCCTAATAGTGATCCTCAGAAGAGCTTCAGGATCAGGATCATGGATCATCCAAAGGATCCTTATACTAACGATTGTTCTCTTTGAATTTCGTATTGTTTTTCAGGAGTTACAAGTCGGACCTGGTATTGGCAACGTTACTAAGGAATATTCCACGCTTATTTCGCACACGTTTGACCGAAAATGGACGTTGTGGAGAACGTGGGAGCTTGGCATGAATTGCGGATAGTTTGTTAGGCTAGTTAACTTCTATTTTTAAAAGGGGTAACGAGCTAGTAGAAAAAACACTTGGCTAATTTCAGCTACACACACTCGTACAACTGCACTCTTGAGCATTCGGCAAAACACTTCACATTTTTCACACATTCTTGCACATTACACCATAGTGATCCTTGTACCTAGCTCGTTACTATCCGAAGTTGTAAACATTGGTTGGTTAATTTGAACTTGGTGATCGGTAGTTTCCATCACCCGAGGTTTTTTATGCCGGAGATCATTCATTGATCAAGGGCTTTTTCCTCGTATAAATCTTTGTGTCACTTGTGCAATTTACATTTAAGTGATCCTTATCATTGTTCATCATTTCAAGCATCATTCCCCACAACTAAGAGTTTGGTTGCATTATCCTCGTTAAATTTTTGACCAAAACAGTTTGGCGCCCACCGTGGAGCAATTGGTGCTTCATTCATAAGAAAGTTTTCTGTTGGTGATCATTCCGGTTCATTGCATACGAATACATGGCTTCATCAGTGAAGAATACCTCTACTGCAATGTCTGCGGTCAATTCGTCTCAGGGCATTCCACCTTTGCCTCCACCACCTGCTGGATCTCAGAAAAATGCTGAGAAGAAACCAACTCCCATATTCTCTAAACCTCCAACTTCTTCTGCTTCTTCTACTCCCACTACTAGTGACATGTTTACCTTGATTTTGCAGATGAGGGATCATATACAGCAACAGGACAAGACCAATGATAGGATCCTCAAGGAAATCGGAGATCTCAAGAAACAAAAGAAAGCGGCAGAGGATCATTCCCCACTGGTGCCTAGATCTTTGAATTTTGATACTCCGGTGATTACTTCTCAGCCTTCGGTGATTCCAGATGTTCAGTATGTGGGTGGACCAAAAGGAGTGCACTACGGATCAACAGTAATGACTCAGGCATCAGGTTCATATTTCCAGCCAGCAGGATCCTATCCTCAGCATATGGGATCCTTCATGAATTCAGGAGCCTACTCAGGGGCGCAGCAGGTTCAAGGATCCTCCTTTGTTCCAGGATCATCCCATGTTCAAGGATCCTCCTTCGTTCCAGGATCATCCCAGGTTCAAGGATCCTCCTTTGTTCCAGGATCATCCCAGTTTCAGGGACCCTTCCAGATGCCAGGATCCTTGAGGAGTTTGCAAACAGGAAGTTCAGATGTCCATCAGGGAGATTTTATTCCGATGCAGACCATTGCTTCAACCGGTCCCTCCATCATCCCAGTGTCCCAGCAATATGGATTCACATCCGGTGTTCCTAACTTGAACCCAATGGGAGGTAACACTTTTAATAATTCTCTTACCACTAACCATGGATTCATACAGGATACAGGTATCAACCATGCTATGGCCAGAGAGTTGCAAAAACTGAAGGATATGATATCAAGTGTTCCAGGAGTGGTCAAACCTATCCCGGAGATTGCAGATGGAAGCCATAAGATATCTCGTTTTGCACCACCAATTTGTGATGCTGAGATACCCAATAGGTTCCATATTCCAACTATGAAGCTGTATGATGGTTCGACGGATCCTGAGGAACACATAGCACAATACAGGGAGAGGATGGAGATCAATCCAATTCCAGAAAGGTTGAAGGAAGCATGCCTATGCAAGGGATTTGGATCCACTCTTACTGGATCAGCTCTCAAATGGCTGCTAAGTCTTCCCCCTTACTCTATTACCTCATTTGCTAATCTAGTTAATTTATTCAATAATCAGTTTTCTTGTAGTATAAAATTTGAACGATTAACTAGTGATCTATATAGGATAACCCAGGGTCATAATGAATCATTAAGGGATTATATAACCAAATTTAGTAAAGAGTCCTTAGACATTCCCAACTTGGATATAGCCACGGCTGTCGAGGCCTTCAAAATGGGATTGCTTAGGGAGTCGTTGTTCTATGATGATCTTGTTATGACACCATGCAGGAACCTAGATGAGGTAAGAACCCGGGCACTCAGGTTTATCCGGCTAGAGGATGACAAGAGGATCCAGGAGAGATTAGCAGGATCCTCAAAACAAGAAAAGCAAGGATCCTCGTTCAAGAACAACAATTCAAATCCTATAACAGATCTGACAACCAGAACGTGCATGCTGTTGATCAAGAAGATGATGATGAGGATTATCCTCCAATTTCTGAATATTGTTTTTCCGTTGATAACAATGAACAAATCCTTGCAATGTAGAATCTAGGAGATAAAGCCAGATGGCCTAGAAAAAATGACAGACCGGCCGCAACTAAAGATAAATCAAAGTTGTTTTGGTCAAAAATCACACAAGGATAATGTAACCAAACTTTATGTAAATGGGGTATGATGCTTGGTTAGCTATGAAAGTAAAGGATCACTTCTGTGATAAAGATGCAAAGACACAATGATTTATACGAGGAAAAAGCCCTTGATCAATGTATGATCTCCGGCATAAAAAACCTCGGGTGATGGCAACTACCGATCACCAATTTCAATATAACAAAAATGTAGTTACAACTTCGGATGATAATGAGCTGAGTACAAGGATCACTGAGTGTCTAAGTGTTGAGAGTTGTGTCCTCTGTTGTGTGTGTTCTTCCGAATGAGGAAGATGGGTATTTATACATGTGTAGGTAACTTATTTTAGGTAGATAGACCACTAATCAGCTCATTACCCCTTTAGAAATAAAGATAATCTAGCCTAAATTGCTGCCCTTAGATCAAGCCATGTTTCCATATCCGGCACAACGTTCATCTTTAATTCAGCTCTTGCCATATTTGTAAAAGCGCGTCCCTGGATCATGATATGTAGGGCATATCCTGCTAGATATTCCTGCAAAATAATATTGTAGTAATCGAAAATGACCGTTAGTATAAGGATCACCTCAATGTCCCGTGATCCTGATCCTGAGGTCCGACTGAGGATCACTGCCTGCCAAAGAAATAAGGATCACTGGTTAGGATCACGTATAAGGATCATTCATAGTAAAAATCCAGCCCCAACAATTGCCCCCAAAATATAAGGAGTTAATTGTAAATAGATGAGTTATATTTTGTTTTGAGCTTATCTCTAACGGACGATTCCGATTTACTAGCCGTTGCACATGGACTAGCCGTTATGATATTTACGTCACTGATGTGACAATCCCTGCGAATCATCATTATAAATAGGAGATAGGGTTAGGATCACTTTGTATTTAAATTCGAAGTATCTCCCTTTATAATCGTCATTGAAGACTCTTGATCAGGTATCATCTTCCTCTTTCTCTTCTTTGCTCTGTTCTTTCGTGCTTTTACTCTGTTTTTCGTTCAAAATATGCTGCTCCGTAATTCTCCGCACAAGAGTCCCAAGGAGAGTCCCTTAAAGAGCCAGGGAATTATCAAGGATTCTCTCGTGGAGAGATGCTGCTTTACTGATATCCACATAGACAAGATTCGCCATTGTTTCCCAGCGAATGTTGTTTTCAAACCCTTTGATCCTACTGCTTTGAGTGATCTTGTCTCAGATGTCTGGGTGGCTTTTCCTGCTACTCCCTTCCTCATTGGGTATTCATATCCTTTTCCGATGTTCACCCAATCTTTCTTTTCTCTTACCGGCATCTCATATATCCAAGCTATGCCGATGATCTGGAGGGTTCTATATACCTTCGAGAGGATCATCGAGCAAGAAGGGATTGATTTGGGGATGTCAGAGTTAGCTGAACTTTATGATCTCACCACCTTTGGTTCTCACCGGTACTTATTGAAACGGAAAGCTGGGGAGGATCACCCTATTTTCAAAGTGACCAAGAATGATGCCAACTGGAAACGTCGATTTTTCTTTGTTAAGAGGGATTCCATCCCGGATGGGAAGGATCTGCCCAAGGAATGGGCCACTCATGGTAGGATAGAGGATCCTCGAAGGATCACTATTAGTTCTGTCTCATATGATGAGGATCACTGATGTCTTTTCTTTTTTTGTCTTTTTATGCAGCTATCTCCGTTGCTCACTTAAGGTTGACCCCTGCTGCCAAAGAAAGAGTGTTAGCTTTCAAGAAGCTTGATCCTGAAGTTCGAAGCTTTCAGATTATTATCCAAGATTCTCAAGAGATATCCTCTGCATCTGCCACAATGTCAAGTAAGTATCCTCATAGAAAATAAGTTTTATGTGAAAGTATTTAATTTAACAAGGGAACTTATCTTGTTTTTGAATTGTGTAGGTGCCGGAAAGTCTGCCAAGTCTGTTAAATCTGCCTCCATGTTTGGGATAAGTGACCTTGCCAATGTCACGTCTTCTAAGAAGAAGAAGGCTCCTGCTGCCAGCCCTTCAATCTCAGCTCCTAAAGCGTCCATTCGGGGCAAAGGAAAAAAGAGGAAAGCTTCTGATGAACTCCAAGGATTCCCTCTCCTTCGCCAGCAGTTTCTTGATTACGTGAATGAGGTAAGGATCACTGCCCCTGTAGGTTATCCGCCTATCATATTTTATGTATCCTGCTTTTCTTGAGGATCACCTGAGTCTGAGCTTGTCTTTATTCTCTTGTTTGCAGAAACTTGCTGAGATCGAAACTTATCTTGGCAATGTTGAGGACCAGGAGAGCCAGATTGCTGATCTTCAACAAATGGGCGTGCTTAAGGATCTCAAGATAGGAGATCTTGAGAAGGAGCTCCGGGTCATGAAGGCTGAGGCTGCTCAGAGGTTGATTGATATGGATAACGAGAAGCAGGAGATCACTCAAGATGCTAAGGTCTCCGCGGCAATTGCTATGTATAAGATTCAACTTCAGATGGCCGAGGAAGCTCAGGATCCTACCTTTGACAAAGGCTCGTGGGATGTTGAAGGTTGGAAGGCAAGGCTGGCAGACCTGGAGGACGAGGATGAGGCTGAGGAGATCCCCATGCTGGAAGGTGGTGATGCTGGCAAGGATCAGGGTGGAGCTGGTGGTGATGGTGCAGCGAAGGTTTGAGCTGCAAGATTGGGCAATGATGGAAACTTCTAGACATAGCCGGAGCCCAATTTTTTTTGTTTAGTGGTTGTGATGTTTTTAAAACAATGATGGTCTGTATTTGAACAATAGTTTAGGGTTGAGGATCCTGGATCCTTTGAACAATAGGTAGGATTACAAAAGGTGGAGGGATCCTCTGTTTGGGGAATGAAGCCTTTGTGATCCTGCCGCTTCTACTTTCCTGCAAAAATGCTAAGACCGCATAGACAATGGACACCCTTTGCCAACCCATGTGGACGGGCCACGTTTTGCTGGTAGAAATGTGGGTTGGCAATTTTGACAACTTTTTTGAAAGGGTTAATGATCCTTTGGCTTAATAATATAACTTTAATCTTTCTGGCTTATCTTGTGTTGTTGTCCTTTTTGATTTTCAATTGTTTTGACACATGTTTGTTTGAAAAGTTTGAGCAAATTATGTTTAAGAAATTTAGGATATGATCCTGGATCAAATATCCTATAATCGAAAGTTTCCAAGATAGTTTATTTTAAGGATCATAGGTTCAGTTGTCAAGGTCTAAAGGTTATTCAAATGAATAATGAAATTAAAAGTAGTTAAGGATCATACCTGAGGATCCAAGTTTGGATCCTAACCTTTAATTGGAACAACCGTAGGTAAAACTTTAATGGATAATAAGGATTAAGGATCCTTAATCGTTTAACTTCGAAAACCTGAAAAAATGGAATATAACTTGGGACTAAGCCAATATAAGTTAGTAACTGGGGACAAGCCCAAAGGATAACTGAGAATGATCCCGGAGGATCACTGGGGACAAGCCCAAAGGATAACTGGGGATGATCCCGGAGGATCACTGGGGACAAGCCCAAAGGATAACTGGGGACAAGCCCAAAGGATCGTATGTAAACTGGAGTATGGCCCTTTCTGGCAACTATCCAAACTTAGTGACATGAAAATGTCAAAACCTTAGCTAACGTGAAAACGTTAGAAACCTTAGGAACGGATGTATGGTGCGTCCACCATTATACGTAGGATCCCAAGTATAGCCAGTACGATGAGGTCGCCAGCCCCGAAAATGGGTACTGATCCCAAAGACATGAACTATATCAGGATCATCGTGCGCTGCTGGCGGAAACTGGGGATAATCCCAAGGATAGCTGGGGTTGGACCCGAGGATCTGTGATGCTTTTGAAGATCTTTGATGATATGCTGAAGATACCTGAACTATCATAACTCAAATGGTTTGTGAGTCGAGGATGAAGGATACATGATCCTTATCCTTAGGCAAAAAGTAAGAAAATGCAATAGTTTTAGGATAAGCATATTACCTGAGTAAGGATCACCGATATCTCCAGGATCCTTCAAGGATATTTCAATGTAAGGATCACATGCAGGAAGGATCATGTTCACATGAAATATTTCTTTAAGTGAACAGCATTCCAGGCTCTTGGTAACAAGTTTCCTTCCATGGTTAGCAACCTGTATGCCCCCTTTCCTGCTTCAGCTTCAATCAAGTAGGGACCTTCCCATTTTGGTGCTAGCTTCCCGTCAGCAGGATTGATGGTGTTTTGAAATGCTTTTCTCAACACCATATCTCCGACTTGGAACTTCCTTATCCTGACATTCTTGTTGTAGGCACCAGCCATCCTTTGTTGGTAGCTTGCCATCCTTATCCTAGCTAGATCCCTGTTTTCCTCAATAGTATCCAAATCCTGAGCTAGGATTGTAGCATTTTCTTCAGGATCACGAGCACTTGTTCTAGCAGTTGGGATCACCATCTCTGTTGGGATCACTGCTTCTGCCCCAAATACTAAAGAGAAAGGTGTTTGGCCAGTGGCATTCTTGGGAGTTGTCCTATCAGCCCATAGCACATAAGGTAACTCCTCTGCCCATTTTCCTTTCTTGGATCCTAGCTTCTTCTTCAGATTGTTGATGATGATCTTGTTGGATGATTCTGCTTGACCATTGGCTTGTGGATGAACTGGTGTTGATGTTATCATCTTGATTCCCCAACTGTCACAAAAGTTAGTGGTTCTCCTTCCAATGAATTGAGAACCATTATCACATATAATTTCAGAGGGGATGCCAAATCTGGTTATAATGTTTCTTTTAATGAAGGATATGACTTCCTTTTCTCTGACTTGAGCGAAGGCTTCAGCTTCTATCCACTTGGAAAAATAGTCAGTCATGGCAAGCATAAATACTTTTCCACCAGGTGCTTTAGGGAGTTTGCCAACTATATCCATTCCCCATCTCATGAATGGCCAAGAGGATGGTATGGGGTGTAGTAATTCAGCTGGTTGGTGAAGGATATTGCTATGTCTTTGGCAAGGATCACATTTCTTAGCATACTCTACAGCATCCCTTTTCATGGTTGGCCAGTAGTATCCTGTTCTAAGGATCCTTGAGAATAATGCCCTGCCCCCAGTGTGGTTTCCACAATCTCCTTCGTGGAAGTCTCTCAATACTTCTTCGATTTCAGGATCTTCAATACATCTTAAATATGGTCCTGCAAGGGATCGTTTATATAGCATATTATTTAGGATTGTAAATTGAGATACCTTGATCCTGAAAGCTCTAGGATTTTCTCCCATTGGGATCTCTCCGTTTTGCAAGTATTTCATGATTGGTGGGATCCATGATCCTGAATAAGATCGAGCTTCTTCACTAGGGATTACTGCAGTATCCTCTTCTATTTCCATGGCTACTTGGTTTTCAATAGCAGGAGCCAGGATGTGGATGATAGGGATACTTATATTTTCTGGAATTTTTAAGGATGATCCTAGGTTGGCCAATGCATCAGCTTCCGTGTTATCCTCCCTTGGTACCTGTGTTAAGCTAAAAGAAACAAAAGAGAGTGCCAATTTTTTGACTATCTCTAAATATTTGGTTAGTTTTTCACCTTTAACAGCATAGGATCCATTAAAGTGATTGGTGATCAATAATGAATCTACATATACTTCGAGATACTTTACCCCCATATCCTTAGCAATTTGTAAGCCAGCAATTAAGGCTTCATACTCAGCCTCATTGTTAGTTGCCTGGAACTCACAAGCTATGGAGTGGGGTATTATGTCCCCCTGTGGCGATTTTAGTAGGATCCCTAGCCCTGTGCCTTTGATATTTGAGGATCCGTCGGTGTGTAGTATCCAAGGATCCTTGGTCTCATCCAGCTGCTGGACCTCCAATTCTGCTTCCTTTTGTAGATCACTACTGAAATCAGCCACAAAGTCAGCTAGTGCTTGAGATTTAATGGCTGTTCTTGGTTCGTATCTTATATCATGGGCACTAAGCTTCACTGCCCACTTAGCCATTCTCCCTGACATATCTGGTTTCCTGAGGACATTCTTAATTGGAAAATTAGTTTTAACAATAATAGTATGAGTTTCAAAATAATGCCTTAACTTAGTGGATGCCATGATTAATGCAAGGATAAGTTTTTCGAGGTGTGAGTACCTGGATTCGGCATCAAGCAAACTTTTACTTACATAGTAGATAGGATATTGTGTACCTTCATGATCCTTGACGAGGACTGCACTTACAGCGGTTGAGGATACCGCTAGGTATAAGGATAACACATCTCCTTTCTCCGGTTTTGCTAATGCTGGTGCTGAGGACATATATTCTTTAAGGGCTTGTAAAGCATTCTCATGCTTCTCAGTCCATTCGAACTTCTTATTCTTCCTTAGGATATCGTAGAATTCTTTGCACTTTTCTGAGGATTTCGATATGAACCTGTTCAAAGCTGCTATCCTGCCTGTTAGTCTTTGAACATCCTTGGCATTGGAAGGAGATTTGATATTTATTAATGCTTTGATTTGTTCCGGGCTTGCTTCAATGCCCCTCTGGGTTACCATGTATCCTAAGAACTTTCCTGCCTTAACACCAAAATGGCATTTTGAAGGATTAAGTTTCATGTTGTAACTATCAAGGATATCGAATGCTTCTTCCAAGTCCCTTAGGTGATCCTCAGCTTTCTTTGACTTGACCACCATATCATCTATGTACACCTCCATAGTTCTTCCAATTTGATCTTTGAACATCATATTTACCAGCCTTTGATATGTTGCACCTGCATTTCTTAGTCCAAAAGGCATGGCAATATAACAATATAAACCGGTTGGGGTCATAAAGGCTGTATCCTCTTGGTCAGATGGTTCCATCTGGATTTGTTGGAATCCGGATGATGCATCCATAAAAGTTAACAGTTCATGCCCCGCTGTTGCATCCACCATGGAGTCAATGTGGGGTAATGGGAAAGGATCCTTGGGACATGCCTTATTCAAATCAGTGAAATCGACACATACCCTCCACTTTCCGTTTTTCTTTTGGACAACGACCACATTGGCTAACCATTTAGGATACTTTACCTCTCTGATCATACCTGCTCGAAGTAGTCTCTCTACTTCTTCTTGGATAATGGCATTCCTTTCTGGTGCAAACTTCCTCCTTTTTTGATGGATTGGCTTGATAGACCTGTCAATGCCAAGTTTGTGAGTAATAATATCCTTAGATATACCTGTCATATCTTCATGTTTCCAAGCAAAGGTGGATTTTCTTCTTTTGAGGAAGGATATCATGTCTTCTTTCATCTTGCCAAGGATCCCTGATCCGATATAGATTTTTGATTCAGGATCACTAGGGTCCAAGAGGATTTCATCTACATCTTGCTCCCTTGCCTCCAAGACATTCCTCGGAGGATACTGTAATTGCTATTGCTCCCTTGGCTTTGAGGTTGGCTTCATGGATGAGGTATAGCAATCCTTAGCCTCTTGCTGATCGCTGTCGATCTTGATTATCCCCCATGGGCTAGGGAGCTTTACACATTGATGGTAGGTAGATGGAACTGCTTTCATGTCATGTATCCAAGGCCTGCCAAGGATAACGTTGCAACAAGATAAACAGTCAATAACACAAAATTTTTGATAATTATGTAATCCTTCCACGTAGATTGGGAGTTTGATGTCCCCCAGAGTTTTCTTCGTTTCTCCACTGAATCCTACAAGCACGGAGGATCTTGGTGTGATGTCTGATTCTGGGATTCCCATCTTCTTCAAGACATCAAGCTGGATTATGTTCACTGAGCTCCCTCCATCGATAAGGATCCTGCGGACAAAATGGTTAGGAATAAAGAGAGTAATAACTAAACTATCATGATGAGGATCCTGGATGTTGATGCGATCATCCTCATCAAAGGTTATCGTTTTCCCTTCTGAAACACTTGATGTTCTAATAGGCCTTTCTCCATTGTCCATTTTTGATTCTTTTGCATGTCTTTTGGCCGCTGAGAAGGATGTTCCACAAATGTCTGATCCTCCGGATATGAAGTTAATCACTTGTGCGTTTGCCGGAGGTGCTGGAGCCTTTTCAGGGATCCTTTCAGGATCCTGGGTCCTTTGCTTTTTTCTCCCCAATAATTCTTTTAGATGCCCCTTGCTTAGCAGGTATCCAATTTCCTTTCTTAAGGCTATGCAATCTTCAGTCAGATGGCCGAAATCCTCATGGTATGCACACCATTTGGACTTGTCTTTAGTCCCGGATGGTTTATCATTCTTCCTGGGCCACCTAGCCTTTTCACCTAGATTCTGCATTGCAAGGATTAATTCATGATTATCAACGGAAAAACAATATTCTGAGATTGGAGGATATTCTTCATCATCCTCTTCTTGGTCGACAGCATGCACATTCTTGTTCTCGTTTCTATGGTAGGATTTGAACTTGTTGCTTTTGAAGAAGGATCCTTGCTTATCTTGTTTTGAGGATCCTACTTGTCTCTCCTGGATCCTCTTGTCATCCTCTAGCCGGATAAACCTGAGTGCTCGAGTTCTTACTTCATCTAAGTTCCTGCAAGGTGTCATAACAAGATCATCATAGAATAATGAATCCTTAAGAAGTCCCATTTTGAAGGCTTCAACAGCCGTAGCCATATCCAAGTTGGGAATATCCAAGGATTCTTTACTAAATTTAGTTATATAATCTCTTAATGATTCGTTATGATTTTGAGTTATCCTGTACAAATCACTAGTTAATTTTTCAAATTTTCTACTACAAGAAAATTGGTTATTGAATAAATTAACTAAATTAGCAAATGAAGTAATAGAGTAAGGGGGAAGACTTAGCAGCCATTTGAGGGCTGATCCAGTAAGAGTAGATCCAAATCCTTTACATAGGCATGCTTCCTTCAATTTTTCTGGGATAGGATTGATCTCCATCCTTTCCCTGTATTGTGCTATATGCTCCTCTGGATCCGTTGTGCCGTCATACAACTTCATGGTAGGGATATGGAACCTTTTGTGTACCTCTGCATCACAGATTGGTGGTGCAAAGCGAGATACCTTGTGGCTCCCATCTGCAATCTCTGGGATAGGCTTGACTACCCCTGGAACACTTGAGATCATGTCCTTTAGTTTCTGTAGTTCCCTGGCCATAACATGATTGGTACCTGTATCCTGCATGAATCCATGGTTAGTGGTAGGATAATTATTTAAAGTGTTACCTCCCATTGGGTTCAAGTTAGGGAATCCATATTGCCGGGATTCTGGAACAACGGAGGGACCAGTGGAAGCAATAGTCTGCATTGGAATGAAGTCCCCTTGATGGACATCTAGACTCCCTGTTTGCAAACTTTTTAGGGATCCTGGCATCTGTAAGGATCCTGGTATCTGGGATGATCCTGGAACGAAGGAGGATCCTTGAACCTGGGATGATCCTGGGATAAAGGAGGATCCTTGGCCCTGGAATGATCCTGGGATAAAGTAGGATCCTTGAAACTGCTGTGCCCCCGGATAGGCTCCCGAATTCATGAAGGATCCCATATACTGAGGATAGGATCCTGCTGGCTGAGAATACGAGCCCGATGTCTGAGTCATTGCTGCTGACTTGAGATGTAATCCTCTCGTCTCCCCTGTGATCTGTACGTCTGGGATCCCTGATGGCTGAGAGGTGACCATTGGAGTCTCAAAACTCAAGGATTTTGGCATCAGTGGGGAATGATCCTCTGCCGCTTTCTTTTGTCTTTTGAGATCTCCAATCTCCCTGAGGATCCTGTCATTAGTTTCATCCTGCCGCTGCATACGATCCTTCATCTGCAAAATTAAAGCAAACACATCACTAGTACTGGGAATAGAAGAATTCATAGCAGAAGAAGATGGAGGTTTAGAGAAAGAAGGGGTTGGTCTCTTCTCAGCATTTCTCTGGGATCCTGCCGGTGGAGGAGGTAGAGTGGTTTGTGCTGAGGTGACTGCAGACATCGCCGTGGAAGTGTTCTTCAATGATGAAGCCATGTAACCCTTTGAAATGATTTTGAACAAAAGATTTTCTTTATGAATGAAGCACCAATGGCCCCACGGTGGGCGCCAAACTGTTTTGGTCAAAAATCACACAAGGATAATGTAACCAAACTTTATGTAAATGGGGTATGATGCTTGGTTAGCTATGAAAGTAAAGGATCACTTCTGTGATAAAGATGCAAAGACACAATGATTTATACGAGGAAAAAGCCCTTGATCAATGTATGATCTCCGGCATAAAAAACCTCGGGTGATGGCAACTACCGATCACCAATTTCAATATAACAAAAATGTAGTTACAACTTCGGATGATAATGAGCTGAGTACAAGGATCACTGAGTGTCTAAGTGTTGAGAGTTGTGTCCTCTGTTGTGTGTGTTCTTCCGAATGAGGAAGATGGGTATTTATACATGTGTAGGTAACTTATTTTAGGTAGATAGACCACTAATCAGCTCATTACCCCTTTAGAAATAAAGATAATCTAGCCTAAATTGCTGCCCTTAGATCAAGCCATGTTTCCATATCCGGCACAACGTTCATCTTTAATTCAGCTCTTGCCATATTTGTAAAAGCGCGTCCCTGGATCATGATATGTAGGGCATATCCTGCTAGATATTCCTGCAAAATAATATTGTAGTAATCGAAAATGACCGTTAGTATAAGGATCACCTCAATGTCCCGTGATCCTGATCCTGAGGTCCGACTGAGGATCACTGCCTGCCAAAGAAATAAGGATCACTGGTTAGGATCACGTATAAGGATCATTCATAGTAAAAATCCAGCCCCAACAAAAGTGGTGTGCATACCATGAGGATTTTGGGCATTTAACAGAGGAATGCATCGCATTGAGAAAGGAAATTGGATATCTATTGAGTAAGGGGCATTTAAAAGAATTGCTGGGTAGAAAAAAGTCAAGGACCCAGGATCCTGAAAGGATCCCTGAGAAAGCTCTAGCCCCTCCGGCAGATGCACAAGTGATAAACTTTATTTCTGGAGGATCAGACATCTGTGGTACATCCTTCTCAGCAGCTAAAAGGCATGCAAAGGAAGCTAAAATGGATAATGGAGAAAGACCTGTTCGAACATCAAGTGTCTCTAAAGGAAAAGTCATAACCTTTGATGAGGATGATCGAGTTGACATCCAGGATCCTCATCATGATTGTTTAGTTATTACTCTTTTTATTTCTAACCATTTTGTCCGCAGGATCCGTATTGACAGAGGAAGCTCAGTGAACATTATCTAGCTAGATGTTCTGAAGAAAAATGGGTATCCCTGAATCAGATATCATACCAAGATCCTCCGTGCTTGTGGGATTTAGTGGCGAAACTAAGAACACCCTGGGGGACATCAAACTCCCAATTTATGTTGAAGGATTACATAATTATCAAAAATTTTGTGTTATTGATTGTTTATCTTGTTGTAATGTTATTCTTGGCAGGCCCTGGATACATGATATGAAGGCAGTCCCATCTACCTACCATCAATGTGTGAAGCTCCCTAGCCCGTGGGGAATAGTCAAGATCGATAGTGATCAGCAGGAGGCTAAGGATTGCTACACTTCATCAATGAAACCAGCCTCGAAATCAAGGGAGCAATAGCAACCAAAGTATCCTCCAAGAGATGTCTTTGGAGGCAAGAGAGCAGGATGTGGTAGAAATCCTCATGGATCCTAATGATCCTGTATCCAAAATCTATATCGGATCAGGGATCCTTGGTGAAATGAAAGAAGATCTAGTATCCTTCCTCAAAAAAAGAAAGACTACCTTTGCATGGAAACATGAGGATATGACAGGTATATCTAAGGATATTATCACTCATAAACTTGGTATTGACAGGTCATTCAAACCAATCCATCAAAAAAGGAGGAAGTTTGCACCAGAAAGAAATGCCATTATCCAGGAAGAGGTAGAGAAATTGCTTCGGGCAGGTATGATTAGAGAGGTCAAGTATCCAAGATGGTTGGCCAATGTGGTTGTTGTTCAAAAGAAAAATGGAAAGTGGAGGGTATGTGTCGATTTTACTGATTTAAATAAGGCATGTCCCAAGGATCCTTTCCCATTACCCCACATTGACTCCATGGTGGATGTAACGGCGGGTCATGAACTGTTGACTTTTATGGATGCTTCATCTGGATTCCAACAAATTCAGATGGAACCATCTGACCAAGAGGATACGACTTTTATGACCCCAACTGGTATATATTGCTATATTGCTATGTCGTTTGGATTAAGGAATGCAGGTGCAACATATCAAAAGCTGGTGAATATGATGTTCAAGGATCAGATTGGACAAACTATGGAGGTTTACATAGATGATATGGTGGTAATGTCCATAAAAGCTGAGGATCACCTAAGAGACTTGGAGGAAGCATTTGATATCCTTGACATATATAACATGAAACTTAATCCTTCAAAATGTCACTTCGGTGTTAAAGCAGGTAAATTCTTAGGATATATGGTGACCAAGAGAGGCATTGAAGCTAGCCCGGAACAAATCAAAGCCTTGGTGAACATCAAATCTCCTGCCAATGCTAAGGATGTGCAAAGGCTAACAGGCAGGATAGCAGCTTTGAACAGATTTATATCCAAATCCTTGGAGAAGTGCAAAGAATTCTATGATATCCTAAGGAAGAACAAGAAATTCGAGTGGACTGAGAAGTATGAAAGTGCTTTGCGAGTCCTCACAGAATACCTATCCTCAGCCCCAGCCTTGATGAAACCAGAAAAAGAAGATGTGTTATCCTTATATCTTGCAGTATCCTCAAAAGCAGTAAGTGCAGTCCTTGTTAAGGATCATGAAGGTACACAACATCCTGTCTATTATGTAAGTAAGAGTTTACTTGATGCTGAATCCAGGTATTCACACCTTGAAAAGCTTATTCTTGCATTAATTATGGCATCTACTAAGTTGAGACATTATTTTGAAACCCATGTTATTGTTGTTAAAACTAATTTTCCAATTAAGAATGTCCTCAGGAAACCTGAGATGTCTGGAAGGATGGCCAAGTGGGCAGTGAAGCTTAGTGCCTATGATATAAGATATGAGCCTAGGACAGCCATCAAATCCCAAGCATTGGCCGACTTTATGGCTGATTTCAGTAGTGATTTACAAAAGGAAGCCGAGTTAGAAGTCCAACAGCTGGAGGAGACCAAGGATCCTTGGATACTCTATACTGATGGATCCTCAAATGTCAAAGGCACAGGGCTTGGTATACTACTAAAATCGCCACAGGGGGACATAATACCCCACTCCATAGCCTGTGAGTTCCAAACCACTAACAATGAGGCTGAGTATGAAGCCTTGATTGCTGGTTTGCAAATTGCTAAGCATATGGGGATCAGGTACCTTGAGGTACATGTGGATTCATTATTAATTACAAATCATTTTAATGGATCCTATGCTGTTAAAGGTGAAAAGCTAACCAAATATTTAGAGATAGTCAAAGAATTGGCACTCTCTTTTGTTTCCTTTAGTTTGACACAGGTACCAAGGGAAGAAAATACAGAAGCTGATGCACTGGCTAATTTAGGATCATCTTTGAAGATCCCGGAGGATATAAGCATTCTCATTATCCATATCTTGGCTCCTGCTATCGAGGATCATGTGGCCATGGAAATAGGAGAGGATTCTACAATTATCCCTAGTGAGGATATTCACTCTTTTCCAGGATCAGGATCATGGATCTCGCCAATCATGAGATACTTACAACACGGAGAGATTCCTATGGGAGAAAACCCTAGGTCTTTCAAAATTAAGGTATCTCAATTCACAATCTTAAATAACATGTTGTATAAGCGATCTCTTGCAGGACCATATTTAAGATGCCTCGAGGATCCTGAAGTTCAAGAAGTTTTAAAAGACTTCCATGAAGGAGATTGTGGAAACCACACTGGGGGCAGGGCATTGTTCTCAAGGATCTTAAGGACAGGATACTACTGGCCAACTATGAAAAGGGATGCTGTGGAGTATGCTAAGAAGTGTGATCCTTGTCAGAGACACAGCAATATCCTTCATCAGCCGGCTGAATTTCTACATCCTATATCCTCCTCTTGGCCATTTATGAGATGGGGGATGGATATAGTTGGTAAGCTCCCTAAGGCACCTGGTGGAAAAGTGTTCATGCTTGCTATGACTGATTACTTCTCCAAGTGGATAGAGGCTGAAGCTTTTGCCCAAGTCAGAGAAAAGGAAGTAATATCCTTTATTAAGAGAAATATTATAACTAGATTTGGCATTCCTTCTGAAATTATATGTGATAATGGTTCCCAATTTATTGGGGGCAGAACCACTAACTTTTGTGACAGCTGGGGGATTAAGATGATAACATCAACACCAGTCCACCCACAAGCTAATGGTCAAGATTATCATCAACAATTTGAAGAAGAAACTTGGATCCAAGAAAGGGAAATGAGCAGAAGAATTACCTTATGTGCTTTGGGCTGATAGGACAACCCCCAAGAATGGTACTGGTCAAACACCATTCTCATTGGTATTTGGGGCAGAATCAGTGATCCCAACAGAAATGGTGGTTCCAACTGCTAGAACAAGTACCCGTGATCCTGAGGAAAATGATGAGAACTTGGCTCAAGACTTGGATACTATTGAAGAAATCAGGGATCTGGCTAGGATAAGGATGGGTAGTTATCAACAAAGAATGGCTGGTGCTTACAACAAAAATGTCAGGATCAGGAAGTTCCAAGTTGGAGATATGGTATTAAGAAAAGCATTTCAGAATACCACCAATCCTGCTGATGGAAAGTTGGCACCGAAATGGGAAGGCCCTTATTTGATTGAAGCTGAAGCAGGAAAGGGGGCATATAGATTGCTAACCATGGAAGGTGATTTGTTACCAAGAGCTTGGAATGTTGTCCATTTGAAGAAATATTTTATGTGAGCAGGATCCTCCTGGTGCATATGATCCTTACATTAGAGTTATCCTTGAAGGATCCTTAAAGCATCAATGATCCTTACCCTGGTAATGTCCTAATTTTGAACTATTTCCTTTATTGATTTTCTCATACAAGGATAAGGATCATGTATCCTTTATCCTTCTCTCATAAGACTTTGAGTTTTGAAAGTTCAGGTATCCTTAGCATAATGTTGATTATCTATAGAAGCAATCAAGATCATTGGGTTTAACCCCAGTTATTCGGGCTTGACCCCAGTTTCGCCTGTAGCGCATGATGATCCTAGTATAGTTTAAGGCATTGGGACCAGTACTCGCTTTAGGGGCTGATAATTCCATTGTACTGGCTATACCTTGGATCCTACGTATAATGGTAGACGTACCATACATCCGTTCCTAAGGTTTCTAACATTTTCACGTTAGCTAAGGTTTTGGCATTTTCATGTCACTAAGTTTGGATAGTCGCCACTTAGGGTCATACTCCAGTTTACATACGATCCTTGGGCTTGTCCCCAGTTATCCTTGGGCTTGTCCCCAGTTATCCTTGGGCTTGTCCCCAGTTATCGTTGGGCTTGTCCCCAGTTACTAACTCTTATTTTATACTGGCTTAGTCCCAAGTTATGCTCTATTTCAGGTCTTTGAAGTTAAACGACTAAGGATCCTTGATCCTTATTTCTCTCTAAGGCTTATCTTATAATTATCCTGATTATGGTTAGGATCCTAACTTGGATCCTCAGGTATGATCCTTAACAATTTTTATCTTATTCATTGTTTATTTGAATAACCCCTATACTTTGACAACTGACTCATGATCCTTAAAACATGTATTACTTTATGGGATTTTTCAACCATAGGATATTTGATCAAGGATCATATCCTAAATGTTTTCAATCTGACTTATTTAAAACTACTGATTTAATAAGTGTATACCAAAACAATTGAGAATCAAAGGAACCAAAAGGATAACAACACAGGATAAGCGACAAAAGGTTAAGATTTTATTTATTAACAAAAAAGACTAACCCTTCAAAGGTTGTCAAAATTACCTACCCCAAGCATCTACCAGCAATACGTGGCCCGTCCGCTGGGGTAGGTAAAGGGTGTCCATGATAATAGGTTTGAAGTTGTGTAGGAATATAAAGGCGGCAGGATCACAATGGTTTCATCCCCCAAACATAGGATCCCTCCACCAGTTGCAATCCTGCCTATTGTCTGAAGGATCCTAGATCCTTAATCCTAAAACTATTGTTCACAAGTACAGACCATCATTGTTCAACAAAACAACCGCTAAACAAAAAAAAATTGGGCTCCGGCTATGTCTAGAAGTTTCCTTCATCGCCCAATCCTGCAGCTTAGACCTTTGCTGCATCCTCACCACCAGCTCCACTTGCCTCACCACCCTGATCCTTGCCACTGCCTCCAGCCTCAAGCGTCAAGATCTCCTCAACCTCTTCATCGTCCTCCAGTTCAGCTAGCCTTGCTTTCCAGCCCTCCACATCCCAGGTGCTCTTGTCAAAAGCAGGATCCTGAGCTTCCATGGCCATTTGCAGCTGGATCTTGTACATTGCTATGGCGGCAGAGACCTTAGCATCCTGGGTGATCTCGTGCTTCTCATGGTCAAAGTTGATCAACATCTTGGCAGCTTCATTCTTGGTGGCCTGGAGATCCTTCTGAAGATCGGGTATCTTGAGGCCCTTCAGCATAGCAACCTGTTGAAGATCAGCAATCTTGCTATCCTGATCCTCAACATGGCCAACATAGGTCTCTATCTCAGCAAATTTCTGCAGGGAAGGCAACCCATGAATCAGAAGTGTGATCGCTCAGGGCAGAAGGATCATAGGGTTTGAATACAGTGTTTGCGGGAAAACAGTACCGGACCCTGTCAATTTGAGGATCGGTGAAAATACAGCGTTCTTTAGTGGAATCTGTGATGATCCCTTGACTCTTGAAGGGGCTTTCCTTCCGGTGATCTTTAGCAGGGGAGTTCCGGCGCAACATTTTGAACGGAATAGATAAGAGGAGAAACAGAGCAAGCAAAAGAAAGAAGATGAAGGGGAGAATACCTGTTTGATCTTCTAAATGCGGTTATAAAGGGAGAAGTTCTTGAATTTAAATGCAAACGATCCTATCTCTATCTCTATTTATAATCATGATTTGTGCAGGGTTGTCACTTCCGTGACGTCAGGATCGCAACGGATAGTTCGATTACAATGGCTATATATCCGTTAGTTAGTTACAGATAAGATCAGCAAAATATAACTCGTCATTGTTACATAATTACTCCTTATATTTTGGGGGCAATTGTTAGGGCAGGATTTTAAATGACATGTGATCCTCGCATGATATCCTAATAGTGATCCTCAGAAGAGCTTCAGGATCAGGATCATGATCATCCTAAGGATCCTTATACTAACGATTGTTCTCTTTGAATTTCGTATTGTTTTGCAGGAGTTACAAGTTGGACCTGGTCTTGGCAACGTTACTAAGGAATATTCCACGCTTATTTCGCACACGTTTGACCGAAAATGGACGTTGTGGAGAACGTGGGAGCTTGGCACGAATTGCGGATAGTTTGTTAGGCTAGTTACCTTCTATTTTTAAAAGGGGTAACGAGCTAGTAGAAAAAAACACTTGGCTAATTTCAGCTACACACACTCGTACAACTGCACTCTTGAGCATTCGGCAAAACACTTCACATTTTTCACACATTCTTGCACATTACACCATAGTGATCCTTGTACCTAGCTCGTTACTATCCGAAGTTGTAAACATTGGTTGGTTAATTTGAACTTGGTGATCGGTAGTTTCCATCACCCGAGGTTTTTTATGCCGGAGATCATTCATTGATCAAGGGCTTTTTCCTCGTATAAATCTTTGTGTCACTTGTGCAATTTACATTTAAGTGATCCTTATCATTGTTCATCATTTCAAGCATCATTCCCCATAACTAAGAGTTTGGTTGCATTATCCTCGTTAAATTTTTGACCAAAACACCTTCCATGAAGATTTTGGACATGTTACAGAGGATTGCATTGCTCTGAGGAAGGAAATAAGCTATCTCCTGAGCAAAGGTTATCTGAAGGATCTTCTAGGAAGAAAAAAGAATAAGGGTCAGGATACTGAGAGGGATCCTGAACGTGCGGCATCACCTCCTGCGGATGCCAAGATAATTAACTTTATTTCAGGAGGATCCGACATTTACGGGACTTCATATTTCGCAGCCAAGAGACATGCAAAGGAGGCTAAAGCCGAAAGAGGAGAAAGACCAACCAGGATGACAACCCTCACAACTGACAAAGTGATCACTTTTGATAGTGATGACAGGGATACTGTCCAGGATCCTCACCATGATGCTCTGGAAATAACGTTATATATGGCTAACCATTTTGTACGCAGGATACTGGTGGATAATGGTAGCTCCGTCAACATAATCCAGCTAGAAGCATTGAAAAGGATAAATGTATCTCCAATGGATATCACTTCGAAGTCCACCGTGCTCGTTGGGTTCAGTGGAGAAGCCAGGAATACCGTGGGAGAGATAAAGTTGCCTGTGTATGTTGAAGGGGTCAACTCAATGCAGCGCTTTTGTGTCATGGACTCCTTATCCTGCTATAATATTATATTAGGTAGGCCATGGATCCATGATATGAAAGTTGTGCCGTCAACTCCTTGGGGGGTTGTCAAGGTGGAAAGTGATCAACAGGAGGCAAAGGAATGTTACTCATCCTCGATGAAATCCTCAACCAAGCTCAATGCAGGATAGCAATTAAAGATGTGAGCCCAGGATATTGTGGAGGCTTCGGAGCAGGATGTTAAGAAAATTATTCTGGACCAGAATAATCCAGATATCTCGGTGCTCGTAGGAGCCAATATCCCTCAGGATATTGAAAATCAGTTAACTAACTTTTTGAAATGCAGGATGTCAACATTCGCATGGAAGCATGAGGATATGACATGTATTTCTAGGGATATTATAACTCACAAGCATGGAATTGACAGGTCTTTCAAGCCTGTCCAGCAAAAGAGAAGGAAGTTTGCTCTAGAACGAAACATAATTATTCAAGAAGAGGTTGAAAGACTATTGAAGTCCAAGATGATTAGGGAAGTCAAATTTCCCAAGTGGCTAGTGTTAGGGGAGGATTTTCTTATAGCCCGTGATCCTTACTTGTTATCCTACTAATGATCCTTGCTTCTGTGACAGATAGTGATCCTCAGAAGTGCTTCAGGATCAGGATCATGGGTCACCTTAAGGATCCTCACACAGACGATTGTTTGTTTGGATTTCGTATTGTTTTGCAGGAGTAACAAGCTTGACCTGGTCTTGGCAACGTTACTATGGAATATTCTACGGGTATTACGGACGTATTTGACCAGAAATGTACGTTGTGGAGAACGTGGGAGCATGGCACAAAATTCGGATAGTTTGTTAGTGTAGTTAACTTCTATTTTTAAAGGGCTGACGAGCTAGTAATTAGAACACTTAGCCATTTTCAGCTACACACACTCTCGTACAACTGCACTCTTGAAGCATTCGGCAAACACTTAACAGTTTACACACATTTTTGCACATTACACCCTAGTGATCCTTGTACCTAGCTCGTTACTATCCGAAGTTGTAAACGTTTGTTGATTAATTTGAGCTTGGTGATCGGTAGTTTCCATCACCCGAGGTTTTTTATGCCGGAGATCATTCATTGATCAAGGGCTTTTTCCTCGTATAAATCCTTGTGTCGTTTGTGCAATTTACATTGAAGTGATCCTTATCATTGTTCCTCATTTCAAGCATCATACCCCGTAGCTAAGAGTTTGGTTGCATTATCCTCATCAGATTTTTGACCAAAACAGTTTGGCGCCCACCATGGGGCAATTGGTGCTTCATTCCTAAGAAGTTCTTCTGTTGGTGATCATTCCGGTTCATTGCATACAAGTACATAGCTTCATCATTGAAGAATACCTCTACTGCAATGTCTGCAGTCAATTCATCTCAGGGCATTCCACCTTTGCCTCCACCACCTGCTGGATCTCAGAAAAATTTCTGAAAAGAAACCAACTCCCATTTTCTCCAAACCTCCAACTTCTTCTACTTCTTACACTCCTACTACTAGTGACATGTTTACTTTGATTTTGCAGATGAAGGATCATATACAGCAACAGGATAAGACCAATGAAAGGATTCTCAAAGAAATCGGAGATCTCAAGAAACAAAAGAAAACGGCAGAGGATCATTCCCCACTGGTGCCCAGATCTTTGAATTTTGATACTCCGGTGATTACTTCTCAGCCATCAGTGGTTCCAGATGTTCAATATGTGGGTGGACCAAAAGGAGTACACTACGGATCAACAACAGTGACTCAGGCATCAGGTTCATATTTCCAGCCAACAGGATCCTATCCTCTGCATATGGGATCCCTCATAAGTTCGGGAGGATACTCAGGAGCGCAGCAGATTCAGGGGTTCTGGCTGTTTCTAGGATCATCCCAGGTTCAAGGATCCTCCTTCGTTCCAGGATCATCCCAGGTTCAAGGATCCTCCTTTGTTCCAGGATCATCCCAGGTTCAAGGATCCTCCTTCGTTCCAGGATCATCCCAGGTTCAAGGATCCTCCTTTGTTCCAGGATCATCCCAGGTTCAAGGATCCTCCTTCGTTCCAGGATCATCCCAGTTTCAAGGATCCTTCCAGATGCCAGGATCCTTAAGGAGTTTGCAAACAGGAAGTTCAGATGTCCATCAGGGAGATTTTATTCCGATGCAGACCATTGCTTCTACTGGTCCTTCGGTCATTCTAGAGTCTCAACAATATGGGTTCACATCCGGTGTTCCTAATTTGAACCCGATGGGAGGTAACACTCTTAATAATTCTCTTACCACTAACCATGGATTCATGCAGGATACAGGTATCAGCCATGCCATGGCCAGAGAGTTGCAAAAATTGAAGGATATGATATCAAGTGTTCCAGGAGTGGTCAAACCTATCCCAGAGATTGCAGATGGAAGCCATAAGATATCTCGTTTTGCACCACCAATTTGTGATGCTGAGATACCCAAAAGGTTCCATGTGCCAACCATGAAGCTGTATGATGGTTCGACGGATCTTGAAGAGCACATAGCACAATACAGGGAAAGGATGGAGATCAATCCAATCCCAGAAAGGTTAAAGGAAGCATGCCTGTGCAAGGGATCTGGATCCACTCTTACTGGATCAGCTCTCAAATGGCTGCTAAGTCTTCCCCCTACTCTATTACCTCATTTGCTAATCTAGTTAACCTATTTAATAATCAGTTTTCTTGTAGTAGAAAATTTGAACGATTAACTAGTGATTTATATAGGATAACCCAGGGTCATAATGAATCACTAAGGGATTACATTACCAAATTTAGTAAAGAATCCTTAGACATTCCCAACCTGGATATTGCCACGGCTGTTGAGGCCTTCAAAATGGGATTGCTTAGGGATTCATTGTTCTATGATGATCTTGTTATGACACCATGCAGGAACCTGGATGAGGTAAGAACCCGGGCACTCAGGTTCATCCGGCTAGAGGATGACAAGAGGATCCAGGAGAGATTAACAGGATCCTCAAAGCAAGAGAAGCAAGGATCCTCTTTCAAGAACAAGAAGTTCAGATCCTATAACAGATCTGATAACCAGAACGTGCATGCTGTTGATCAAGAAGAGGATGATGAGGATTATCCTCCAATTTCAGAATATTGTTTTTCTGTTGATAACAATGAACTAATCCTTGCGATGCAGAACCTAGGTTATAAAGCTAGATGGCCCAGGAAAAATGATAGGCCAGCTGCAACCAAAGATAAATCAAAGTGGTGTGCCTACCATGAAGATTTTGCGCATCTCACAGAAGAATGCATTGCACTAAAAGAATTATTGGGGAGAAAAAAGTCAAGGACTCAGGATCCTGAAAGGATCCCTGAGAAAGCTCTGGCCCTTCCAGCAGATGCACAAGTAATAAACTTTATTTCTGGAGGATCAGACATTTGTGGCACATCCTTCTTAGCAGCTAAAAGGCATGCAAAGGAAACCAAAATGGATAATGGAGAAAGACCCATTCGAACATCAAGTGTCTCCAAAGAAAAAGTCATAACCTTTGATGAGGATGATCGTGTTGATATCCAGGATCCTCATCACGATAGTTTAGTTATCACTCTTTTCATTTCTAACCATTTTGTCCGTAGGATCCTTATAGACAGAGGAAGCTTAGTGAACATTATCCAGCTTGATGTCCTAAAGAAGATGGGTATTCCTGAAACAGATATCATACCAAGATCCTCTGTGCTCGTGGGATTCAGTGGCGAAACTAAGAATACCCTGGGGGACATTAAACTCCCAATATACATCGAAGGCCTACATTCTTATCAAAAATTTTGTGTTATTGACTGTTTATCTTGTTGTAATGTTATCCTTGGCAGGCCCTGGATACACGATATGAAGGCAGTCCCATCTACCTACCATCAATGTGTGAAGCTCCCTAGTCCTTGGGGGATAGTCAAGATTGATAGTGATCAGCAGGAGGCTAAGAACTGCTACACTTCATCGATGAAACCAGCCTTGAAGTCAAGGGAGCAATAGCAATCAAAGTATCCTCCAAGGGATGTCTTGGAGGCAAGAGAGCAGGATGTGGTAGAAATCCTCACGGATCCTGATGATCCTGAATCCAAAATCTATATCGGATCAGGGATCCTTGGCAAAATGAAAGAAGACCTCGTATCCTTCCTCAAAAGGAGGAAAACTACCTTTGCATGGAAGCATGAGGATATGACAGGTATATCTAAGGATATTATCACTCATAAACTTGGCATTGACAGGTCATTCAAACCAATCCATCAAAAAAGGAGGAAGTTTGCACCAGAAAGAAATGCCATTATCCAGGAAGAGGTAGAGAAATTGCTCCGGGCAGGTATGATTAGAGAGGTCAAGTATCCAAGATGGTTGGCCAATGTGGTTGTTGTTCAAAAGAAAAATGGAAAGTGGAGGGTATGTGTCGATTTCACAGATTTAAATAAGGCATGTCCCAAGGATCCTTTCCCATTACCCCACATTGACTCCATGGTGGATGCAACGGCGGGTCATGAACTGTTGACTTTTATGGATGCTTCATCTGGATTTCAACAAATTCAGATGGAACCATCTGATCAAGAGGATACGGCCTTTATGACTCCAACCGGTATATATTGTTATATTGCTATGACGTTTGGATTAAGGAATGCAGGTGCAACATATCAAAGGCTGGTGAATATGATGTTTAAGGATCAGATTGGACAAACTATGGAGGTTTACATAGATGATATGGTGGTAAAATCTGTAAAAGCTGAGGATCACCTAAGGGACTTGGAGGAAGCATTCGATATCCTTGACAAATATAACATGAAACTTAATCCTTCAAAATGTCACTTTGGTGTTAAAGCAGGTAAATTCTTAGGATACATGGTGACCAAGAGAGGCATTGAAGCTAGCCCAGAACAAATCAAAGCGTTGGTGAATATCAAATCTCCTGCCAATGCTAAGGATGTCCAGAGGCTAACAGGCAGGATAGCAGCTTTGAACAGATTTATATCCAAATCCTCAGAGAAGTGCAAAGAATTCTATGATATCCTAAGGAAGAACAAGAAATTTGAGTGGACTGAGAAGCATGAAAATGCCTTAAGAGCTCTCAAAGATTACCTATCCTCAGCCCCGGCCTTGATGAAACCAGAAAAAGGCGATGTGCTATCCTTGTATCTTGCAGTATCCTCAAAAGCAGTAAGTGCAGTCCTTGTTAAGGATCATGAAGGTACACAACATCCTGTCTATTATGTAAGTAAGAGTTTACTTGATGCCGAATCCAGGTATTCATACCTTGAAAAGCTTATTCTTGCATTAATCATGGCATCTACTAAGTTGAGACATTATTTTGAAACTCATGTTATTGTTGTTAAAACTAATTTTCCAATTAAGAATGTCCTTAGGAAACCAGAGATGTCAGGAAGGATGGCTAAGTGGGCAGTGAAGCTTAGTGCCTATGATGTAAGATATGAGCCTAGGACAGCCATCAAATCCCAAGCATTGGCCGACTTTGTGGCTGATTTCAGTAGTGATTTACAAAAAGAAGATGAGTTAGAAGTCCAGCAGCTAGAGGAGACCAAGGATCCTTGGATACTCTATACTGACGGATCCTCAAATATCAAAGGCATAGGGCTTGGAATACTACTAAAATCGCCACAGGGGGACATAATACCCCACTCTATAGCTTGTGAGTTCCAAACCACTAACAATGAGGCTGAGTATGAAGCCTTGATTGCTGGTTTGCAAATTGCTAAGCATATGGGGATCAGGTATCTTGAGGTACATGTAGATTCATTATTAATTACAAATCACTTTAATGGATCCTATGCTGTTAAAGGTGAAAAGCTAACCAAATATTTAGAGATAGTCAAAGAATTGGCACTCTCTTTTGTTTCCTTTAGTTTGACCCAGGTACCAAGGGAATAAAATACAGAAGCTGATGCATTGGCTAACTTAGGATCATCTTTGAAGATCCCGGAGGATATAAGTATCCCCATTATCCATATCTTGGCTCCTGCCATCGAGGATCATATGGCCATGGAAATAGGAGAGGGTTCTGCAATTATCCCTAGTGAGGATACTCAATCTCATTCAGGATTAGGATCATGGATCTCACTAATCATGAGATACTTACAACACGGAGAGATTCCTATAGGAGAAAACCCTCATCTCAATTCACAATCTTAAATAATATGTTGTATAAGCGATCTCTTGCAGGACCATACTTAAGATGCATTGAGGATCTTGAGATCCAAGAAGTTTTAAAAGACTTCCATGAAGGAGATTCTGGAAACCACACTGGGGGCAGGGCATTGTTCTCAAGGATCCTGAGGACAGGATACTACTGGCTAACTATGAAAAGGGATTCTGTGGAATATGCTAAAAAGTGTGATCCTTGTCAGAGACACAGCAATATCCTTCATCAGCCGGCTGAATTCTTACATCCTATATCCTCCTCTTGGCCATTTATGAGATGGGGCATGGATATAGTTCTCCAAGTGGATAGAGGCTGAAGCTTTTGCCCAAGTCAGAGAAAAGGAAGTTATATCCTTCATTAAAAGAAATATTATAAGTAGATTTGGTATTCCTTCTGAAATTATATGTGATAATGGTTCCCAATTTATTGGGGGCAGAACTACTAACTTTTGTGACAGCTGGGGGATTAAGATGATAACATCAACACCAGTCCACCCACAAGCTAATGGTCAGGCAGAATCATCCAACAAGATCATCATCAACAATTTGAAGAAGAAGCTTGGATCCAAGAAAGGGAAATGGGCAGAAGAACTACCTTATGTGCTTTGGGCTGATAGGACAACCCCCAAGAATGCTACAGGCCAGACTCCATTCTCTTTGGTATTTGGGGCATAATCAGTGATCCCAACAGAAATGGTGGTTCCAACTGCTAGAACAAGTACCCGTGATCCTGAGGAAAATGATGAAAACTTGGCTCAAGACCTGGATACCATTGAAGAAATCAGGGATCTAGCTAGGATAAGGATGGCCAGTTATCAACAAAGAATGGCTGGTGCTTACAACAAAAATGTCAGGATCAGGAAGTTTCAAGTTGGAGATATGGTATTAAGGAAAGCATTTCAGAATACCACCAATCATGCTGATGGAAAATTGGCACCAAAATGGGAAGGCCCTTATTTGATTGAAGCTGAAGCAGGAAAGGGGGTATATAGATTGCTAACCATGGAAGGTGATTTGCTACCAAGAGCTTGGAATGTTGTCCACTTGAAGAAATATTTCATGTGAGCAGGATCCTCATGGCACAGATGATCCTTACATTAGGGGTATCCTTGAAGGATCCTTAAAGCATCAATGATCCTTACTCTGGTAATGTCCTAATCTTGAACTATTTCATTTCCTTATTTTCTCATATAAGGATAAGGATCATGTGTCCTTTATCCATCTCTCACATGATTCTGAGTTTTGAAAGTTCAGGTATCCTTAGCAAAATGTTGATTATCCACAGAAGCAATCCGTTCCTTGGGTTTAACCCCAGTTATTTGGGCTTGACCCCAGTTCCGCGTGTAGCGCATGATGATCTTGGTATAGTTCAAGGCAGTGGGACCAGTACTCGCTTTAGGGGCTGATAATTTCATTGTACTGGCTATACCTAGGATCCTACGTATAATGGTAGACGTATCATACATTCGTTCCTAAGGTTTCTAACGTTTTCATGTTAGCTAAGGTTTTGGCCTTGTCATGTCACTAAGTTTGGATAGTCGCCAGTTAGGGCCATACTCCAGTTTACATACGATCCTTGGGCTTGTCCCCAGTTATCCTTGGGCTTGTCCCCAGTTATCCTTGGGCTTGTCCCCAGTTATCCTTGGGCTTGTCCCCAGTTGCTAACCTTTATCTTATATTGGCTTAGTCCCAAGTTATGCTCTATTTCAGGTCCTTGAAGTTAAACAACTAGGGATCCTTGATCCTTACTTCTCTCTAAGGTTTATCTTATAGTTATCCTGATTATGGTTAGGATCCTAACTTGGATCCTCAGGTATGATCCTTAACTATTTCCATTCTATTCATTGATTATTTGAATAACCCTTGTAATTTGACAACTAAGCTTGTGATCCTTAAAATATACTACTTTTTGGGATTTTTCAAATATAGGATATTTGATCTTGGATCATATCCTAAATATTTTCATTCTGACTTATTCAAAATTACTTATTTAAACAAGTGTACATCAAAACAATTGAGAATTAAAGAGACAAAAAGGATAACAACACAAGATAAGCCACAAAAGATTAAGGTTTTATTTATTAACAAAAGATTAACCCTCAAAAGGTTGTCAAAATTACCTACCCCGAGCATCTACCAGCAATACGTGGCCCGTCCGCTGGGGTAGGTAAAGGGTGTCCATGATAATAAGTTCTAAGTAGTGTAGGAATATAAAGGCGACAGGATCACAAAGGCTTCATCCCCCAAACAGAGGATCCCTCCACCATTTGCAATCCTGCCTATTGTCTGAAGGATCCTAGATCCTTAATCCTAAAAACTATTGTTCAGTACAAACCATCGAATTGTTCAACAAAACAACCGTCAAACTAAAAAAATTGGGCTCCGGCTATGTCTAGAAATTTCCGTCATCGCCCAATCACGCAGCCTAAACCTTCGCTGCATCACCACCTCCGGCTCCACTTGCTTCACCACCTTGATCCTTGCCACTGCCTCCAGCCTCAATTCTCAGGATCTCTTCAGCCTCCTCTTCATCATCCAGTTCAGCCAGCCTTGCCCTCCAGCCCTCCACATCCCAGGTGCTCCTGTCAAAGTCAGGATCCTGAGCTTCCAAGGCCATCTGCAGTTTGGTCTTGTACATCGCTATGGCGGCAGAGACTTTGGCATCCTCGGTGATCTCATGCCTCTCGTAGTCAAAGTTGACCAACACCTTGGCCGTCTCATTTTTGGCATTCTGGAGATCCTTCTGAAGGTCGGCAATCTTGAGGTCCTTTAGCAGTGCAACCTGTTGGAGGTCAGCAATCTTCCTATCCTGATCCTCAACGTGGCCAACGTAGTCCTCAATCTCAGCGATTTTCTGCAAAGAAGACAGAGGATAATTTAGGATCAGGTGATCCTCAAACAAGCAGGATATACAAGCAGGGACAGTGATCCTTACCTCACTGAACTAGTCAAGGAATTGTTGGCGGATCAAGGGCAGACCTTGCAGGTCCTCAGCTTCGGAGGCTTTTCTCTTCTTGCCTCCCTTTCCTTTGAGGGGTGCCTTGGGGATTGAAGCAGTCGAGCTGGCAGGAGTCTTTCTCTTGGAGGATCTGACGGCGGTAAGATCGGTGACGCGGAACTTTGAAGCAGATTTGGTGGATTTTCCAGCACCTACACAACCAAAACAAGATAAGTATCTTTACCTTACTTATACTTCACTATTTATTTGAATTTTTAAACAAAGATACTTACTTGACATCGTGACAGAGCCTGAGGATACCTCCTGAGAATCCTGGGTGGTTGTCTTGAAAGATCTTATTTCAGGATCAAGTCTCTTGAAGGCGGCGAGTCTCTCTTTGGCAGCAGGAGACAGTCTGAGGTGTGAGACGGTGATAGCTGCATAACAAGAAAGCAAAAGAATGTCAGTGATCCTTATATGAAAAGAAAGTTCTCTGGTGATCCTTCTCAGGATCCTTCATCCTACCATGGGTAGCCCATTTCTGGGGTAGATCCTTCCCATCAGGGATAGAATCTCTTTTGACGAAAAAGAAACGCCGCTTCCAGTTAGTATCGTTCTTGGTGGCTTTGAAGATCGGGTGTTCCTCACCAGGTTTACGTTTGAACAAATAACGATGAGAACCAAAGGTAGTGAGATCATACAGCTCTCCCAGCTCTGACATTCCTAGGTCAATCCCCTCCTACTCAATGATCCTTTCAAGGGTATACAAAACCCTCCAGATCATCGGCATGGCTTGGATGTAAGAGATGCCGGTTAAGGAGAAGAAAGATTGGGTAAAGGCTAGAAAAGGATACGTATAGCCTATGGTGAACGGAGTAACAGGAAAAGCAACCCAATTATTGCAAATATGGTCACTCAGGGCATTGGGGTCAAAGGATTTAAACACAATATTCGCTGGGAAGCAATAGCGGATCCTATCAATCTGCGGATCGGTGAAACAACAACGTTCTTTTATGGAATCTTCAATGATCCCCTGGCTCTTCAGTGGGATGTTCTTCTGGTGATCCTTAGCAGGGGAGTTCCGGAGCAACATTTTTGACAGAATGATGGAAAAAGAAAGAAAACAGAGTATGAGAAGGAAGAGGATGAAGAGAGAATACCTGTTTGATCTTCGGATGGGATTATAAAGGGAGTATCTCTGAAATTTAAATGCAAAACGATCCTATCTTTATCTCCTATTTATAATCATGATTGTGCAGGGTTGTCACTTCCGTGACGTCAGAATTACAACGGATAGTTCTATATCAACGGCTATATATCCGTTAGTTAGTTGCGGATAAGATCAAGAAAATATAACTCGCACATTTTACCAATCACTCCTTATATTTTGGGGGCAATTGTTAGGGGAGGATTTTCTTATAGCCCGTGATCCTTACTTGTTATCCTACTAATGATCCTTGCTTCTGTGACAGATAGTGATCCTCAGAAGTGCTTCAGGATCAGGATCATGGATCACCTTAAGGATCCTCACACTGACGATTGTTTGTTTGGATTTCGTATTGTTTTGCAGGAGTAACAAGCTTGACCTGGTCTTGGCAACATTACTATGGAATATTCTACGGGTATTTCGGACGTATTTGACCAGAAATGGACGTTGTGGAGAACTTGGGAGCATGGCACAAAATTCGGATAGTTTGTTAGTGTAGTTAACTTCTATTTTTAAAGGGGTGACGAGCTAGTAATTAGAACACTTAGCCATTTTCAGCTACACACACTCTCGTACAACGGCACTCTTGAAGCATTCGGCAAACACTTAACAGTTTACACACATTTTTGCACAATACACCGTAGTGATCCTTGTACCTAGCTCGTTACTATCCGAAGTTGTAAACGTTTGTTGATTAATTTGAGCTTGGTGATCGGTAGTTTCCATCACCCGAGGTTTTTTATGCCGGAGATCATTCATTGATCAAGGGCTTTTTCCTCGTATAAATCCTTGTGTCGTTTGTGCAATTTACATTGAAGTGATCCTTATCATTGTTCCTCATTTCAAGCATCATACCCCGTAGCTAAGAGTTTGGTTGCATTATCCTCATCAGATTTTTGACCAAAACAGCTAGCAAATGTGGTCGTAGTTCAAAAGAAGAATGGGAAATGGAGAGTTTGTGTAGATTACACAGACTTGAACAAAGCATGTCCTAAAGACCCATTCCCCCTACCTCATATAGACTCGATGGTGGATGCAACTGCTGGCCACGAGATGTTAACCTTCATGGATGCCTCCTCATGATTCCAACAGATCCAAATGGAACCCTCGGATCAGGAGGATACTACTTTCATGACACCAACAGGTATTTATTGTTATACTACTATGCATTTTGGTTTGAGAAATGCAGGTGCAACGTATCAGAGATTGGTGAACATGATGTTTAAAGACAAACTGGGGGACACCATGGAGGGGTACATTGACGATATGGTAGTCAAATCCAAGAAGGCTGAGGATCATCTCCAGGATATTAAAGGAGCATTTGATATCCTGGACCAGTACAATATGAAACTAAATCCTGCCAAGTGCCATTTTGGAGTAGGGGCAGGAAAGTTTTTAGGATACATGGTGACTAAACGGGGTATAGATGCAAGCCCGGAACAAATCAAAGCTATCCTGGATATCAAGTCACCATCCAACATGAAAGATGTGCAAAGATTAACTGGACGAGTAACAACATTAAACTGATTTATCTCAAGATCCTCGGAAAAATGCAAGGAGTTTTATGATATCCTGAAGAAAAATAAGAAGTTTGAATGGGGGGAGAAGCATGAAGCAGCCTTGCAGGATTTGAAGCAGTATCTCTCAACCGCACCTCTACTAATGAAGCCTGAGGATGGTGAACCATTATCCCTATATCTTGCAGTATCAGGGAATGCAGTAAGTGCTGTCCTGGTAAAGGATCATGAAGGTCAGCAATATCCTATCTATTATGTTAGCAAAAGTTTGTTAGATGCTGAAACTAGATATTCTCATCTAGAAAAACTAATTTTAGCCCTAGTTATGGCATCAACAAAACTTAGACATTACTTTGAAACACATAGGATTCATGTTAAAACCAACTATCCTGTTAAAAATGTGTTTAGAAAACCTGAGATGTCAGGAAGAATGGCTAAGTGGTCGGTAAAGTTAAGTGCCTATGATCTAGTATATGAACCTAGAAATGCCATAAAGTCTCAGGCTTTAGCTGACTTTGTGGCTGATTTCAGTAGTGATATTCTAAATGAAGTAGACCTAGAAGTTCAACAACTAGGAGAAACCTCAGAATCCTGGACATTATATACTGATGGTGCATCTAATGTAAGAGGTGTAGGTTTAGGTATACTACTAAAATCGCCACAGGGGGACATAATACCCCAGGGTATTAAATGTGAATTTCCTGCCACTAATAATGAAGCAGAATATAAGGCTTTGATTGCAGGTTTAGAATTGGCTAAAAACATGAATATTAAAAGTTTGCAAGTATATGTTGATTCCTTGTTAATTACTAATCATTTTAATGGCTCCTATGCAGTTAAAGGTGAGAAGTTAATTGAATATCTTGATATTCTCAAAAAAATAGCAGGATATTTCGATGTTTTCACACTTGAACATGTACCAAGAGAAGATAATGCCGAAGCAGATGTCTTGGCAAATCTGGGATCATCGGTCAGGATACCAGAAGGGACCCAAATATCAATATTGCATATCTTGTATCCTGCGACGAATCCTCAGGATAAGGAAGTAGTAAGTATTCAGGATCTTGGAGCTGAATATCCTGAAGAGGATCCTAAATCCTGGACGGCTCCAATTATAAGATATCTCAAGGAAGGACACATCCCGAACAATGAGAATCCTAAGGCCTTTAGAATGAAGGTATCACGATTCACTATTATAAATAATGTTTTGGACAAGAAATCTCTTGCAGGACCATATTTGAGATGCTTGGAAGATCCTGAAGCCAAAGAAGTACTTCAGGATATATATGAAGGGTATTGTGGCAACCATACTAGGGGTAGATCGTTGTTTTCAAAAGTGTTGAGAACAAGATACTATTGGCCGACTATGAGGAAAGATGCAGCAGAATATGCTCGAAGATGTGATGCATGTCAAAGGTACAACAATATACTACATCAACCTGCTGAACCACTATATCCTATTGCATCCCCTTGGCCGTTTATGAAATGGGGTATGGATATAGTGGGAAAGCTTCCAAAGGCTCCAGGAGGAAAGGTTTTCATGTTAGCAATGACGGATTATTTCTCCAAGTGGATTGAAGCAGAAGTATTTGTTCAAGTTAGAGACCAAGAAGTGGTATCCTTCATAAAGAGAAATATCCTGACCAGGTTTGGAGTATCAGCTGAGATAATTTGTGACAATGGTTCTCAGTTCATACGTAAGAGGACTACTGACTTTTGCAAGAGCTGGGGAATAAAAATGATCACGTCTACTCCGGTACATCCTCAAGCAAATGGACAAGCAGAATCTTCAAACAAGATAATTGTTAACAACCTGAAAAAGAGACTAGGAGCCAAAAAAGGAAGATGGGCAGAAGAGCTACCCTTTGTTTTATGGGCTGATAGAACAACATAAAAGGTGCAACTGGCCAAACTCCATTCTCCTTAGTATTTGGAACAAAAGCGGTGATCCCAACAGAAATGGTGACACCTACAGTAAGATCTAATTTCCAGGATCCTGAGCAGAATCCTGAAGCTATGTGCCAAGAATTAGACACTGTGGATGAGACAAGAGATGCAGCAAAGCTAAGGATGGCAGCATATCAACAGAGGATATCCAGAGCATATAACAATAATATAAGGACTAGAAGGTTTCGAGTTGGGGTTTGGGTGTTAAGAAAAGCTTTTCAGAATACTACTAATCCTGCCGATGGAAAGTTAGCTCCAAAGTGGGAAGGACCCTATGAGATTGAATCAGAAGCAGGAAAAGGAGCATACCGATTTAAGAATATGGAAGGGGATATGCTACCAAGATCCTGGAATGCTATACACCTAAAGCTCTATTTCAAGTGAGTTTAGAATTTAACTTCTAACTCAGGATCTATCTCTTTTAATATATTTGATACTGTTTAACCCAATACTGACTTAAGCATCGGAGGGGTGTTAGCCAGGCTAACACCCACCTTAGTTTACAATTGTTTGCAGAATATGCTTCAGGATATAGCTCCAGGATACACACTCAGGATACTTCGAAAGATTAGAGGATTGGCCCCCACTCTCACATTTAAGGGATCCTGATCCCATCACAGGTTTAAAGGTATTCACCTTTCTCATGAATCGGGTTTAAACACCCCGCCTGGAGCGCAAGTTATCCAGGGATAGTTCAAGGTGGCGGGACCAGTTCATGTAAAAGTGGCTGACAATTTCGTTACTGTTGGCTATACCCTGGATCCTCAAGGTATATGAGGATTGATCACCCTCTCTCACGAAAGGGTATTTTCATACTCTCTAAGGTTTAAAGGTTTTCACCTTTCTAAGTCTTGGGGTTTATACACTCCTGCCTGTAGCGCACGGAAATTTGGGATTTTCCCTAGAATATTAAGGGTTTATCCCCAGTGAAACTAAACTTTTTGACAAGTTCTAAAGATATGACGAACTACGATTGTGTTTACACACGTTCTTCTATTGGTGAAAAGTTACGAAGTTTAATCACTAAGTGAAGAAATACTCAAGTGTGTCATATATTGATGCAATATCCTGCACAGACAGGGGACATCCATGCCGGGGACATTGCAAAGGATTCAAAGGTTGAGGTTGGAAATTATTGCCTAAGTGTTTCTGGTATGATATATTTTTTTTTAAGTCTTGAAAACATTATCTAAATGATATAAGTTTTCTAAAAAGTCATATTCAACCAAGTTTTGTCTAACAAGAGTATTAAACATTTCATCAGTATCCTGACCAGGATATCTTTTCAGGATATTTAAAACATACCTTTCAAAATAAAAACACAATGACAACAAATAAGGCTAAAAGGTTAATTTATTATTAATAGTCCAATAGGTTGTATTCTTGGTTTCATCTCAAAAAGAGACCAATCCACCAAGAACACAATTAAGTTTTTAAAGCATATTTACACAAATAGTTGAAGGCTTCGTCCTGAAAACACAGGATCCCTCCACCTTCAACTGTCAAAATATTCTACTTGCAGGAAATTAAAATTGTTCTAAGTGCAGTACGACCAGATGATTTAGACCCTACAAAATAGAGGTATCATTAAAGACAAATTAACCAGGATACAGGTTCAGTATATGTGTACGGGATACAGGATCTGGATACTTACCTTATTAGGGAAGGAGGTCATGGGCTCGATAGATTCCGTGAAGCCAAGGTCATCATAAGAGAAACCTTCGACAGTAGCAACATATGGCTCCTTTTTCACCAGGACAGGCTTGGGATAGCTGTCAAGCTTCTCAAGATCGAAGAAAACATATATCCTTACCAGACATGTTGGAATGACTAAAAAATATATCTATTGGAATCAGGATATCCAACAGTTATATTTTTGGGGATAATTGTTATAGGTGAAATTCTGAGCCCATATCCTGACTTCGTATCTTCATTTTTTATTAGTTGTATATGATCAGGATATCAGATCAGGATACAAGATCAGGATACCGGACCAGGATATTGGTAACATCCTAAGGCAGTATCCTGACTATTACTAACAATTTGCTTGTAAACGTTGGCTACAAGGGACTAACATTCATGATGACCAAGTCATCCTGAAAACCCGCTCAAATTGGTTAGGATAAGGACGTTGATGGCGGAAGAATAGCTCTTGTAATGGTCAGCATTGAAGATTGGCGTGTTTAATGGGAAGTTACGAACGCTGGTCAAAGATATTAATGTTGTAACGGTTATGGAAGCTTAAATCCCGGATTTACATTTAATATGCACGTGGAGAACGAGTTGAAACAGCCCCCCAACGTTCAGAAAGGAAATAATCTTAGTATCCCAGATTTTTAGGATAATATCCCGGATTTTTAGCATAGTTAGTTAAACTTAGAAACTATATAAAGGGGATGCCAGATCCATAGGTCACACACATTTTCGAGTTCTCTAACTCTCGCACTCTTCTTTCCAGCAACAATCAGACATTAACACTCATCACTGACAATCATTGTAACACTTAGTAGCGATCTGAGCATTATCCAGCACTGTATACTGGTTATTTAAGCAATAAGAAGAACAAGGCAGCCGACGATTGTCAGCTCTCGAGGTTTTATGCCGGAGATCTAGATTGATCAAGGGCTTTCCTCGTATATCACGTGTCAACCTTTACATTTTTGCTCATTGTTTGATTATAGATACAACTCGATATCCCGAGCCGTATCCTGATAACTGTTTTTGCAAACTAACAAACCAACATAATTTTCACAAAGTATTACTAGCACACTACCTCAGAAAACTAATTTGATCACTTAATTGCTTAGGTAATTTTTGACCAAAACAGGTATATAGTCAAGAAAATCAAGAGCAATGGTGATATATATGCGGATTAGACACCAAAAAATAGCTACAGTTTAAGGAATGTGTTTAGTGATGGAATCAGATTGCTAATTGATAGAGAAAGGTCTGGTGGCAAGAAAAGCTGCTTAGGAGGTTGTCACATGTTTCCGCTCGACGATTCCATTCTTGGGTGGGTGGTTTAACCCTTGTTCCGGTAACTCGAATCCTAGCCTGGTATATCCCGTTTAGTTTTAAACTATTTTGACACTTACGCCTGTTTTACTCTCTGATCGAGGTTCTCGGCATTGAAGAATCTTCGTAAACTAAATCACACGTGCATATCTTGACATTTAAAAGAAATACAGTTAAGAAAATCAAGAGCAATGGTGATATATATGCGGATTAGACACCAAAAAATAAACGCTCAAAAAGGGCTACAATTTAAGGATTGTGTTTAGTGACGGAATCAGATTCCTAAGTGATGGAGAAAGGTTTGGTGACAAGAAAAGCTGCTTCTAGGAGGTTGTCATGTGTTTCCGCTCGACGATTCCATTCTTGGGTGGGTGGTTTAGCACTTGTTACTCTAACTCAAATCCTAGCCTGGTATATAAAGTTTAGTTTTACACTATTTTGAAACTTACGCCTCTTTTACTCTCTGATCGAGGTTCTCGGCATTGAAGAATCTTCGTAAACTAAATCACACGTGTATATCTTGACATTTAAGAGATATACAGTCAAGAAATTCAAGAGCAATGGTGATATATATGCGGATTAGACACCAAAAAATAAACGCTCAAAAAATGGCTACAATTTTAGGAATGTGTTTAGTGACGGAATCAGATTCCTAGGTGATGGAGAAAGGTTTGGTGACAAGTAAAGCTGCTTCCAGGAGGTTATCACGTGTTTTCGCTTGACGATTCCATTCTTGGGTGGGTGGTTTGGCCCTTGTTCCTGTAACTCGAATCCTAGCTCGGCATATCCCGTTTTAGTTTTACACCGTTTTGAACATTACACCTTTTTTACTCTCTGATCGAGGTTCTCGGCATTGAAAAATCTTCGTAAACTAAATCACACGTGTATATGTTGACATTTAAGAGATATACAGTCAAGAAAGTCAAGATTAATGTTGATATATATGCGGATTAGACACCTAAAAATAAAAACTCAAAAAATGGCTACAGTTTATGGAATGTGTTTAGTGACGGAATCAGATTCCTAATTGATGGAGAAAGGTCTGGTGGCAAGAAAACCTATTTCAAGGTGGTTGTCACATGTTTCCGCTCGACGATTCCATTCTTGGGTGGGTGGTTTAGCACTTGTTCCTGTAACATGAATCTTAGCCTGGTATATCCCGTTTAGTTTTACACTATTTTGAACCTTACGCCAGTTTTACTCTCTAATCGAGGTTCTCAGCATTGAAGAATCTTCGTAACCTAAATCACACATGTATATGTTGACATTTAAGAGATATACAGTCAAGAAAATCAAGAGCAATTGTGATATATATGCGGATTAGACACCAACAAATAAATGCTCAAAAAATGGCTAATATTTAAGGAATGTGTTTAGTGACGGAATCAGATTCCTAATTTATGGAGAAAGGTCTGGTGGCAAGAAAAGCTGCTTCCAGGAGGTTGTCAAGTGTTTTCGCTCAATGATTCCATTCTTGGGTGGGTGGTTTGGCCCATGTTCATGTAACTCGAATCCTAGCTCGGTATATCCCGTTTTAGTATTACACCATTTTGAACCTTACGCCTTTTTTACTCTCCGATCGAGGTTCTCGGCATTGAAAAATCTTCGAAAACTTAATCACACATGTATATGTTCACATTAAGAGATATATAGTAAAGAAAATCAAGAGCAATGGTGATATATATATGCGGATTAGACACCAAAAAATAAACGCTCAAAAAATGGCTACAATTTAAGGAATGTGTTTAGTGACGGAATCAGATTCCGAAGTGATGGAGAATGGTCTGGTGGCAAGAAAAGCTGCTTCCAAGAGGTTGTCACGTCTTTTCGCTCAACAATGAGGGTGGTTTGGCCGTTGTTCCTGTAACTCGAATCCTAGCTCGGTATATCACGTTTTAATTTTATACCATTTTGAACGTTATGTCTTTTTTACTCTCTGATCGAGGTTCTCGGCATTGAAAAATCTTCATAAACTAAACCACACGTGTGTATGTTGACATTTAAGAGATATACAGTCAAGAAAATCAAGAGCAATGGTGATATATATGCGGATTAGACACCAAAAAATAAACGCTCCAAAAATGGCTTTAATTTAAGGAATGTGTTTAGTGACGGAATCAGATTCCTAGGTGATGGGGAAAGGTCTGGTGGCAAGAAAAGCTGCTTCCAGGACGTTGTCATGTGTTTTCGCTCGACGATTCCATTCTTGGGTGGGTGGTTTGGCCCTTGTTCCGGTAACTCGAATGCTCACACGGTATATCCCGTTTTTGTTTTACACCATTTTAAACCTTACGCCTGATTTACTCTCCGATTAGAGGTGTACAAATCGGTTAATCGGTTTTTAAAAAACCGGTTAAAAAAAACTGGTTTTTTCACCCAAAATAAAAACCGGTTTTTTTAATAACCGGTTCCGGTTACTAACCGGTTTTTGAGGTCCAAAACAATAACCGGTATAACCGGTTGGGACAGGTTTTTAACCGGTTTTTCCCAAAAAACCTGTTTTTTTTCGGTTTAACCGGTTTTTTAATAACCGGTTCGGTTAATAACCGGTTTTTTGAAATCAAGAATAGTAACCAGTATAAAAACCGGCGGTTAAAAAAAACCGGTTAAAAAAAACCGGTTATAAAAAAAACCGGTTAAAAAAAACCAGTTTCGGTTTTTTTCCGGTTTCGATTCTAAAACCAGTTTTTTGGTACACCTCTATCTCTGATCGAGGTTCTCGGCATTGAAAAATCTTCATAAACTAAATCACACGTGTATATCTTGACATTTAAGAGATATACAGTCAAGAAAATCAAGAGCAATGGTGATATATATGCGGATCAGACACCAAAAAATAAACATTCAAAAAATGGCTTCAATTTAAGGAATGTGTTTAGTGACGGAATCCGATTCCTAATTGATGGAGAATGGTCTGGTGGCAAGAAAAGCTACTTCTAGGAGGTTGTCACATGTTTTCGCTCGATGATTCCATTCTTGGGTGGGTGGTTTGGCCCTTGTTCCTGTAACTCGGATCCTAGCTCGGTATATCCCGTTTTAGTTTTACACCATTTTGAACATTACACCTTTTTTACTCTCTAAACGTTGTTCTCGGCATTGAAAAATCTTTGTAAACTAAACCACACATGTAGATGTTGACATTTAAGAGATATGCAGTGAAGAAAATCAAGAGCAATGGTGATATATTTGCGGATTAGGTACCAAAAAATAAACACTCAAAAAATAGCTACAATTTAAGGTATGTGTTTACTGAAGGAATCAGATTCCTAATTGATGGAGAAAGGTCTTGTGGCAAGAAAAGCTGCTTCCAGGAGGTTGTCATGTGTTTTCGCCCGACGATTCCATTCTTGGGTGGGTGGTTTGGCCCTTGTTCCTGTAACTCAAATCCTTGCTCGGTTGTTGGACCGTGTTTCGACCCTGAATAGTCAGTAGAGAACATTCATCTTCACGTACGAAGGCAGAATCAACGTAAATGAAGTAACAACAGCTTTCCTATTCAATTCCTTCTCTTTTATTACTATTTGAATCAGTTTTGACAGAGTTCTAGCACCAATACAAAGATCAGGTTCCGCTTCAGTGTTCATCAACAACCTCTATAGTTTCGCTTATGGCTGCTATTTATAGACAGCATGGTTCCGCTTATACGACATGTCCGTATAAGCAAACCTATCACCTAAATCACATAAGCGAATCTATAATATGACAAATAAGCGGAACCTCTAGCTAAGTGTTCACATAAGCGAAACTAAAACATAAAATACAATTTTGACTTTCTAGCTCCTAATTTTGACCAATCTTCACCTAAGACTTGATGTAGACGAAGTTAACAGACATTCCATGCATCAACAGACTCCCCCTTGAATGTTGACGTAGTCTTCAGCTCCTGATTCTTCAGTCTTGGTCTTTTCTCCAACTCTCTGTCTTCTCATCAAAAGCATTCTTCACAGGCTTCAGAATCACAATCTGTCTTCATCTTCAGACTCCCTTTGACTGTTGATCCAGACTTCCCCTTTCACAGACTCCCCCTCTCTGTATGCTAGAATCTGAGATATCTGGTTCAAGCTTTGACAATTTTATTCCGTTGGGAATAATGAAGTCCACACCTGTTACTCAAACAATAACATTACAATTCTATCTTTTCAACAAAAAATCACTAACACAATCAGCTTTAGAAATCCACTCAAGTATTCAGGTCCAAATTAATGACCCTGATTACTCAATTAATTTACCAAGTTCAACTTAATGACCCTGGTTGATCATTTGACGAATCAAACTGATTTTGTAAAAACATTTTCACATTTTCTAAAAACAATGTAACAAGCATCAATTTAATGAACTTGTTTCAACTTTGAAAATATCTTCAAACTTCAACAAGGTAAGCTCTTCTCATTTTTCAGCCCAGAACTCCTGCATCTGCTTCAATCTCTGAGAATCCAACAATCAACTCTCTACTTTGGTTTGTCAAAAATAAAGCAGAAATGTAAAATCTTTTTGGATTTTATAATGTGTTCTAAACTACGAAATGAAATACAGAAAACTTAAATTGCAGAAAATAAAGAAATTGAACAATATACAAACTTATTTTTGGCGAGCGTGTCAGGATATCATATCAGCTTTTCAGACAAATTACTAGTACCGTTAACCTTAATTACATGCTCAGACTTAAACAATTCACCTCGATTGTCGATATACTGATCCATCTTAAATTCTCACACAGATTTCAATCTATTCAGGATACGATTTAGATGTCTTATGAACTTAGCTCAATTCATGTGTCCCACCTCTTGAATATACTCCCGTATCCAGAATCCCAATATCCAGTCTTACAGGTGAGTATACTACAATGATATCTGTACATAAATTAGTTATGCGAGGGCCGAGGGATCTCAGGTCGATACTTCCATATGCGCAGAGAGATATCAGCTTCGACTTTTCAGTATGTCCCCTTTAGAGGATCTTTTAGCTACAACAGCAGCGACTATCAATTTTATTGTTTCATCTGCATGCTGAGGGTTTATGCTGTGTTTCAAACATTTTGGTGAAAGTATTATCCAAGGACTAGGTCAGAACTTCCGTTTAGCAGAAGTCCTGGAATAACACCCCAGACATCATTGAGTATAAAAACCTAGTATATCAGAATACGAGACCTTTCAAACGAGATTTCAGAGGTTACCTATATATCCAAGTAGTGTTCCCCACGAATTTCACAAGTTTGGAATTTTAGGTTTATATCCCGAATAAATCTACTAAATGTGCGAAAACCTATCGACACATCATTAGTGAGACTGTTTAACTCATTTAGTCTTTACAAATCTTTAGCATACTATAATTGTCTAGCCGATGTACTATCATTTTCCCTATATACACAAGCTTTTTTTCAATTTTATCATGTTTTTGTATTTTTGCATTTTTTACTGTTTTTGTATTTTTTGAAAATAAACTATATACAACTATCTACTCCCCCTAAATACCAAAACACGTAAAAAATCGACAAACCATTGCAGATTGTTTCTCGTCTTCATCCGCAACAGTACTCTCATCAACGCTCATAATTCCATCCAACACCGAAAGCAATTTCATACCATTAAGTTTTAACAAATATTGAAACCGATTTTTATCAAAAGCTTTGGTATGCAAATCAGCTTTTTGATCGTCAGTGTGGATTTTCTCTATTCGTATCAACTTTTTCTCGAAGCAATCGCGAATAAAGTGATGACGAATTTCTATATGTTTAGTTTTAGCGTGATGTACTGGATTCTTAGTTATATTTATTGCGGCCTCATTATCAACAAACGGAGGTGTGTTAAGAAACTGCAAACCGTAGTCGCGCATCTGTTGCTATATCCACAGGATCTGAGAGCAGCAACTGCTAGCAGAAACATACTCCGCTTCACATGTAGATAATGCCACAGACGTTTGTTTCTTACACTGCCAGGTAATCAATCTAGGTCCAAAGAACTGACATCCTGCAGTTGTTGATTTGGTATTGACTTTGCAGCATCCGAAATCCGAATCGGAATACCCTTCGAGCGTAAAATCGCCTTTTCTAGGATACCATAACCCCAATGTGGGTGTTCCTTTCAAATAACGTAATATCCTCTTGAAAATGATCATGTGCGAAGCTCTCGGGTTAGATTGATATCTTGCTGCGAGGCACGTTGGGTACATGATATCAGGACGTGAAGCAGATAGATACATCAAAGAACCTATCATGGAACGGTAGAACGTTTCATCAGCCCCGTCTCCGGTGAGATATGGGTGAATCCCATGATTAGTCGCAAGTGGGGTAGCAGCCGGAGTAGAACTTGACATTCCAAATTTCTCAAGAATATCATGCACGTACTTCGTCTGGTGAATGAAAATTCCCTCAGGAAGTTGTTCAACTTGTAAACCCAGAAAGAATTTCATCTCCCCCGTTGATGACATTTCGAATTTTTGCTTCATCACCTGTTCGAAATCTTTGCACAATTTCTCAATCGTTGACCCATAAATATATCGTCTACATAAATCTGAACTATCAGAAGATGTCCGTTGACCTCTTTAGTGAAGAGAGTGGCATCCACTTATCCACGTATGAACTTGTTAGCGAGTAGGTGTTGAGACAAAGTCTCGTACCAGGCTCTCGGTGCCTGATGTAGACCATACAACGCTTTGTCCAGCAGATAAACTTTGTTCTTGTGGATTGGATCGGTAAAGCCCGGCGGCTGACCGACATAAACCTCCTCTTTGACCTTCCCATAAAGAAACGCCGATTTCACATCCAACTGATAAACTTTGAAGTTCTTCCAAGACGCAAATGCTAGGAAAATTCTGATAGCCTCTAGTCGTGCTACAGGAGCATAGACTTCTGTAAAATCAATCCCCTCCTGTTGACTAAAGCCCTGAACAACGAGTCGAGCTTTGTTCCTTACAACCACTCCTCTGTAGTCTCTCTTACACTTGAATACCCATTTCGTATTGATTTTCCTTTGACCATCCAGCAAATCCACTAACTTCCACACTCCTAACTTTTCAAACTGACTTAACTCTTCTTGCATTGCTATGACCCAAGAGTCTTCAGTATGCGCCTCTTTGTAAGTTCTCGGTTCGACATACGAGATAAAACAACTTAATGAAAATTCAGTTTGTAAAGGTGCTACTGTAGAATAAAAACATGTTAAGCCCTGGTCTATTTGACGTCTTGTACGAACGCCTGAATGCAGTTCTCCTATGATCAACTCCTCTAGATGATAAGAAAGAGTTCGCGGCATCACTTCGCTTGGAACATCTATATTTCCTTCCAGATTAGTAACATTCTGTTCTGCATCTTGTTCACCAACTTGGTTTGTTTGACTTGATAACTGGATCTGCTCCCCCTTAGAGTCTGAATCACCATGATAAAAAACTGGCATGTTTTCAGCTTCTTAATAATCATTCACCTCCGATTGGTTACCAGGAGCAACTTCATCATCATGTTCACCAGCATGACTAGGACCTGCTTCATCATCATTTGAAGTTTCCCTAGGTCTTCTAGAATACTCCGCTGGGAACCTGAGCTGCGACTCATACTCTCGCAAAATATCCAGCTCATCAAAGAAATCTTCATCTTCCTCTGATTCTTCTCTCATGTCAAACGAATCCCAAAGTTTGTCATAATGATAACGCTATGAATCACCAGGATTCTGTGGCGGCATGTGTGACCTTGACATTCAACATTCGCTGCTTCATAATCCGCTTCTCACTTGGAACGAAGACACGTCACAATGGATTGGCATAACCAACAAATATTCCCTCAATGCACTTCGAACCAAACTTTCCATGAGCCTCTATAACTGTCCAGGGTGACCCGAACGGTTCTAGATACTTCAAATTCGGTTTGCGATTATTGATTAGCTCGAAACATGTCTTGTTGAACTTCTTGACAGTAAGAACCCTGTTGAGCGTATACCATGCGGCGGAAACAACTTCAACCGAAAAATTAATTGGTAATTTGAATCTGCGAGCATAGTTCTAGCCGTCTCAATTAGCGTCCGGTTTTTACGTTCTGCGACTCCATTCTGTTGCGGAGTGTACGGAGCACTAAACTCATGCAGTATACCTCGTTCATCACAAAATTCTTCCATCTTACTGTTTTTGAATTCAGTACCATTATCACTTCTAATTCTACTTATAGGCCTCTGGTACAAATTCTCAGTTCTTTTAAACAACGCCATTAAACTGTCAAACGTTTCGTCTTTTCACTGTAATTCAAATCCTAGCTCGGTATATCCCGTTCATGTAACTCAAATCCTAGCTCGGTATATCCCATTTTAGTTTTACACCATTTTGAACCTTACGCCTTTTTTGCCCTCTGATCGAGGTTCTCGGCATTGAAAAATCTTCGTAAACTAAATCACACGTGTATATCTTGACATTTATGAGATATACAGTCAAGAAAATCAAGAGCAATGGTGATATATATGCGGATTAGACACCAAAAAGTAAACGCTCAAAAATGGCTACAATTTAAGGAATGTGTTTAGTGACGGAATCAGATTCCTAATTTATGGAGAAAGGTCTGGTGGCAAGAAAAGCTGCTTCCAGGTGGATGTCAGGTGTTTTCGCTCGAGGATTCCATTCTTGGGTTTGTGGTTTGGCCCTTGTTTCTGTAACTCGAATCCTCACCCGGTATATTCCGTTTTAGTTTTACACCATTTTGAACCTTACGCCTGATTTACTCTCTGATCGAGGTTCTCGGCATTTAAAAAATGGCTACAATTTAAGGAATGTTTTTAGTGACGGAATTAGATTCCTAATTGATGGAGAAATGTCTGTTGGCAAGAAAAGCTGCTTCCAGGAGTTGTCACGTGTTTTTGCTCGACGATTCCATTCTTGGGTGGGTGGTTTTGCCCTTGTTCCTGTAACTCGAATCCTAGCTCGATATATCCCGTTTTAGTTTTACACAATTTTGAACCTTACACCTTTTTTACTCTCTGATCGAGTAACTCGGCATTGAAAAATCTTCGTAAACTAAATCACACATGTATATGTTGACATTTAAAAGATATACAGTGAAGAAAATCAAGAGCAATGGTGATATATTTGCGGATTAGGCACCAAAAAATAAACACTCAAAAAATAGCTACACTTTAAGGTATGTGTTAAGTAAAGGAATCAGATTCCTAATTGATGGAGAAAGGTCTGGTGGAAAGAAAAGCTGCTTCCAGGAGGTTGTCTCGTGTTTTCGCTCGACGATTCCATTCTTAGGTGGGTGGTTTGGCCATTGTTCCTGTAACTCAAATCCTAGCTTGGTATATCCCGTTTTAGTTTTACACCATTTTGAACCATATGACTTTTTGATTCTCTGGTCGAGGTTCTCAGAATTGAAAAATCTTCGTAAACTAAATCACATGTGTATCTCTTGACATTTAAGAGATATACACTCAAGAAAATGAAGAGCAATGGTGATATATATGCGGATTAGACACCAATAACTAAACGCTCAAAAAATGGCTACAATTTAAGGTATGTGTTTAGTGACGAAATCAGAATCCTAGTTGATGGAGAAAGGTCTGTTCGCAAGAAAAGGTGCTTCCAAGAGGTTGTCACGTGTTTTCGCTAGACGATTCCATTCTTGGGTGGGTGGTTTGGCCCTTGTTCCTGTTACTCGAATCCTAGCTCGGTATATCCCGTTTTTGTTTTACACCATTTTGAACCTTACGGCTTTTTAACTCTCTGATCGAGGTTCTCGCCATTGAAAAATCTTCGTAAACTAAATCACACGTGTATATCTTAACTTTTATGAGATATACAGTCAAGAAAATCAACAGCAATGGTGATATATATGCGGATTAGACACCAAAAAATAAACGCTCAAAAATGGCGACAATTTAAGGAATGTGTTTAGAGACGGAATCAGATTCCTAATTTATGGAGAAAGGTCTGGTGGCAAGAAAAGCTGCTTCCAGGTGGTTGTCACGTGTTTTCGCTCGACGATTCCATTCTTGGGTGGGTGGTTTGGCCCTTGTTCCTGTAACTCGAATCCTAGTTCGGTATACCCCGTTTTAGTTTTACACAATTTTGAACCTTACGCCTTTTTTACTCTCTGATCGAGTAACTCGACATTGAAAAATCTCCGTAAACTAAATCACACATGTATATGTTGACATTTAGAAGATATACATTGAAGAAAATCAAGAGCAATGGTGATATATATGCGGATTAGGCACCAAAAAATGAACACTAAAAAATAGCTATACTTTAAGATATGTGTTTAGTGAAGGAATCAGATTCCTAATTGATTGAGAAAGGTCTGTGGAAAGAAAAGCTGCTTCCAGGAGTTTGTCTCGTGTTTTCGCTCGACGATTCCATTCTTGGGTGGGTGGTTTGGCCATTGTTCCTGTAACTCAAATCCTAGCTCGGTATATCCCATTTTAGTTTTACACCATTTTGAACCTTATGACTTTTTGATTCTCTGGTCGAGGTTCTCAGAATTGAAAAATCTTCGTAAACTAAATCACATGTGTATATCTTGACATTTAAGAGATATACAGTTAAGAAAATCAAGAGCAATGGTGATAATATGCGGATTAGACACCAAAAACTAAACGCTCAAAAAATGGCTACAATTTAAGGTATGTGTTTAGTGACGGAATCAGAATCCTAGTTGATGGAGAAAGGTGTGTTGGCAAGAAAAGGTGCTTCCAAGAGGTTGTCACGTGTTTTCGCTAAACGATTCCATTCTTGGGTGGGTGGTTTGGCCCTTGTTCCTGTAACTCAAATCCTAGCTCGGTATATCCCGTTTTACTTTTACACCATTTTAAACCTTCCGAATTTTTTACTCTCTGGTTGAGGTTCTCGGAATTGAAAAATCTTCGTAAACTAAATCACACGTGTATATCTTAACTTTTATGAGATATAAAGTCAAGAAAATCAAGAGCAATGGTGATATATATGCGGATTAGACACCAAAAAATAAACGCTCAAAAATGGCTACACTTTAAGGAATGTGTTTAGAGACGGAATCAGATTCCTAATTTATGGAGAAAGGTCTGGTGGCAAGAAAAGCTGCTTCCAGGTGGTTGTCACGTGTTTTCGCTCGATGATTCCATTCTTGGGTGGGTGGTTTGGCCCTTGTTCTTGTAACTCGAATCCTCACCCGGTATAATCCGTTCTAGTTTTACACCATTTTGAACCTTACGCCTGATTTACTCTCTTATGGAGGTTCTCGGCATTCAAAAAATGGCTACAATTTAAGGAATGTTTTTAGTGACGGAATCAGATTCCTAATTGATGGAGAAAGGTCTGGTGGCAAGAATAGCTGCTTCCAAGAGTTGTCACGTGTTTTCGCTCGATGATTCCATTCTTGGGTGGGTGGTTTGGCCCTTGTTCCTGTTACTCGAATCCTAGCTCGGTATATCCCATTTTGTTTTACACCATTTTGAACCTTACGCCCTTTTTACTCTCTGATCGAGGTTCTCGCCATTGAAAAATCTTCGTAAACTAAATCACATGTGTATATGTTGACATTTAAGAGATATAAAGTCAGGCAAATCAAGAGCAATGGTGATATATATGCGGATTACACACCAAAAAATAAACGTTCAAAAATGGCTACAATTTAAGGTATGTATTTAGTGACGGAATCAGATTCCTAAGTGACGGAGAAAGGTCTAGTGGCAAGAAAAGGTGCTTCCAATAGGTTGTCACGTGTTTTCGCTCGATGATTCCATTCTTGGGTGGGTGGTTTAGCCCTTGTTCCTGTAACTCAAATCCTAGCTCGGTATATCCCGTTTAACTTTTACACCATTTTAAACCTTCCGAATTTTTTACTCTCTGGTTGAGGTTCTCGGAATTGAAAAATCTTCGTAAACTAAATCACACGTGTATATCTTGACATTTAAGAGATATACAGTCAAGAAAATCAAGAGCAATGGTGATATCTATGCGGATTATACCCCAAAAAATAAACGCTCAAAAATGACTATAATTTAAGGAATGTGTTTAGTGACGAAATCAGAATCCTAATTGATGGAGAAAGGTCTGTTGGCAAGAAAAGCTGCTTCCAGGAGGTTGTCATGTGTTTTCGCTAGACGATTCCATTCTTGGGTGGGTGGTTTGGCCCTTGTTCCTGTAACTCGAATCTTAGCTCGGTATATCCCGTTTTAGTTTTACACCATTTTGAACCTTATGCCTTTTTTACTCTCTGATCGAGGTTCTCGCCATTGAAAATTCTTCGTAAGCTAAATCACACGTGTATACGTTGACATTTAAGAGATATAAAGTCAAGAAAATCATGAGCAATGGTGATATATATGCGGATTAGACACCAAAAAATAAACGCTCAAAAAATGGCTAGAATTTATGGTATGTGTTTAGTGACGGAATCAGATTCCTAAGTGATGGAGAAAGGTCTGGTGGCAAGAAAAGCTACTTCCAAGAGGTTGTCACGTGTTTTCGCTCGACGATTCCATTTTTGGGTGGGTGGTTTGGCCCTTGTTCCTGTAACTCAAATCCTAGCTCGGTATATCCCGTTTTAGTTTTACACCATTTTGAACCTTACGCCTTTTTTACTCTCTGGTCGAGGTTCTCGGCATTGAAAAATCTTCATAAACAAAATCACACGTGTATATCTTGACATTTAAGAGATATACAGTCAAGAAAATCAATAGCAATGCTGATATATATGCGGATTAGACACCAAAAAACAAACACTAAAAAATGGCTACAATTTAAGGAATGTGTTTAGAGACGGAATCAGATTCCTAATTGATGGAGAAAGGTCTGGTGGCAAGAAAAGTTGCTTCCATGAGGTTGTCACGTGTTTTCGCTCGACGATTCCATTCTTGGGTGGGTGGTTTATCCCTTGTTCCTATAACTCGAATCCTAGCTCGGTATATCCGGTTTTAGTTTTACACCATTTTGAACCTTACGTCGTTTTTACTCTTTGTTTGAGGTTCTCGGCATTGAAAAATCCTCGTAAAATCACGTGTATATGTGGACAGTTAAGAGATATACAGTGAAGAAAATCAAGAGCAATGGTGATATATATGCGGATTAGCCACCAAAAAATAAACACTCAAAAAATAGCTACAATTTAAGACATGTGTTTAGTTAAGGAATCAGATTCCTAATTGACGGAGAAACATCTGGGGGCAAGAAAAGCTGCTTGCAGAAGGTTGTCACGTGTTTTCACTCGATGATTCCATTCTTGGGAGGAATGTTTGGCCCTTGTTCCTGTAACTCAAATCCTAGCTCGTTATATCCCGTCTTAGTTTTACACCATTTTGAACCTTACTCTTTTTTTACTCTCTGATCGAGGTTCTCGGCATTTAAAAATCTTAAACTAAATCACACGTGTATATGTTGATATTTAAGAGATATACAGTTAAGAAAATCAAGAGCAATGGTGATATATATGCGGATTAGACATCAAAAAATAAACGCTCACAAAGGCTACAATTTAAGGAATGTGTTTAGTGACAGAATCAGCTTCCTATGTGATGGAGAAAGGTCTAGTGGCAAGAAAAGCTGCTTCCAGGAGGTTGTCATGTGTTTTCGCTGGACGATTCCATTCTTGGGTGGGTCGTTTGGCCCTTGTTTCTGGAACTCGAATACTAGATCGGTATATCCCGTTTTAGTTTTACACCATTTTGAACCTTACCCTTTTTTTACTCTCTGATCGAGATTCTCGGCATTGAAAAATCTTCGTAAACTAAATCGCACGTGTATATGTTGACATCAAAGAGATATATAGTGAAGAAAATCAAGAGCAATGGTGATATATATACGGATTATGCACCAAAAAATAAACACTTAAAAAATTGCTACAATTTAAGGTATGTGTTTAGTGAAGGAATCAGATTCCTAACTAATGGAGAAAGGTCTGGTGGCAAGAAAAGCTGCTTCCAGGAGGTTGTCACGTGTTTTCGCTCGACGATTCCATTCTTGGGTGGGTGGTTTGGCCTTAGTTGCTGTAACTCAAATCCTAACTCGGTATATCCCCTTTTAGTTTTACACCATTTTGAACCTTACGCTTTTTTACTCTCTGATCGAGGTTCTCGCCATTGAAAAATCTTTGTAAACAAAATCACACGTGTATATGTTGACATTTAAGAGATATACAGGGAAGAAAATCAAGAGCAATGGTGATATATATGCGGATTAGGCACAAAAAAAATAAACATTAAAAAATAGCTACAATTTAAGGTATGTGTTTAGTGAAGGAATCAGATTCGTAATTGATGGAGAAAGGTCGGGTGGCAAGAAAAGCTACTTTCAGAAGGTTGGCACGTGTTTTCGCTCGATGATTCGATTCTTGGGTGTGTGGTTTGGCCCTTGTTCCTGTAACTCGAATCCTAGCTCGGTATATCCTGTTTTAGTTTTACACCATTTTAAACCTTACGCCTTTTTTACTTTCTGATCGAGGTTCACGGCATTGAAAAATCTTCGTAAACTAAATCACACGTGTATATGTTGACCTTTAAGAGATATACAGTCAAGAAAATCAAGAGCAATGGTGATATTTATGCGGATTAGGCACCTAAAAATAAACACTCAAAAAATAGCTACAATTTAAGGTATGTGTTTAGTGAAGGAACCAGATTCCTAATTGACGGAGAAAGGTCTGATAGCAAGAAAAGTTGCTTCCAGGATGTTGTTACGTATTTTCGCTAGACGATTCCATTTTTGGGTAGGTGGTTTGGCCCTTGTTCCCGTAACTTGAATTCTAGCCCGGTATATACAGTTTTCGTTTTACACGATTTTGAACCTTGCGCCTGATTTACTCTCTGATCGAGGTTCGCGGCATTGAAAAATCTTCATAAACTAAATCACACGTGTATATCTTGAAATTTAAGAGATATACAGTCAAGAAAATCAAGAGCAATGGTGACATATATGCGGATTAGACACCAAAAAATAAACGCTGAAAAAATGGATACAATTTAAGGAATGTGTTTAGTGACGGAATCAGATTCCTAACTGATGGAGAAAGGTCAGGTGGCAAGAAAAGTTGCTTCCAGGACGTTTTCACGTGTTTTCGCTCGACGATTCCATTCTTGGGTGGGTGGTTTGGCCCTTGTTCCTGTAACTCGAATCCTAGCCCGATACATCCCGTTTTAGTTTTACACCATTTTGCACCTTACGCTTGTTTTACTCTCTGATTGAGGTTCTCGGCATTGAAAAATTTTCGTAAACTAAATCACACGTGTATATCTTGACATTTAAGAGATATACAGTCAAGAAAATCAAGAGCAATGGTGACATATATGTGGATTAGACACCAAAAAATAAACACTCAAAAAATGGCTACAATTTAAGGAATGTGTTTAGTGACGGAATCAGATTCCTAATTGATGGAGAAAGGTCTGGTGGCAAGAAATACTGCTTCCAAGAGGTTGTCACGTGTTTTCGCTCGGCGATTCCATTCTTGGGTGGGTGGTTTGGCCCTTGTTCCTGTAAGTCGAATCCTAGCTCGGTATATCCCGTTTTAGTTTTACACCATTTTGAACCTTACGATTTTTTTACTCTCTTATCGAGGTTCTCGGCATTGAAAAATCTTTGTAAACTAATTCACACCTGTATATGTTGACATTTAAGAGATATACATTTAAGAGATATACAGTGAAGAAAATCAAGAGCAATGGTGATATATATGCAGATTAGGCACCAAAAAATAAACACTCAAAAAATGGCTACAATTTAAGCTTTGTGTTTAGTGATGGAATCAGCTTCCTAATTGATGGAGAAAGGTCTGGTTGTAACACCCCCAAAATTTCACCTGTGGAAACCCCGCGAGGCGTGTTACGCATCAGAGTTCGAGCCACCAATCACATTGAACCAATGGTAAATACTTAAATAAAACATGTCATTAAATACTGAAATAAAATATCAACATGATATCAATTCCCAAAATGTTGTGTAGCGGAAGCATGTAATAAATCGTTTAGCAAATGTTTCATAATAACACTTAAAACCAATGTATCAAATGTAAGATAATTCGAAAGCCTCGATCCATGACCACTCCAGCACTCCCAGATAGCAAGTCCGTGCTCCAAGGTTAACGACCTACAAGCATGCAAAAAAGTGTGTCAGACTACGCTGGTGAGTTCAAGGTTTTGTTAACGTGTTTTGTTACCAGATGTATGTTAACGCGGTTTAGTGTTGTGATACGATGTCGTTCATGTTAGATACCCTAGGGAGTGTGCCCATATGTATCCGGGGAGTGTGTACCCCTTAACGACCGATACTATGTTGTCTTCGCTAGATACCCTAGGGAGTGTGCCCATATGTATCCGAGGAGTGTGCCTCTAACAACCATAGCGATACCCAGATAATTAGTTCACGCCCGTCCTTACGGCCCGGTGTGAGGTTTCCCACCTAATAGCGCTATCAACTAATTACCCCCATTGCCCTCCAGGCAATCCGATGATAGATTCCATGTTCAATAACCAAAACCGATTAAGTTGTTTACCCAAGGTTTCCCTTCCAAATGTTTACCAGTTGTCCCAACCCACCGGGACGCATGCTAGAGAAATGCAATGAACTCACCTTGATTTGCTCGGTATGTTACAGTAAGTGCTCACAAACAATCAGTCAAGTCCTACGGTACGTATATGTACATGATCAGTTGGTATTCACAAAGTTGGCACGTATGTGTAATCACAAAGGACAATGCATCGATGATCACCAAGTAGCACATTGTACGCATTCGAATTCATATAAGTCATGCGTGTCACTTAACAGCAGTTAAATATCTCAGTTGACTTCTAACAATGTTAAATCAGGTTACTGTGCAAGTATTCAAGTTGGCGAAACAGAAGTTGGCGAATCACATAACTGGCGAAACACATGTTTGACGAAACACTTGTGTTTCGTCAACCACCCTTTGGCGAATCAAAATTCTATTTCGTTGATTATTCCTTGGCGAAACACATTCCTGTTTCGTCAAGAGTTCCACTCCGTCAAGCCTTCACATTCGTCAACATTCTATTACGCCAAACATCCTAATTCGCCAAACATCCTAATTCGCCAAACATTCTGATTCGTCAAGCAGCAGTTACGTCAACATGTCAGTTACGCAATCATCACAGAAAACCCTAATCATTCTAACAGCCGTTATCAACGTTCAACCATACAATCGTTGATCACATAATCATCATCTAATCCTCATACAGTAATCATTACCCAGAAACATACGGAATCATTATCATATAGAAATCGATCAATACCGCACATCATCATCCAATCAGCAGGGTATAACTATGTACAGATTCATAACATGTAACGCGTATTCATTCCGTATACATCAATAAGTTTTGCAACACTAAATCAACACTATAGACCATAGCCTAGTCAAAATCATCAACCAAAACATGAACACGGTTATAATCTAGCATGATTCTTCATGGTTACATACAAGAACAGTAATGGATAATATAAACAAACACTCACACATAGAAAAACACTAACCGTAAAGAACAAGGAAGCAACTAGATCGGTTCGGGGCTTCGGGTATGCGAGATCGCCGTCACAGAGCAAAGGAGTTCTAGGGTTTCGGTAGTTTTCATAAAAGTGACGAATGAACAGAGAGTTCGGTACATATGCAATTACGTAACGTGTTGGGCCCTTACTGGGCTTCGACGAGACTGGGCCGACGAAACAGGCTTTGTTTCGTCGAATGGTTCTTGGCAAATCACAATTCTGATTCGTTGAGATGTGCTTGGCGAAACACACTTGTGTTTCGTCGAGTTGTTGTTCAAGAGTTAACAGTTTAAGACTAAGTTTTCTGATAAGTCACATGTTATACATATACAATCAAACACAAAACCAAGCAAACACCATTCGTTTCATTATAACATAACGTGTGCAGTTACAAGTCAATAAATCAAATACTAACGGTCAAAGTCAACGTGCATTTAATGTGAAAGTGAAGGTCGAAAACTCGAGTTGTCACATCATCCCCAACTTGAAAGAAATTTCGTCCCGAAATTTGATAGGCCATCCGCAACACAATGCGATGCTAATCAAGATGACTGTGCGTTTTCCGCGGGTGTCACATCATCCCCAACTTGAATGGGAATTTCGTGTGACAACTCGAGTTTCTGACTTTCACTTTCGCATTAAATGCGCGTTGACTTTGATTGTTTAGTTGTCTGGATTGTGGACTTGAAATTGTACGCGTTGTGTTTTAATGAAACGTATTGTCGTGTTGCATATATGTGATTACTTGCTGTGGTAGAATATAATATTAGAAATACTATTAAAACACTTAGTCTAGATCGAAACATGATATGCAGATCGAAGGATCTCGAAACATATCCTTCGACCAAGGACTTTATCCTTCGACATCCTTCGGCCACGAAACATATCCTTCGACTGGAATTCAGATCCTTCGGCCCAGTCTTTCAGATGGGCTTGGCCCATCTCTGTAATACGTATTTATACGTGAATGCACGTAGTCGACTGTCATTTTTCTCAACCCTAGAGCTATTTCACTGTGACGGCAAACCAGAAACCACCGGAAACCTTTGCGTGACCAAACCCTCATCTCGGTTAGTAAATCTATTTGATTTGATCGTTCGTTCCTCTGCGTATGTGCTCACGTGTCGTGTGTTTTGATTGTTGATGTAATCTGAAATTTATGTTAAATATTAGGGTTCTTGTTACGATATTGAGGATATAGATTTCCCTTAGGATTGTTGTTGTCGGATATATATATATATATGATTCTATGTGAAACTCGTTACGGTTGAATACTGATTTATGAGTGCCGTTAATCTGGAATTGGCCATTATTTTTGTTAGTATCGATATTGTGTGTTAGTCGGTTTTGGGATACGTTTAACTAGGGTTCATGCTAGACAATGATTTCAGGATGATTGCGTTGTGATGAGTTGTGCTAAATGAATTCTGATGATTGTTAATGATGATGATGGCTACAGACGATTAGGGTTTCTGTTTCTGTGAAAACGTAACTGATTGTGAAAACGTAACTGATTGTGTCGAAAGATACTTGCCTACTCGAAACATAGTTATTGTCGAAAGATACTTATTGTCGAAACATAGATGTGACCGAAAGATGCTTGACCTTCGAACCATAGTAGTGTTGACCGAAGAATAACTTTGACCGAAAGATGTTAGTATACGAAACATAGTTGAGACCGAAAGATAACTGTTTGACCGAAAGATGACACATGAACCGAAAGGTGGATGTGCGTCGAAAGATAAGGCTGGATTCGAAAGATATTGTAGGATTATAGACATCCTTCGAAAGATAATGGGTTATAACATATTTCGAAGGATGGAAGGTATACTTGAATTATTTGACATGCCATGCTAGATGATGAATGTTTACATTTGTATTTGTGTGACACTCGACTTGCATGCGTATCATTTCAAACATGAACTGATTTGTTATACGTGCATACAATAGGACTTGATTAATTACTTGTGAGTGCATAACCTAGCATACCGAGCAAACCAAGGTGAGTTCACACTCTTACCAAGGCATGGGATTCCCGGGGTGTTGGGAATGGGATTGAAAGGATAAGGTTGAATAGATACACTACTGACACTATGACTAGATTACCATATTACTATCCTCGGATGTGAAGGATACCTATACTGATCACTATCCTCGGTTGTGAAGGATACTTATACTGATCACTATCCTCGGTTGTGAAGGATACCTATACTGATCACTATCCTCGGTTGTGAAGGATACTTATACTGATCACTATCCTCGGATGTGCAGGATACCTATACTGATCACTATTACGGCCCAGTAGAGCCACCTGTTACAAACGAACTTACTATTACGCATTTACTTTCTGTGAACTCGCTCAACTAGTTTGTTGATCATTCTGTTACATGCCTTGCAGATCGTTAGGTACTTGGAGCTTGCACACGGAGGAGCTGGTCGTTGTGGGGCTTGGATCGTGATCACCTTGTTAAACACTTTTGATGTTTGATACTTATTTGCTATGGGTTTTACAATAATACGCTTCCGCTAAACAATGTTAACTTACTTATGTTTTGGGAACACCTTTCATATGGAAATGGTTTGGATTATAATGTGTTTACTTTTACTTTATACAATGTTCTGTATGATTGGTGGCTTGATCCTGGTCAGTCACGCTCCCAAGCGGTGATACTCCGCAGGTGGATTTTGGGGGTGTGACAGATTGGTATCAGAGCCATTGGTTATAGAGAACTTGGTTTTAATATGGGAAAACGTTTTTATTAAAACCAGACTACAACCAGAACAGTGCTCTCAACGATCCACAACGACGCTTCGCTCCACGTGCAAGACTCAACTTCCTAGGTAATAAGGTCTATGTTTATTGCCTACATGCTAGAATTTGCATAGAACTTTGCTCGTAGTATGCTTACATTACCTTGCTCACAACTTGTCATTGCATGAGAATACTTATGTGCTTACACTCTTCTGTCATCGCACTATTCGCGAACCTTTCTCACTTATGTTGCCTTTGATGTGAAGATCAATGGCCGCACGAATTACCATGACTCAAGCCCAGCTAGAGGCTCTCGTTGCTGCGGCAGTCGCAGCCGCCCAAGCAGGTAGTATACCCTGCAGTATAGACACTAGGATCTTTAGATCCTACATTAATTCTCGTACTTAACTTTGCCCTATTCGTACACAATAGGTCAACCCGCTCAGCAACAGCCTGGGTGCACCTTCAAGAATTTCATGGAATGTCGTCCTAGCTCGTTCAGTGGCACTGAGGGAGCAGTTGGACTCCTCCACTGGTTTGAAAAGCTCGAGTCGGTTTTCGAAATGTGTGAATGCCCTGAGGCTCGCAGGGTGAAGTTCGCCACTGGCACACTTGAAGGGATTGCGCTCACTTGGTGGAACGCACAAGTGCAGATCTTAGGGTTGGCAGCTGCTAACGCCACACCCTGGAATGAATTCAAAGAACTGATCAAGAGGGAATACTGCACTAGAGAAGACATTCACAAGTTGGAGGATGAGTTGTATAACTTGAAAATGGTTGGTTCGGAAATCGAAGCTTACACCAAGAGATCGAATGAGTTGGCTGTGTTATGTCCAACTATGGTGGACCCTCCATACAAGCGTATTGAGTTGTATCTCAAAGGGTTGGCACCAGAAATACAGAGCCACGTTACCTCGGCTAACCTCAACAACATTCAGGAAATCCAGCGTCTCGCTCACCGCATCACCGATCAGGCAGTGGATCAGAATAAACTGCCTAAGCGTATCAGTGCTACTGCTACCGCTACTGCTTCTACTACACTTGCTACTCCCAGTGAAAGTAAGAGAAAATGGGATGGGGATTCTAGCAAGGGATCAGCTTCAGTGCAGTCACAAGCTCAACAGCGAAAGACAGACAGTTACCAGAGTCCAAGTCAGCACTCCTCAGGCAGCCACAGACAGGGAAGGTATCGAGGAAATCTTCCAAAGTGTAACACCTGCAACAAGCATCATCGTGGCCAGTGTAACCAGGTTCGTTGTCAAAGATGCCTCAAGACGGGTCATGAGGCCAAAGATTGTAGAAGCCCTCAACCTGCAAACCAGAATCAGCAGCAACCTCAAGCACAGCAGAATCAGCAGCAGGGTAACAAAGGGTGTTTTCATTGCGGTGCAGAGGGTCACTTCAAAAGGCATTGCCCTCAGCTGAACAGAAACCAGAACAACAACAACCATAACAACAATCAGGGTAATGGTAACAACAACAACGGGGGAAACAACAACAACAACGGCAATGAAGCTCGTGGTCGTGCTTTTGTGTTGGGTCGAGGAGATGCAGTGAATGATCCCAATGTGGTTATGGGTAAGTTTCTTCTCGACGATATTTATGTTACTGTCTTATTTGATTCGGGTGCTGATACAAGCTATATGTCATTGAAAATGAGTAAATTATTAAAACGTACACCAACACCTCTAGACACCAAACACGTCGTAGAACTAGCCAATGGTAAAAGTGTAGAAGCCGCTCATGTAGTCAAAGGTTGTAGTATTGTTCTAGCGGGTCAGACTTTCTCGATTGATCTTATACCCATAGTTTTGGGTAGTTTCGACGTCGTTATTGGTATGGATTGGTTATCCCAACATCATGCGGAGATCTTGTGCAAAGAAAAAGTTATTCGTATCCCTCGCTCCAGTCAGGAACCTCTCCAAGTACAAGGTGACAAGAGTGGTGCTGTGGTTGGCATCATCTCTTACTTAAAGGCGCAGAAATGTTTACGAAAGGGACATACTGCCATTCTGGCACTTGTCACTGACGCATCAGCAAAGGAAAGGAAGCTGGAGGATATACCAGTTGTGCGTGATTTTCCTCAAGTGTTTCCTGAAGATTTACCTGGTTTACCTCCTCATCGTCAAGTTGAGTTTCAGATTGAGTTAGCTCCTGGAGCAGCACCAATAGCCCGCGCACCGTATCGTTTAGCTCCAACCGAACTGGAAGAACTGTCGAAGCAGCTACAAGAGCTCTTGGAAAAGGGCTTTATCCGTCCAAGCTCTTCGCCTTGGGGAGCTCCAGTGTTATTTGTGAAGAAGAAAGATGGTACGTTCAGGATGTGCATCGACTACCGCGAACTCAATAAGGTGACGGTGAAGAACCGTTATCCTCTTCCGCGCATAGATGACCTATTCGACCAGTTGCAAGGGTCGTGTTACTATTCCAAGATTGATTTAAGGTCAGGGTATCATCAGCTGAGAGTCCGGGATGAGGACGTCTCCAAAACCGCTTTCAGAACTCGCTACGGTCACTACGAGTTCTTGGTTATGCCGTTCGGGCTTACAAACGCGCCTGCAGTATTTATGGATCTTATGAACAGGGTGTGCAAACCCTATCTCGACAAGTTCGTCATTGTTTTCATCGACGACATCCTGATTTACTCCAAGAGTCAGGAGGAGCACGAGCAGCACTTACGTCTTATCTTGGAACTTCTTCGAAAAGAGCAATTGTACGCAAAGTTTTCCAAATGCGACTTCTGGCTTCGTGAAGTCCACTTCTTAGGCCATGTGGTGAACAAGGATGGGATTCATGTCGATCCATCCAAGGTTGATTCGATCAGAAACTGGCCAGCACCACGTACACCGACAGAAATACGCCAATTCTTGGGTTTGGCGGGTTACTACAGGCGATTTATTAAAGACTTCTCAAAGATCGCGCAACCACTCACTATGTTAACACAGAAAGGTGTCGTTTACAGATGGGGTAATACGCAAGAGACCGCTTTTCAGTACTTAAAGGATAGGCTTTGCAGCGCACCTATTCTCTCATTGCCAGAGGGCACAGATGACTTCGTGGTTTATTGTGACGCATCGATACAGGGGCTTGGTTGCGTATTGATGCAGCGGGATAAAGTTATTGCATACGCCTCTCGGCAACTCAAGGTTCATGAACGGAATTATACGACGCACGATTTAGAGCTGGGAGCTGTTGTTTTCGCGCTTAAGATATGGCGACACTACCTGTACGGTACCAGGTGCACGATTTACACCGATCACAGGAGTCTCGAGCATATTCTTAAGCAAAAGGATTTGAATATGCGTCAACGGAGGTGGGTTGAACTTCTAAACGACTACGAATGCGCCATCAAGTATCATCCAGGCAAGGCCAATGTTGTGGCTGATGCCCTCAGTCGGAAAGACACTCTACCTAAGCGCGTGCGAGCGCTACAACTTACTATTCAGTCTAGTCTTCCTGCACAGATACGAGCTGCTCAGTTAGAAGCACTGAAACCCGAAAACGTCAAAGCTGAAGCCTTACGCGGCTCAAGGCAACGCATGGAACAAAAGGAAGACGGCGCCTACTATGTAACGGGGCGTATTTGGGTCCCACTTCATGGCGGTTTACGCGAGCTTGTAATGGATGAAGCCCACAAGTCTCGCTATTCGGTACATCCAGGGTCGGATAAAATGTACCACGACATTAGCACTACTTATTGGTGGCCTAGTATGAAGGCTCACATCGCTACATACGTTGGAAAATGCTTAACCTGTGCGAGAGTCAAGGTTGAGTATCAGAAACCAGCTGGTCTACTTCAGCAGCCTAAGATACCGCAATGGAAATGGGAAGAAATTTCCATGGATTTCGTTACGGGCTTACCTAGATCCCAGCGTGGGAATGACACTATTTGGGTGATCGTTGATCGACTCACAAAGTCTGCTCACTTCTTGGCTATCAAAGAAACAGATAAGTTTTCTACTTTAGCAGACATTTACTTGAAAGAAGTTGTTTCAAGGCACGGAGTGCCCACCTCTATTATTTCGGATCGCGATGCACGATTCACGTCAGAGCTTTGGCAAGCGATGCACAAATCCTTCGGCTCACGATTAGACATGAGCACAGCATATCATCCTCAGACGGATGGGCAGTCTGAGCGAACTATTCAAACTCTAGAAGACATGCTTCGAGCGTGTGTTATCGATTTCGGCAACGGCTGGGAAAAGCACCTTCCTTTGGTGGAGTTCTCGTACAATAACAGTTACCATACCAGCATTCAAGCCGCTCCATTCGAGGCATTGTACGGACGTAAATGCCGGTCACCTCTCTGTTGGGCAGAGGTGGGGGATAGTCAGATTACGGGTCCAGATATTGTAGTGGACGCCACAGAAAAGATTGCACAGATACGACAACGCATGGCGGCAGCACGCGACCGTCAGAAAGCCTACGCGGACAAGCGTAGAAAGCCATTGGAATTTGAGGTCGGGGACCGGGTTTTATTGAAAGTTTCACCCTGGAAGGGTGTGGTTCGATTTGGTAAACGAGGCAAACTGAATCCGCGGTACGTCGGACCATTCGAAATCTTAGAAAAGATTGGCAAAGTAGCCTACAGATTAAAACTACCAGCTGAACTCGGTGCAGTTCACAACGTATTTCACGTGTCGAATCTGAAGAAGTGCCTGTCAGATGAGACCCTTATAGTTCCTTTTAAGGAACTCACTATCGATGAGCGGTTGCAGTTCGTCGAGGAACCAGTTGAAATCACGGACCGGGATGTTAAGGTCCTCAAACACAAGAGAATCCCTCTTGTTCGAGTTCGTTGGAACTCCCAGCGTGGTCCAGAGTATACCTGGGAACGCGAAGACCAGATGAAAGAAAAGTACCCCCAGCTATTCGAAACCAATGCATCCACTTCTGAGGCTGAAGCTACTACTACTGAATTTCGGGACGAAATTCCAAACCAACGGGGGGATGATGTGACACCCCAGGAAAACCAGTGAACAAGGTAACTTACCTAGCTTTCTCAGTGAGTGCGTACCAAATTTCGGGACGAAATTTCTTTTAAGTTGGGGATAATGTGACAACTCGAGTTTCTGACTTTCACTTTCGCATTAAATGCGCGTTGACTTTGATTGTTTAGTTGTCTGGATTGTGGACTTGAAATTGTACGCGTTGTGTTTTAATGAAACGTATTGTCGTGTTGCATATATGTGATTACTTGCTGTGGTAGAATATAATATTAGAAATACTATTAAAACACTTAGTCTAGATCGAAACATGATATGCAGATCGAAGGATCTCGAAACATATCCTTCGACCAAGGACTTTATCCTTCGACATCCTTCGGCCACGAAACATATCCTTCGACTGGAATTCAGATCCTTCAGCCCAGTCTTTCAGATGGGCTTGGCCCATCTCTGTAATACGTATTTATACGTGAATGCACGTAGTCGACTGTCATTTTTCTCAACCCTAGAGCTATTTCACTGTGACGGCAAACCAGAAACCACCGGAAACCTTTGCGTGACCAAACCCTCATCTCGGTTAGTAAATCTATTTGATTTGATCGTTCGTTCCTCTGCGTATGTGCTCACGTGTCGTGTGTTTTGATTGTTGATGTAATCTGAAATTTATGTTAAATATTAGGGTTCTTGTTACGATATTGAGGATATAGATTTCCCTTAGGATTGTTGTTGTCGGATATATATATATATATGATTCTATGTGAAACTCGTTACGGTTGAATACTGATTTATGAGTGCCGTTAATCTGGAATTGGCCATTATTTTTGTTAGTATCGATATTGTGTGTTAGTCGGTTTTGGGATACGTTTAACTAGGGTTCATGCTAGACAATGATTTCAGGATGATTGCGTTGTGATGAGTTGTGCTAAATGAATTCTGATGATTGTTAATGATGATGATGGCTACAGACGATTAGGGTTTCTGTTTCTGTGAAAACGTAACTGATTGTGAAAACGTAACTGATTGTGTCGAAAGATACTTGCCTACTCGAAACATAGTTATTGTCGAAAGATACTTATTGTCGAAACATAGATGTGACCGAAAGATGCTTGACCTTCGAACCATAGTAGTGTTGACCGAAGAATAACTTTGACCGAAAGATGTTAGTATACGAAACATAGTTGAGACCGAAAGATAACTGTTTGACCGAAAGATGACACATGAACCGAAAGGTGGATGTGCGTCGAAAGATAAGGCTGGATTCGAAAGATATTGTAGGATTATAGACATCCTTCGAAAGATAATGGGTTATAACATATTTCGAAGGATGGAAGGTATACTTGAATTATTTGACATGCCATGCTAGATGATGAATGTTTACATTTGTATTTGTGTGACACTCGACTTGCATGCGTATCATTTCAAACATGAACTGATTTGTTATACGTGCATACAATAGGACTTGATTAATTACTTGTGAGTGCATAACCTAGCATACCGAGCAAACCAAGGTGAGTTCACACTCTTACCAAGGCATGGGATTCCCGGGGTGTTGGGAATGGGATTGAAAGGATAAGGTTGAATAGATACACTACTGACACTATGACTAGATTACCATATTACTATCCTCGGATGTGAAGGATACCTATACTGATCACTATCCTCGGTTGTGAAGGATACTTATACTGATCACTATCCTCGGTTGTGAAGGATACCTATACTGATCACTATCCTCGGTTGTGAAGGATACTTATACTGATCACTATCCTCGGATGTGCAGGATACCTATACTGATCACTATTACGGCCCAGTAGAGCCACCTGTTACAAACGAACTTACTATTACGCATTTACTTTCTGTGAACTCGCTCAACTAGTTTGTTGATCATTCTGTTACATGCCTTGCAGATCGTTAGGTACTTGGAGCTTGCACACGGAGGAGCTGGTCGTTGTGGGGCTTGGATCGTGATCACCTTGTTAAACACTTTTGATGTTTGATACTTATTTGCTATGGGTTTTACAATAATACGCTTCCGCTAAACAATGTTAACTTACTTATGTTTTGGGAACACCTTTCATATGGAAATGGTTTGGATTATAATGTGTTTACTTTTACTTTATACAATGTTCTGTATGATTGGTGGCTTGATCCTGGTCAGTCACGCTCCCAAGCGGTGATACTCCGCAGGTGGATTTTGGGGGTGTGACATTTCGTCCCGAAATTCACTAGTTACATGAGATGCAGAATTGCTAGGCTTGGTCTTGTCTTTGGGAAATAAGTGTGGATACTTGCGTTCCATCTGGTCCTCGCGTTCCCACGTGAACTCCGGACCACGTCTTGAGTTCCAACGAACTCTCACAATGGGTATACGACTATGCTTACGCACTTTAACTTCCCGATCCATAATCTCAATAGGTTATTCGACAAACTGTAACTTGTCATCTATTTTCAGCTCTTGAAATGGTACAACTAGTGTTTCGTCAACCAAACACTTCTTTAACTGCGACACGTGAAATACATCGTGAACATTACCCAACTCAGCAGGTAATTCCAACCTGTAAGCTACCTTTCCAATTCGTTCCAGAATTTTGAAAGGTCCTACGTAACGGGGGTTTAGTTTGCCGCGTTTCCCAAAACGCACCACACCCTTCCAGGGTGAGACCTTTAGCATAACGCGATCATTAACTTCAAATTCCAACGGTTTACTACGCTTGTCAGCGTAGCTTTTCTGGCGGTCGCGAGCTGCGGCCATACGGTTTCGGATCTGCACAATGCTTTCTGACGCTTCAAGCACAAACTCAGGGCCTGTGATCTGACTATCGCCCACCTCAAGCCAACAGAGAGGTGAACGACATTTCCGTCCGTACAGTGCTTCGAACGGAGCTGCCTTAATACTTGTATGGTAGCTGTTGTTGTAGGAGAACTCTATCAATGGCAAGTGTTTCTCCCACCCCTTCCCGAAATCAATTACACATGCCCGCAGCATGTCTTCAAGTGTCTGGATGGTGCGCTCGCTTTGACCATCCGTCTGCGGGTGATAAGCGGTACTCATGTCGAGTTGGGAACCGAACGATTTATGCATTGACTGCCATAACTCTGAAGTGAAACGTGGATCTCGATCTGAGATGATAGAAGTTGGTACCCCATGCCTAGAGACGACCTCTTTAAGATAAACCGCTGCTAGTTGCGAAAATTTGTCTGTCTCCTTGATTGCTAAGAAATGTGCTGACTTCGTGAGACGATCAACAATCACCCAAATGGTATCGTTTCCGGCCTGAGTTCTTGGTAGTCCTGTCACGAAATCCATGGCGATCTGTTCCCACTTCCATGTGGGTATCTCTGGTTGCTGTAATAGACCTGAGGGCTTTTGATGTTCCGCCTTGACTTTAGCACAAGTCAAACATTTACTAACGTATGTTGCTACATGGGCTTTCATGCTAGGCCACCAGTATGTAGTTTTCAAGTCGTGGTACATCTTATCTGATCCAGGATGTACGGAGTAACGTGACTTATGTGCCTCATCCATTACAAGTTGTCGTAAGTCACCATAGAGTGTGTAGGATCGTTTGGCGACCCGAACGAGTCGATCAGAGGTGTTTTCGTCAATTACAGGTGCGGAAAACAAGTAAATGACATAGGAATAGCTTGATATACACTTTAAACTTCTTTTCTATTGATTTGACGATGAATACAACCTGTTTTCGATCCGGCAGCACCTCGGTACAAAAATCAGGAACTGTTACAAATGAGACCGCCTTTAGGGTATTTATAGGACTTTGGGACCGCTTATTGGACAGGCCCAATAAGCGCCCCAGACACGTGACCTTGGAGCGACCCACTAACTTGACACATGAGCGGCCCAAGATTATTGGTCCTAAAAGCGACCCACAACCCTAACGGACATATAAGCGGTCCAACTATCTAAAACTATACATTCTCTCAATTTCTCGTATTACGTGCCCAGATCTAACGTTCTAAGACTATGACTCGATACAAGACGTAATCAGCAGATGTAGTGCACCAACAGACTCCCCCTCAGATGTTGATGGAGTCGACTATCGAGTCACAACCCTACTGAATCTTCAGATCTTCAGCCTTGATCAGTCTTTGGGCTTCTCTCTCTTCTCTCTATCTTCAGACTCCCCCTCTCGATTTACTGGCATTCTTTTGTTCTTCAGTAATATCTTCAGGATCGTTGTCTGATCTTCACAGGCTTTCAGAATCAATCAACCTGGCTACCTGCACAGTCTTAACCCAGAAATAAATTTTCTAATTTTATCACATATCAAATACCTGCAATAACATATAACTCCCCTCACAACAATTTATGATGAACCACTTGAAGAAGGTTAGATTTATACAAACATCTAGATTTTCACAAACACTCCCCCTCAAATTCTGCTCATCATGTTTAGCACTTGGAATTTTGAAAATCAGTTTTCCAATATCAGTTGTCGAAAATTTTTTTGACTTTTTCAAAAATTATGCTAAAACACACACAAAATCTTTTTGGATTTTTCAATGTAAAAAAAAAAATGAAATGCTCACAATGAAATATTTACAAACAATAATTTTGTGAGTTCGTGCAAGAGGATCATATCAGTTTATGAGACAAATCACCAACACCGTTAAGCTTGATTTCATTTTAAGCTTTAAACAATTTACCTAGATTGTCAGTATGTTTGTCCTCTTAAATTTTCAACACAATTTTCAATCGATACGAGATACGATATTAATGTTTTAGAGACTTAAACTTAATTGTGTATCACTCCACTTGAATATGCTCCCGTATCCAGATCCCAAATATTCAGTCTTACAGGTGAGTATACCACAGCTGATATCTGTAAAGGGGTAAGATGCGAAACCGTGAGAGCTCAGGTCAGAACTTCCGTTCAGCAGAGAGATGACGGCTCGACTTTTGGTGGGTCCCCTTTAGAGGATCTTTTTGCTTTTCAACAGCAGCGACTATCAATTTTATTGTTTCATCAGCATGCTGAGGGTGACGCTCTTTCAAGCATTTGCATAAAGTATTATCCGGGGACTAGGTCAGTACTTCCATACAGCAGAAGTCCCGGGATAATACTCCAGATATCACTGAGTATAAAGACCTAGTATCTCAGAATATGGGACCTTTCAAACAAGATTTCGGGGGTTACCCATATATCCAAGAATAGTTACCCACAAATTAAGCAAGTTTTGATTTAGGTTTATATCTCGTTTCAATATACTAAATGTGCGAAAATCTACTGACACATCCGCAGAAAGATTGTTTAACACTTTTTAATCTTTACATCTCTTTAGCATGCTGTGATAGTACACTGATGTACTATCATTTCCTCTTATTCGCAACAAAACTCATTTTTGATTTTTATCATGTTTTTGGCTTTTTCAAATTTTCAAATGTTTTTGGATTTTCTGAAATTTCCCTACTCCCCCTAAAATGCAAACACATTTTAAAGAAAATTTGAAAACTTCTAGATATTTGACCTACTAGAAATATAAAATTAAAACAAACTATACAGAAACTCGACAACCGACACTGAATCACATCAAATCGCCATTTACTAGGCATAAACAATCTGAACTCCCCCTATCACAAATCATTTTCTCATTTAGATTTCAAAACAATTAAGTTCGTTTTAATCAAATTTTTCCGGAAAATGAATTTGTGTTGATAACAACCACTTGTAGGTTTATCATTTTTAAGTACGGGGATGTGGTTCATCATCTTGTCTATCTATTGTCATGAATAGTAAATCAAGTACAAGTTAATGTCCCTGATTTACCATTTGCATTTAAGAACCTTCTCTACCTCTTGTAAATGTAATTACTTCAAAGTAACCAAGCATCTCAAAATTTAACCACAAATATCACATGTGGGATCAAAATTACCACTTGTAGATACCCAAAAACTACCCATTGTAGGAATATTACGTCTACATCACCATTATATATCAATCAGAATGCCGATTCCTGCTTCGCAATTAACCACCTGGAAGCTCCGGCATAGTCCTTTCACCTGCAAAACATCCAAACATGAATCACAATCATTCAAACAAACATATCATAAACTAGAATGATGCCGATTCCTGATCCACAATATAAACTTGGGATCTCCGGCATAGTCCTTAGACTATCATGGAAAACAAGCATCCATCCAAGTCTTCTCAGACTTGATGGATTTCAACTCCTGAGCAGTCGGGTTGTATGTAGCCTTTTTCGTGGCGTAAAAATCTTTAACCCCCTTTGCTCTTCCACTCAACATTTTCCCAAATATCTTCTTAACATTCCCGTTGAATGTTTTCTCGACATCAAATTTATCTTTTTCTCTGTAAAACTGATTCAAAATCTCAGTTTTTCAAACTTTCTTCTTTACTTCCTCAAACTTCAATGATGGAAACTCCTCATCATTTAGTAAAGTTTTCTTCTCAACCTGTGGCTCTTCTGGCTTTGTGGAACCAGATTCATCGCCGACATTCACTTCATCTTTCTTTGCAACCCAGACCTGGTTGTCTTTTCCTTTTTTCTTATACTTGTTCTTTTGTGAACATTCACCAACCTCGAATTTTGAATTCTCAAACATTCTAAGTTTTTCAATCGGTGGTTCAACATCAACAACTTTCTCTTTCAACTTCTGAGAAACTCCCTGTTTTGCTTTGGCATTCTGTGTACAGTTCCATGCAATGTGACCGACTTCATTGCATCTGTAACAGGTACGAGTCTCTCTTAGATAACTAATCTCAACTCCATTCTTCTTTCTTTCAGCAAGAAACTCCTGGTTTGACTGTCTCCAGAACGGTTTCTTCTGTTCCTCATCTGAGCTTTCACCTGACACAAATTCAGATTTCGTTTTAGAATTTTTAATATTTTTATCATTTTCTGGTGGAATAAAACCTAAACCTTTCTTTTTGTAGCTATGATTTTGGTTAGGTTTCTTTTGAAAACCAGAACCAGAATTGTAACCTTTTTTCTTGTTTAAACGTTGTTGAACTCTAGAAGTATATTTTTTAGGTTTTTCAAAATTGTTCAAAACTTTTAATTCAGGAATATTAACCTCTACTAGTTTAAAAATTTTGTTGATTACTTCCGTTTTGATATTCATTATCGGAAATTCTTTGTTGTAATATAATTTGTCAGAACCATTCAAAGTATAAACAACTTCGAATGTTTCATCATTCAAATCTGCTTTTGATAATAAAAATTCTTTACTATAAGACCGTTTAACCGACGAATTTTGACTGTTGACTGACGACTTTGACCCTTCAGACTCAGATTTTGACTCTATCTCCTCATCAGTATCCAACACCTGATCGACCACCTTTTTGATTAATTCAGACTCATGATCAGTATCGGATGAGGTAAACGTAAAATCGATATTGTCTGGCAAAACGTCAGTTGTGTCGGTTTTTAACTTTATATTGACTGCTTTCTCAAGTTGCTCCTCATTTGGTTTCCTAGGAGAATACCCATCCCAAATTGGAGGCGGACATTTGTTATAGCTGACAGTTGGTTTCTTACCACAGTCTTTCTTCTTCTTTGGCTTCTCGTCTTGAAAAGCTTCCAAACCTGCAACAGTTGGGTAAACACGATCAATGAGATAATCAGAAGTAGTATAACTTAATAATAACCGTCTAATTCTCTCATTTTCGATCTTTTCAGTTTCCAACTCTTGCTTCCATTTGGCACTCTCTTCGATGTAGAAATTGATCGCTTTTTGTTTTGACATCAAAGTTGCATTCATCATTGTCAGTGCCTGTTCTCTTTCTGAGTTTGTTGTTTGGAGACCAGTTACTGTTTTGTTCAATATATCGTACGATTCTTTCACATAATTGAGGTTGAACAGTAACTGCTCCTTCTTCTTCTCGTACTCAGCTATGATGTCATCTTTGACTGCACAATCCTTGCAGGCTTCCAGACACTTCTCACACGGCTTGACGACTTCAACAATCTTCTCAACTTCGATTGTTTTAATAACTTCAACCACATTTTCTACTTCAATCAACTTTTCTACTTCAATCACCTTTTCTTCTTCAATCACCTTTTCTTCTTCTTTAACAACCTCAGTAATCTTCTCAGCAACATTCTCAGCATTTTGAACATCACCTTCAGATTCAGTTTGTTGTTCTTGAGCAGCTCGTTTTTCCTTCAGTTTCTCCATCCGTTCTGCAAAATATAAATGAAAACTATCAGGAGAAAGATGAGGCTTAGCAACATTTATATGTTTTTCCTCATCATCACTGCTGCTGTGATCAGGTGACTGATCAAACTAAACAGATTTTTCAGAATCATTATCAGAAACACCAGAATCAGACGGTGTTTTATCAAATACAACTGGTTTTTCTGAAACAATTTCATTCTGTACACTCTCATCAGAACTTGATAAACTCTCATCTGAACCGTCTGAAATTTCTCCAGATCTTTCTGAAAGTTCATCGGTACTTTCTGAATTTTCATTAGATGACACAGATTTTTCATTCTCACTTGGCACATTCACACCAACCGATTTCATCCAAGTAGCAAACAAATCTGGCTCTCGGACAATCTTGGCAATGAAAGCTTTGTACTCTCCCTTCGCATCCACAAACATATCCCAACTGAAACCTTCTGGTAGTTTCTCATCATCTTGATCGATAATGCGTGCTGCTGTTGCTTCGGATGGTATATAATCATTCCAGCTAAAATCTACCAAACATGCTCTCTTCGGATCTTCAATCTTTCTTCCGTGAGCTGTCTGAGATTCCTGGGATTGGCCGACTTGCTGATAGATAGCTTTGCGGTAGTAATCATCTTTCCCAAATGGATTCTGTGCTCTGCTGGCTTCTCTTCCTTTGCACTCCCGCTTAAAATGGCCTTTTTCCCTGCGTCGAAAACAAGTAACTTTAGATTTATCAAAACCTAAAGTTGAAACATGAGCATCTAAAAAGTCATTTCTCCCGGTAATGGTTTTGAATTTCTCAGCCCGACGAAGAACACTTGCAAGACACCATTTGATATCCATGAGTTCCATTTCCTCGGCGTCTATCTGATCGTAATCCTCTTTGGTGAGCATAGGATTTCCAATCCGACCAGCAACAAGACCTTCATAAGATAACAGAACAGATCCAAGAAGTGCCATATGATCTTTTGCAGTGTCTTCAGAGAAGCTTTGACCTTCTGGAAGGTTGAGAGCTATGTGGCACTGAATTATGTATCCATTTCCGGTTTTCGTACTCTGAGACTGAAAGCTTGTGTTAGTCTCTTTCGGATTCACACTCGGAAACGATGAAAACCCGCTGCTAATCTTGTTTGAACTCTGATCAGCTTTTCTGATGAATCACCAGCACTGAAGGCGGTTTGAATCTTTGGACCTCTTTCAGCTTCAGAAACTGGAACACTACCTTTATAGTACATTTTAACATCCTGTTGACCACTAGGACTGTTCATTCTAGCGATCTTTTGCTGTTCAAGATTCTGAGCCTCTAATTTTTCAATAAATTGCCCAATTGTCAGTCCGTCATAAACACCCGTGTTTTTCAATATCATCAAATACGTTCCCCACTCTTTCTGAGGTAACGCGTCAGCCAATTTATCCACATACTCTTCACGATTTTTATCAACACCAATCATTGTTAATGATCTCACTAAGTGACAATATCTTTCAATCAGCGTCTTAGTATCCTCTCCTGGTAGACTGCTAAAAAGATCAAACTCTTTCTTAAGTAATGCCTTTTTGCTTTTAACCATACTCGTACTTCCCTCGAATTTGATTTTAAGAGCTTCCCATATTGACTTAGCAGTTTTGTCGTGTTCTAACAAAATGAATATATCTTCTTTAATCGCTTGCTGCAATAAACTGATCATCATTTTCTCTGCTCTGTACATTGCACGTTCTTGATCTGTGAATTCAGATATCTGTTTGATAACATTCACCTCTGTTCTCGGTAACACATACTTCTTCAAGATACATTCCCATGATCTAAGATGATTTGCTTGAACCCAGTTTTCAAATCTATCCTTCCACCCGTAGTATTCTTCAATACTCATCAGTTTCGGGGGTTTCTGGGTGGTTCCCGTCTCATTTTCAAGATTCATGGCTTGAGCAATCGCGGCTGGAGTAGTCGATGTAGCAAAAGCGTTGTAAAACTCAGAATCCATGTTGACTTAGCACAATATTCAAAATGGTTGACAGAAAAGCAATCCAAACTTTGAACAGATAAGCGATTCAAAAAGACCTTTTGGAGCGGTTCAAGAATCAACTTTTCAAGCGATCCAGAAAGTATGCTTCGAGCGATTCAAGACTGTTAGTTCGAGCGATCCAGGAATAGTTCTAAGAGCGGTCCAACAATGTTTAAATGAGCGGTCCAAGATACTGATTTTGAGCGGTCCAAAAGCTGATTTTGAGCGGTCCAGAAATTTTAAATTTCGAGCGGTCCTGATGATGTACGAAAAAGCGGTTCACACTTCGAATTTGGAGCGATCCAAGGTCAATCGACCGAATGAGCGGTCCACAATCAAACCAAATAAGCGATTCAACCCTATGAAATTTCGAGCGGTCCAAGTCACCCGATCAAATAAACGGTCCAAACACAGTAAATTTCGAGCGGTCCAAAAGAGCGAACACCACTCGGACATCATTTTGACCTACTTTTCCTTCGAATTTCGACACCAAACTTTCTAGGGTTTGTCTTTGTACTAACGTGCACAATCCCTGAGATTTTGAGCAAGTTTCAACTGTGAAAAATATCTGAATCTGAAAAAGAATGAGTAGAAGACAGAAATTTCAACAATTTTCAGCTATTTCCTGTAGAACTCCTCCTCCTAAAGCTCTGATACCACTTGTAGGATCGTTTGGCGACCCGAACGAGTCGATCAGAGGTGTTTTCGTCAATTACAGGTGCGGAAAACAAGTAAATGATGTAGGAATAGCTTGATATACACTTTAAACTTCTTTTCTATTGATTTGACGATGAATACAGCCTGTTTTCGATCCGGCAGCACCTCGGTACAAAAATCAGGAACTGTTACAAATGAGAAGGCCTTTAGGGTATTTATAGGACTTTGGGACCGCTTATTGGACAGGCCCAATAAGCGGCCCAGACACGTGACCTTGGAGCGACCCACTAACTTGACACATGAGCGGCCCAAGATTATTGGTCCTAAAAGCGATCCACAACCCTAACGGACATATAAGTGGTCCAACTATCTAAAACTATACATTCTCTCAATTTCTCGTATTACGTGCCCAGATCTAACGTTCTAAGACTATGACTCGATACAAGACGTAATCAGCAGATGTAGTGCACCAACAGAGTGGAACCCAGATGCGTCCAGTTACGTAGTAAGCACCGTCCCCCTTTTGTTCTAGTCGTTGCCTTGAGCCGCGTAAAGCTTCAGCTTGAACGTTCTCTAGTTTCAACGCTTCTAACTGAGCGTTTCGTATCTGGGAAGGAAGATTGGACTGGATCGTGAGTTGCAATGCTCGCACACGCCTAGGTGCATTATCCTTTCTGCTGAGGGCGTCAGCTACAACGTTCGCCTTGCCCGGATGATACTTGATGGCACATTCATAGTCGTTCAATAATTCAACCCATCGCCGTTGCCGCATATTCAATTCTTTCTGGTCGAAGATATGCTGAAGACTCCTATGGTCGGTGTAGATGGTGCATTTGGTACCGTACAGATAGTGCCTCCAGATCTTCAACGCAAATACCACCGCTCCTAACTCCAAGTCGTGTGTCGTGTAGTTTTTCTCGTGAATCTTCAACTGACGAGAAGCATAAGCTATCACCTTCTCGCGTTGCATCAACACGCAACCGAGACCCTGAATCGAAGCATCACAATATACCACAAAATCGTCAGTGCCCTCTGGTAATGACAAGATTGGTGCGCTGCAAAGTTTCTGTTTTAGTACTTGGAAGGCCTCTTCCTGCTTTGCTCCCCAAGAGTATGCCGTGTTCTTCTGTGTCAGCGAGGTGAGGGGTTGCGCGATCTTCGAGAAATCTTTAATAAACCTCCGATAATATCCAGCGAGACCGAGAAATTGTCGCACCTCAGAGGGAGTCTTTGGTGCCGCCCAATTCTTAACTGCATCCACCTTCGCAGGATCTACATGTATCCCTTTTTCGTTAACGACATGGCCAAGGAAATGCACTTCCCGAATCCAGAAATCGCACTTGGAAAACTTTGCATACAACTGTTCCCTTCTCAAAAGTTCCAAGATGAGACGTAGGTGACGTTCGTGGTCCTCCTTGTTCCTTGAGTAAACCAAGATGTCGTCAATAAATACTATAACAAACTCGTCAAGATATGGCTTGCATACGCGGTTCATGAGATCCATGAAGACCGCTGGTGCATTTGTCAATCCAAACGGCATAACCAAAAACTCTTAGTGTCCGTAGCGTGTTCGAAAAGCCGTCTTGGGAACATCTTCTTCTCTAACCCTTACCTGGTGATAACCCGATCTTAGGTCAATCTTTGAATAGAAACTTGACCCTTGCAGCTGGTCAAACAAGTCATCGATGCGTGGTAACGGATAGCGGTTCTTAATGGTCAACTTGTTGAGCTCTCGATAATCAATACACATACAGAATGACCTGTCTTTCTTCTTTACGAACAGAACTGGGGCTCCCCAAGGCGAAGAACTGGGTCGAATGAAACCCCTATCCAACAATTCTTGTAGCTGATTAGACAGCTCCTGCAACTCACCAGGGGCCAACCGGTATGGAGCTCGAGCAATTGGGGCCGCCCCTGGCGCCAGATCAACCTGAAATTCTACTTGACGGTGAGGAGGTAACCCTGGTAACTCCTCTGGGAACACATCAGCGAATTCTCGCACCACTGGTAGATCCTCGATCTTTCTTTCTTTAGACTGAGCGTTGGTAACTAACGCTAACATTGCAGGATACCCCTTTTGTAGATACTGTTGTGCATGCATGGCCGAGATAATACCAACCATCGTCCCACTACGATGCCCTTGAACTAATAATGACTCCCCATCAGGAAGAGGAATACGCACAATCTTCTCCTTGCACAAAATTTCTGCTTGGTGCTTAGACAACCAATCCATGCCTACCACTATGTCGAAACTACCGAGCGTAACGGGAAGGAGGTCAATATCAAACACCTGACCCACGAGATCTAATTTGCACCCGAAAAGGACATTCGAGGCTTCTATCGTTTTACCATCTGCTAGTTCTACTACTTGTTTAACTTCTAAAGGTGTTGGGGTTATCCCTAATCGTTGACTAAACTCTAGGGACACATAACTCCAATCGGCACCCGAATCAAATAATACAGAAGCAATACGATTGTTAACAGGAAACGTACCAGTTACAACGTTGCCGTCATTCCTGGCATCCCCTGCTCCAAGCTGGAACACTCTGCCTCGAGCACCATTTCCCCCATTGTTGCCGTTGTTGTTGTTGTTTCCAGCATTGTTGTTATTCGGGCGGTTGTTGTCGTTAGCGTTCTGGTTTAACTGAGGGCAATCCCGCTTAAAGTGACCCTCGTCACCACACTGATAGCACCCCTTCCTGAAACCCTGGTTCTGCTGGGGTGGTTGTCCCTGTTGTCTCTGATTCTGCTGGTTTTGTTGCTGCTGGTGTTTGGGCTGTGGGGCCCTACAATCCCTGGCCTCATGGCCCACCTTACCACACCTGTTACATATCCGACTACACGACCCAAAATGATGATAGCCACACGTGTTACATCGTGGCTTCTTCCCTGCGTACTGACCTTGGCTTTGGCTACCCCCTTGGCCTTGATTGATAGAAGACGACTGGCTGATGTTGCGGTTGTTGTTGTTTTCTGGCCTTTTCTGAGTCTGACCAGCACTAGAAGCTTTATCGTAATCACTCCACTTCCGCTTGTTATCATTAGCGGATACAGTGGCAGTGGTGGTAGCAGCAGTGGCTGAAATGCGCAGGGGTAACGAATTGCTCTCTACCTCTTGGTCCACAATCTTATGAGTCAGTCGAACAATCTGTGTCAAATCATTGAGATGGGCTGCAGTGACCAAACTCTTCACACGCGGAGGCAACCCTTTGATGAATAACTCAATCCTCCGAGACATAGGCCGAGACAAGTTCGGGCACATGTCGGCCAATTCATACGATCGCTTCACATACGCTTCGACTTCAGATCCAACCATCTTCAAGTCATAGTACTCGTTTTCCAACTTCTGGACCTCATCCCGAGGGCAATACTCCTCTCTGATCAGTTCTTTAAAGTCATCCCAAGTTGTGGCATTCGCTGCCTCAATGCCTAAAACTGCACTTGGGCATTCCACCACGTTAGGGCACCATCCGCCAAGGTACCCGCAGCATATTTCACCCTGTCCCCAGCGGGACAGTTACAGATAGCAAACACAGACTCTGCTTTCTCGAACCACCTCAGAAGTCCCACAGCCCCTTCTGTCCCGGTGAAGGTCTGTGGCTTACAGTCCATAAAGCCTCAGCCACACGGGTGTTGATTAGGTCAGTCACACGGGTGTTGATTAGGTCAGTCAACTCAGCCTGAGTCATGTTGATGTTGCCACGTCCGTGTCCTCGTCCACTCATGATTCTATATATAGAGATGAACCGATTCAGGAAATCGAAACGAGATGGATATCAAGTATCATGTCAATATCTATGTACTACCAAGTTCACACATAATAAGGTAGAACCCTTCTCACGCTCAATAAGCCTCACTGGGACTTGCATGCACCCCGCGTTATTATTAAGTGTGCACCCATAATAATAAGGCAATTTGCATGCTTATCTCAGTGCCTCTTAGCTTGCGCTCGAAGTTTCCCCCGTTCAAACAACACAGCAGATGGTATCACAGGTCTATAGTTCACATGGGTCGAAGTGTAGTGTCACACTATCAAGTCACTATGGTGTTAAATGCTTCAGTTCATATACGTTGTGAGTGTGTGACTGATAAGCAAGCAATAAAGTGGGAGAGAGACGAACCTTGCAATCTGGAGCTGAGTGTCATGATCGATTTTCGAGGTTGTTCGGTTATAGTCTGGTTTTACAAAACGTTTTTAAAACCTAGTTCACTATAACCAGTGGCTCTGATACCAAACTGTAACACCCCCAAAATTTCACCTGCGGAAACCCCGCGAGGCGTGTTACGCATCAGAGTTCGAGCCACCAATCACATTGAACCAATGGTAAATACTTAAATAAAACATGTCATTAAATACTGAAATAAAATATCAACATGATATCAATTCCCAAAATGTTGTGTAGCGGAAGCATGTAATAAATCGTTTAGCAAATGTTTCATAATAACACTTAAAACCAATGTATCAAATGTAAGATAATTCGAAAGCCTCGATCCATGACCACTCCAGCACTCCCAGATAGCAAGTCCGTGCTCCAAGGTTAACGACCTACAAGCATGCAAACAAGTGTGTCAGACTACGCTGGTGAGTTCAAGGTTTTGTTAACGTGTTTTGTTACCAGATGTATGTTAACGCGGTTTAGTGTTGTGATACGATGTCGTTCATGTTAAATACCCTAGGGAGTGTGCCCATATGTATCCGGGGAGTGTGTACCCCTTAACGACCGATACTATGTTGTCTTCGCTAGATACCCTAGGGAGTGTGCCCATATGTATCCGAGGAGTGTGCCTCTAACAACCATAGCGATACCCAGATAATTAGTTCACGCCCGTCCTTACGGCCCGGTGTGAGGTTTCCCACCTAATAGCGCTATCAACTAATTACCCCCATTGCCCTCCAGGCAATCCGATGATAGATTCCATGTTCAATAACCAAAACCGATTAAGTTGTTTACCCAAGGTTTCCCTTCCAAATGTTTACCAGTTGTCCCAACCCACCGGGACGCATGCTAGAGAAATGCAATGAACTCACCTTGATTTGCTCGGTATGTTACAGTAAGTGCTCACAAACAATCAGTCAAGTCCTACGGTACGTATATGTACATGATCAGTTGGTATTCACAAAGTTGGCACGTATGTGTAATCACAAAGGACAATGCATCGATGATAACCAAGTAGCACATTGTATGCATTCGAATTCATATAAGTCATGCGTGTCACTTAACAGCAGTTAAATATCTCAGTTGACTTCTAACAATGTTAAATCAGGTTACTGTGCAAGTATTCAAGTTGGCGAAACAGAAGTTGGCGAATCACATAACTGGCGAAACACATGTTTGACGAAACACTTGTGTTTCGTCAACCACCCTTTGGCGAATCAAAATTCTATTTCGTTGATTATTCCTTGGCGAAACACATTCCTGTTTCGTCAAGAGTTCCATTCCGTCAAGCCTTCACATTCGTCAACATTCTATTACGCCAAACATCCTAATTCGCCAAACATCCTAATTCGCCAAACATTCTGATTCGTCAAGCAGCAGTTACGTCAACATGTCAGTTACGCAATCATCACAGAAAACCCTAATCATTCTAACAGCCGTTATCAACGTTCAACCATACAATCGTTGATCACATAATCATCATCTAATCCTCATACAGTAATCATTACCCAGAAACATACGGAATCATTATCATATAGAAATCGATCAATACCGCACATCATCATCCATTTAACACAAAATCAGCAGGGTATAACTATGTACAGATTCATAACATGTAACGCGTATTCATTCCGTATACATCAATAAGTTTTGCAACACTAAATCAACACTATAGACCATAGCCTAGTCAAAATCATCAACCAAAACATGAACACGGTTATAATCGAGCATGATTCTTCATGGTTACAAACAAGAACAGTAATGGATGATATAAACAAACACTCACACATAGAAAACACTAACCGTAAAGAACAAGGAAGCAACTAGATCGGTTCGGGGCTTCGGGTATGCGAGATCGCCGTCACAGAGCAAAGGAGTTCTAGGGTTTCGGTAGTTTTCATAAAAGTGACGAATGAACAGAGAGTTCAGTACATATGCAATTACGTAACGTGTTGGGCCCTTACTGGGCTTCGACGAGACTGGGCCGACAAAACAGGCTTTGTTTCGTCGAATGGTTCTTGGCGAATCACAATTCTGATTCGTTGAGATGTGCTTGGCGAAACACACTTGTGTTTCGTCGAGTTGTTGTTCAAGAGTTAACAGTTTAAGACTAAGTTTTCTGATAAGTCACATGTTATACATATACAATCAAACACAAAACCAAGCAAACACCATTCGTTTCATTATAACATAACGTGTGCAGTTACAAGTCAATAAATCAAATACTAACGGTCAAAGTCAACGTGCATTTAATGTGAAAGTGAAGGTCGAAAACTCGAGTTGTCACACTGGTGGTAAGAAAAGCTGTTTCCAGGAGGTTGTCAAGTGTTTTCGCTCGACGATTCCATTCTTGGGTGGGTGATTTGGCCCTTGTTCCTGTAACTCGAATCCTAGCCCGATATATCCCGTTTTAGTTTTACACCATTTTGCACCTTACGCCTGTTTTACTCTCTGATCGAGGTTCTCGGCATTGAAAAATTTTCGTAAACTAAATCACACGTGTATATCTTGACATTTAAGAGATATACAGTCAAGAAAATCAAGAGCAATGGTGACATATATGTGGATTAGACACCAAAAAAATTGTAGGATCGATTGGCGACCCGAATGAGTCGTTCAGAGGTGTTTTCGTCAAGTACAGGTGCAGAATTACAAGTAAATGACGTAGGAATAGCTTGTATATCACTTTAAACTCCTTTTCTATTGATTTGACGATGAGTACAACCTGTTTTCGATCCGGCAGCACTTCGGTACGAAAATCAGGAAACGTTACAAATGAGATCGCCTATAGGGTATATATAGGCCACTGGAACCGCTTATCGGACAGTCCCAATAAGCGGTCCAGATACATGTCATAAAAGCGGTTCATAATGTTGTCACATAAGCGGCCCAACTACCAACATGTACCTATAAGCGATCCATAACCCTAAAACTTATACAATCTCACCATTTCTCGTATATTGTGCCCAGATCTAACATTTAAGACTAATGACTCGATACCAGACGTAATCAGCAGATGTAGTGCACCAACAGACTCCCCCTCAGATGTTGATGGAGTCGACTATCGAGTCACACCATGCTGTATCTTCACATCTTCAGTCTTGATCAGTCTTCGAGCTTTTCTTTCTCTATCTACAGACTCCCCCTCTCGATTTACTGGTATTCACATCTTCAGGATCGTTGTCTGATCTACACAGGCCTTCAGAATCGAATAACCTGGCTCTATCAAAAATCTTTAGCTTTAATCTCTGAGATCGAAACCTGGCTACCTGCACAATCTTAACCCAGAAATAAATTTTCTAATTTTATCACATATCAAATATCTCTGCACCAACATATGACTCCCCTCAAAACAATCTATGATGAACCACTTGAAGAAGGCTAGATTTAACGAAAATAGTTAAATTTACACAAACACTCCCCCTCAAATACTGTTCATCATGTTTAGCACTCGGAATTTTGAAAATCAGTTTTCCAACATCAGTTGTCGAAAATCTTTTTGACTTTTTCAAAATTTTATGCTAAAACACACTGAAAATCTTTTTGGATTTTGAAATAAAGAAATAAAATGCAGCAAAGAGATATATACAAAACAAATATTTTTGTGAGTTCGTACAAGAGGATCATATCAGTTTATGAAACCTATCACCAACACCGTTAAGCTTGATTTCATATTCAGCTTTAAACAATTTACCTAGATTGTCAGTATGTTTGTCCTCTTAAATTCTCAACACAAATTTCAATTGATTCGAGATACGATATTAATGTTTTAGAGACTTAAACTTAATTGTGTATCACTCCACTTGAATATACTCCCGTATCCAGATCCCAAATATTCAGTCTTACAGGTGAATATACCACAGATGATATCTGTAAAGAGGTTAGATGCGAAACCGTGAGAGCTCAGGTCAGAACTTTCGTTCAGCAGAGAGATGACGGCTCGACTTTTGGTGGGTCCCCTTTAGAGGATCTTTTTGCATTTCAACAGCAGCGACTATCAATTTTATTGTTTCATCAGCATACTGAGGGCGACGCTTTTTCAAGCATTTGCATAAAGTATTATCCGGGGACTAGGTCAGTATTTCCATACAGCAGAAGTCCCGGGATAATACCCCAGATATCACTGAGTATAAAGACCTAGTATCTCAGAATACGGGACCTTTCAAACAAGATTTCGGGGGTTACCCATATATTCAAGAATAGTTACCCACGAATTAAGCAAGTTTGAATTAGGTTTATATCTCGTTTCAATTTACTAAATTTGCGAAAATCTACTGACACATCCGCAGTAAGATTGTTTAACACTTTTTAACTTTACATTACTTTAGCGTGCCGTGATAGTCCACTGATGTACTATCATTTCCTCTTTTTCGCAACAAAACTCATTTTGAATTTTATCATGTTTTTGGCTTTTTCAAATTTTCAAATGTTTTTGGATTTTCTGAAATATGTTTTGAAATTTCCCTACTCCCCCTAAAATGCAAACACATTTTAAAGAAAATTTGAAAACTCCTAGACTTTTGACCTACTAGAAACAAACAAAAAAAAATAAAAAAAAAAAATAAAACAAACTATACAGAAACTTGACAACTAACACTGAATCACATCAAATCGCCATTCACCAGGCATAAACAATCTGAACTCCCCCTTTCACAAATCATTTTCTCATTTAGATTTCAAAACACTTAAGTTTGTTTTAATCAAATTGATTTTTCCGAAAAATGAATTTGTGTTGATAACAACCACTTGTAGGAGTATCAATTTTAAGTACGGGGATGTGGTTCATCATCTTGTCTATCTTTTTTCATATATAGTAAATCAAGTACAATTTAATGTCCCTGATTTACCATTTACCTTTAAGAACCTTCTGTACCACTTGTAAATGTACTTCAAAGAATACACTCAAAATTTAACCACAAATACCACTTGTGGGATCAAGATTACCACTTGTAGATACCCAAAAACTACCACGTGTAGGAATATTACGTCTACATCACCATTATATCAAACAGAATGCCGATTCCTGCTTCGCAATTAACCACCTGGAAGCTCCGGCATAGTCCTTCAACCTGTAAACAAAAACATTCAAACATGAATCACAATCATTCAAACTTCTCAAATACTAGAAAGATGCCGATTCATGATCCACGATATAAACTTGGGATCTCCGGCGTAGTCCTTTCGACTATTCTGGGAAGCAAACTTCCCTCCAAGTCTTCTCAGACTTGAGGACTTTCAACTCTTCAGCTGTAGGGTTGTATGTCGCCTTTTTAGTTGCGTAAAAATCTTTTACCCCTTTAGCTTTTCCACTCAACATTTTCTCAAAAATCTTCTTAACATTCCCGTCGAATGTTTTCTCAGCATCAAATTCCTTTTCATCATCATAAAATTGATTTGAAATTTCAATTTTTTCAATTTCCTTCATAACCTCCTCAAACTTCAATGATGGAAGAACATCATCATTTTCTGAACTTTTCTCCATAACTTGTGGCTCTTCTGGCTTTGTGGAACCAGATTCATCGCCGACTTTCACTTTACCCTTCTTCACAACCCAGACCTGGTTGTCATTTCCTTGTCTTTTGTAAAATGTTGTCTTTTTCTTGGAACATTCTCCAACTTCATTTTTCGAATTTTTAAAAATTTTGGATTTTTCAGATTTTTCTACAACTTTGTCTTTCATCTTCTGAGAAGCTCCCTGTTTACTTTGATATCTTTCGAACAATCCGATGCAATGTGACCAGTTTCATTGCATTTCAAACAGGTTTGAACATTTCTCGGATGAAATACTCCAGTTCCATTCTTTCTCTTTTCAGCAAGAAACTCTTTGTTAGTTTGTTTCCAAAATGGTTTCTGCTGTTCATCTTCTGAGCTTCCACCTGTCACAAATTTAGTGTTTGAATTAGAATTTTTCTCATTTTTATGATTTTTTTTTGTGGAACAAAACCTAAACCTTTCTTTTTGTAGCTACGATTTTGGTTAGATTTCTTTGGAAAACCAGGACCAGAATTGTAACTTTTTTTCTTGTTCAGACGTTGTTGAACTCTGGAAGTATATTTTTTAGGTTTATCAAAATTTTTCAAAACTTTTAACTCAGGAATATTAACCTCTATTAGTTTAAAAGTTTTGTTGATTAGTTCCGTTTTAACACTTAAAATTGGAAACTCTTTGTTGTAATATAATTTGTCAGAACCATTCAAAGTATAAACAACTTCGAATGTTTCATCATTCAAATCTGCCTTTGTTAACAAAAATTCTTTACTATAAGACCGTTTAACCGACGAATTTTGACTGTTGACTGACGACTTTGACCCTCCAGACTCAGACTTTGACTCTGTCTCCTCATCAGTGTCCAACACTTGATCGACCACCTTTTTGATTAATTCAAACTCATGATCAGTATCGGATGAGGTAAACGTCACATCAATGTTTTCTGGTAAGACGTCAGTTGTGTCGGTTTTAAGCTGTATATTGACTGCTTTTGCAAGTTGTTCCTCATTTGGTTTCCTAGGTGAATACCCATCCCAAATTGGAGGCGGACACTTGTTATAGCTAACAGTCGGTTTCTTACCACAATCTTTCTTTTCTTTCCGCTTCTCAGCTTGAAAAGCTTCCATACCTGCAACAGTTGGATAAACACGATCAATAACATAATCAGAGGTAGAATAGCTCAACAATAACCTTCTAATCCTCTCATTTTCAATCTTTTCGGTTTCCAACTCTTGCTTCCATTTTGCACTTTCTTCAATGTAAAAATTTATAGCTTTTTGCTTCGACATTAAAGTTGCATTCATAATCGTCAGTGCCTGTTCTCTTTCTGTGTTTGTCTTTTGGAGACCAGTTACTGTTTTGTTCAACACGTCGTACGACTCCTTCACATAATTGAGATTGAACAATAACTGCTCTTTCTTTTTCTCGTACTCAGCTATGATGTCGTCTTTTGCTGCACACTCTTTGCAGGCTTTCAAACATTTCTCACAGGGCTTGATGACTTCAACAATTTTTTCAACTTCGACTGTTTTCACAACTTCAATCACTTTTTCTACTTCAATCACCTTTTCTACTTCTTTCACAACCTCACCAATCTTCTCAGCCATATTTTCAGAATTCTGAACATCACTTTCAGATCCAGATTGTTGATCTTTTTCAGCTCGTTCCTCCGCCAGTTTCTCCATTTTTTCTGCAAAATAAAAATGAAAACTATTAGGAGACAAATGAGATTTTGCAATATTTATATGTTTCTCTTCCTCATCATCACAGCTACTGTGATCAGGTGATTGATCAAAATGTACAGACTTATCAGAATCACCATCTGATACATCAGAATCCGATGGTGTTTTGTCAAATACAACATCCTGTTCTTGCACAGTTTCATCTGAGTTATCTGAAACATCCCCAGAATGTTCTGAGAGTCTATCAGTACTATCTAAACTTTCATCAGAAGACCCAGATTTTTCATCTCCACTTGATACATTCTCTCCAATACATCTCATCCAAGTAGCAAACAAATTTGGCTCTCGGACGATCTTGGCAATAAAAGCTTTAAAACCTCCCTTTTCATCTACGAACATATCCCAACTGAAACCATCTGGTAGTTTCTCATCATCTTGATTGATAACACGTTCTGTTGTGGCTTCAGATGATATGTAATCACTCCAGCTGAAATCTACAACACAAGCTCTTTTGGAATCTTCAATCTTTCTCCCATGAGCTGTCTGAGGTTCTTGGGATTGACCCACTTGTTGATAGATAGCTTTACGGTAGTAATCATCTTTCCCGAATGGATTCTGTGCTCCGCTAGCTTCTCTTCCTTTGCACTCCCGCTTGAAATGGCCTTTCTCCCTGCATCGAAAACAAGTAACTTTAGATTTATCAAAACCTAAAGTAGAAACATGTGCATCAAGAAAGTCATTTCTCCCGGTAATGGTTTTGAATTTCTCAGCTCGACGAAGAACACTTGCAAGACACCATTTGATATCCATAAGTTCCATTTCCTCAGCGTCTATTTGGTCGTAATCCTCTTTGGTGAGCATAGGATTTCCGATTCGACCAGCAACTAGGCCTTCATAAGATAACAGAACTGAACCCAGAAGTGCCATGTGGTCTTTAGCAGTGTCTTCAGAGAAGCTTTGACCTTCTGGAAGGTTGAGAGCTATGTTGCACTGAATTATGTATCCATTTCCGGTTTTGGTACCCTGAGACTGAAAGCTTGTGTTAGACTCATTCGGATTCACACTTGGAAACGATGAAAACCCGCTGCTACTCTTGTTCACACCCTGATCAACTTTGTCTGATGAATCTCCAGCACTGAATGCAGTTTGAATTTTCGGACTTCTTTCAGCTTCAGAAACTGGAATACTACCTTTATAGTACATTTTAACATCTTGTTGACCACTAGGATTATTCATCCTCGCGATCTTTTGCTGTTCAAGATCCTGACTCTCAATTTTCTCAATAAACTGACCAATTGTAAGTTTGTCATAAACACCCGTGTTTTTCAGTATCATCAAATACGTTCCCCACTCTTTCTGAGGTAACGCGTCAGCCAATTTATCAACCCATTCCTCCCGGCCTTTTTCAACTCCCAACATCGATAACGAACGCACTAAGTGGCAGTATCTCTCAATCAGCTTTTTAGTATCCTCTCCCGGCAAACTGCTAAACAAATCAAATTCCTTTTTAAGCAATGCCTTCTTGCTTTTGATCATACTTTCACTACCCTCGAATTTCACTTTAAGAGCATCCCAAATTGACTTTGCAGTTTTGTCGTGTTGTAGCAGAATGAATATATCTTCTTTAATCGCCTGCTGTAACAAACTGATCATCATTTTCTCTGCTCGGTACATTGCACGTTCTTGTTCTGAGAATTTAGATATCTGTTTAATGACTTGCAATTCTGTTCGAGGCAATGTGTATTTTTCCAATATGCATTCCCACGATCTGAGATGATTTGCCTGAACCCAGTTTTCAAAACGATCTTTCCACCCATAGTATTCTTCAATACTCATCAGTTTCGGGGGTTTCTGGGTGGTTCCCGTCTCATTTTCAAGATTCATGGCTTGAGCAATCGCGGCTGGAGTGGTTGATGTAGCAAAAGCGTTGTAAAATTCAGAATTCATGATGACTTAATACGTTTTTCAAAGCAACTGACAGAAAAGCGGTTCAAATATAGTTCCTTGGAGCGGTTCAAGATATGATGTTCGAATGAGCGGTTCAAGGTATGTCGTTCGAGCGGTTCACAAGTGTGCTGTTCGAGCGGTTCAAGAAATATTCAAATGGTCCAAATAGGCGATCCAGGTAATTGTTCGTACGAGCGGTTCAGAAAAATGTATGAATGAGCGGTTCACAATTGTTTTTTTTTGGAGCGGTCCAAGTCACTCGATCGAATAAGCGATCCTAAACATGTACGGATAAGCGGTTCAAGCTAGGTCCAATAAGCGATCCATGAATGTTCCAGAAAAGCGATCCAAATTCGGACAACGATTTGACCCACTAATTCTTTGAATTTCAACCACAAACTTTCAAGGGTTTGTCTTTATACCATCGCGCATAATCCCTGAGATTTTGAGCAAGTTTCGACCGTGGAAAATATCTGAAACTAAAAAAGAATGAGTAGAAGACAGAATTTTCGACAATTTTCAGCTATTTTATTTCCTGTAGAACTCCTCCTCCTGAAGCTCTGATACCACTTGTAGGATCGATTGGCGACCCGAATGAGTCGTTCAGAGGTGTTTTCGTCAAGTACAGGTGCGGAATAACAAGTAAATGACGTAGGAATAGCTTGTATATCACTTTAAACTCCTTTTCTATTGATTTGACGATGAGTACAACCTGTTTTCGATCCCGCAGCACTTCGGTACGAAAATCAGGAAACGTTACAAATGAGATCGACTATAGGGTATATATAGGCCACTGGAACCGCTTATTGGACAGGCCCAATAAGCGGTCCAGATACATGTCATAAAAGCGGTTCATAATGTTGTCACATAAGCGGCCCAACTACCAACATGTACCTATAAGCGATCCATAACCCTAAAACTTATACAATCTCACTATTTCTCGTATATTGTGCCCAGATCTAACATTTAAGACTAATGACTCGATACAAGACGTAATCAGCAGATGTAGTGCACCAACAAAAATAAACACTCAAAAAATAGCTATAATTTAAGGAATGTGTTTAGTGACAGACTCAGATTCCTAATTGATGGAGAAACGTCTGGTGATTCCAATAGGTTGTCACATGTTTTCGCTCGGCGATTCCATTCTTGGGTGGGTGGTTTGGGCCCTTGTTCCTGTAAGTCGAATCCTAGCTCGGTATATCCCGTTTTAGTTTTGCACCATTTTGAGCCTTATGATTTTTTTACTCTCTGATCGAGGTTCTCGGCATTGAAAAATCTTTGTAAACTAAATCATACGTGTATATGTTGACATTTAAGAGATATACAGTGAAGAAAATCAAGAGCAATGGTGATATATATGCGGATTAGGCACCAAAAAATAAACACTAAAAAATAGCTACAATTTAAGGTATGTGTTTAGTGAAGGAATTAGATTCCTAATTGATGGAGAAAGGTCTGGTGGCAAGAAAAGCTGCTTCCAGGAGGTTGGCACGTGTTTTCGCAGGACGATTCCATTCTTGGGTGTGTGGTTTGGCCCTTGTTCCTGTAACTCGAATCCTAGCTCGGTATATCCCGTTTTAGTTTTACACCATTTTAGACCTTACGCCTTTTTTACTCTCTGATCGAGGTTCACGGCGTTGAAAAATCTTCGTAAACTAAATCACACGTGTATATGTTGACCTTTAAGAGATATAGAGTCAAGAAAATCAAGAGCAATGGTGATATATATATATATATATAAATATATATGTGTGTGTGTGTGTGTGCGAATTAGACACCAAAAAATAAACGCTCAACAAATGGCTACAATTTAAGGAATGTGGATAGTGATGGAATCAGATTCCTAAGTGATGGAGAAAGGTCTGGTGGCAAGAAAAGCTACTTCCAGGAGGTTGTCACGTGTTTTCGCTCGACAATTCCATTCTTGGCTGGGTGGTTTGGCCCTTGTTCCTGTAAATCGAATCCTAGCTCGTGATATCCCACTTTAGTTTTACACCATTTTGAACCTTACGCCTTTTTTACTATCTAATCGAGGTTCTCGGCATTAAAAAATCTTCGTAAACTAAATCACATGTGTATACGTTGACATATAAGAGATATACAGTGAAGAAAATCAAGAGCAATGGTGATACTTATGCGGATTAGGCACCTAAAAATAAATACTCAAAAAATAGCTACAATTTAAGGTATGTGTTTAGTGAAGGAATCAGATTCCTAATTGATGGAGAAAGGTCTGATAGCAAGAAAAGCTGCTTCCAGGATGTTGTTACGTGTTTTCGCTCGACAACTCCATTGTTGGGTGGGTGGTTTGGCCCTTGTTCCTGTAGCTTGAATTCTAGCCCGGTATATACAGTTTTCGTTTTACCCGATTTTGAACCTTGCGCCTGATTTACTCTCTGATCGAGGTTCGCGACATTGAAAAATCTTCATAAACTAAATCACACGTGTATATCTTGACATTTAAGAGATATACAGTCAAGAAAATCAAGAGCAATGGTGACATATATGCGGATTAGACACCAAAAAATAAACACTCAAAAAATGGCTACAATTTAAGGAATGTGTTTAGTGACAGAATCAGATTCCTAATTGATGGAGAAAGGCCTGGTGGCAAGAAATGCTGCTTCCAGGAGGTTGTCACATGTTTTCGCTCGGCGATTCCATTCTTGGGTGGGTGGTTTGGCCCTTGTTCCTGTAAGTCGAATCCAAGCTCGGTATATCCCGTTTTCGTTTTACACCATTTTGAACCTTACGCCTTTTTTTCTCTCTGATCGACGTTCTCGGCATTGAGAAATCTTTGTAAACTAAATCACACTTGTATATGTTGACATTTAAGAGATATACAGTGAAGAAAATCAAGAGCAATGGTTATATATATGCGGATTAGGCACCAAAAAATAAACGCTCAAAAAATAGCTACAATTTAAGGTATGTGTTTAGTGAAGGAATCAGATTCGTAATTGATGGAGAAAGGTCTGGCGGCAAGAAAAGCTGCTTCCAGGAGGTTGTCACATGTTTTCGCACGACGATTCCATTCTTGGGTGGGTGGTTTGGCCCTTGTTCCTGTAACTCAAATCCTAGCTCGGTATATCTCGTTTTAGTTTTACACCATTTTGAACCTTCCGACTTTTTTAGTCTCTGGTTGAGGTTCTCGGAATCGAAAAATCTTCATAAACTAAATCACACGTGTATATCTTGACATTTAAGAGATATACAGTCAAGAAAATCAAGAGCAATGGTGATATATATGCGGATTAGACCCCAAAAAATAAACGCTCAAAAATGGCTACAATTTAAGGAATGTGTTTAGTGATGGAATGAGCTTCCTAATTGATGGAGAAAGGTCTGGTGGTAAGAAAAGCTGCTTCCAGGAGGTTGTCAAGTGTTTTCGCTCGACGATTCCATTCTTGGGTGGGTGGTTTAGCCCTTGTTCCTGTAACTCGAATCCTAGCTCGGTATATCCCGTTATTTTTACTCTCTGGTCTAGGTTTTCGGCATTGAAAAATCTTCGTAAACTAAATCACATGTTTATGTTTACATTTAAGAGATATACAGCCAAGAAAATCAAGGGAAATGGTGATATATATGCGGATTAGACACCAAAAAATAAACGCTCAAAAAATGGATACAATTTAAGGAATGTGTTAAGTGACGGGATCAGATTCCTAGATTCCTAACTGATGGAGAAAGGTCTGGTAGCAAGAATAGCTGCTTCCAGGAGGTTTTCACGTGTTTTCGCTCGACGATTCCATTCCTGGGTGCGTGGTTTGGCCCTTGTTCCTGTTACTCGAATCCTAGCCCGATATATCCAGTTTTAGTTTTACACCATTTTGCACCTTACGCCTGTTTTACTCTCTGATCGAGGTTCTCGGCATTGAAAATTTTCGTAAACTAAATCACACGTGTATATCTTGACGTTTAAGAGATATACAGTCAACAAAATCAAGAGCAATGGTGACATATATGTGGATTAGACACCAAAAAATAAACACTCAAAAAATGGCTACAATTTAAGGAATGTGTTTAGTGACGGAATCAGATTCCTAATTGATGGAGAAAGGTCTGGTGGCAAGAAATGCTGCTTCCAAGAGGTTGTCACGTGTTTTCGTTCGGCGATTCCATTCTTTGGTGGGTGGTTTGGCCCTTGTTCCTGTAAGTCGAATCCTAGCTCGGTATATCCCGTTTTAGTTTTACACCATTTTGAACCTTACGATTTTTTTACTCTCTGATCGAGGTTCTCGGCATTGAAAAATCTTTGTAAACTAAATCACACGTGTATATGTTGACATTTAAGAGATATACAATGAAGAAAATCAAGAGCAATGGTGATATATATGCGGATTAGGCACCAAAAAATAAACACTCAAAAATAGCTACAATTTAAGGTATGTGTTTAGTGAAGGAATTAGATTCCTAATTGATGGAGAAAGGTCTGGTGGCAAGAAAAGCTGCTTCCAGGAGGTTGGCACGTGTTTTCGCAGGACGATTCCATTCTTGGGTGGGTGGTTTGTGTCACACCCTGACTTTTGCGGAAGCGTATGATGTGTGACTGCTTTAATATCATTGCATTCAATCTTAATAAACAACTACATGATCAAAAAGATTTTCATCCATTCATAAAATTTGGGTATTACAAACACCGGTTATTTGAGTTTTTAAAACACAACCTTCGACTAGGTTACAAACCACACCCGCGCCCAAGATCCATCCCGTCACCTGAAATACATGTAATTTAGGAAAACGTCAACAAAATTTGAGCGAGTTCATGCGTTTTGTGTGAGTAATGTAATCTTGTAAATCCTTGAGAGACTCCTTTGTAAACAGGTATGAAAAGCGTGTATGAACATAAATATTTTACAAGGACTTTAAGGCATGTGAGGACATAGGGAGCACTCGTAATGAGTAGATTTATACCCTTGTCGATTTTCCTTGACTATGTCGGTTTCCCTCGACCATGTCGAATTTCCCTTCGACGATGTCGAATTTCCCTTCGACTATGTCAATTTACCTTGACTATGTCGATTTACCTCGACTATGTCGATTTCCCTCGACTATATCGATGACCCTTGACTGGGACACCGAAGCACTCATGTGATCACGTGAGGATCATGAGTGGGGCTCAGCCGTACCCGTTAGATCTATCCTCCGTCTCTAATTAAGTATTAATGGCATTTCAATATTAAGTCTATGCTAACATGATCTAGTATTTCATAGGCATTTCATTCCGTTTAAGCATTCGTAACATGCATTTCACCCCCGAGAGTTATAAAACCTAAAATAGTTAAGAGAAAAGGGGGAGCATGAACTCACTGGTTTGCGTCTTCGGTACTCGTAACTCAAATCTCGTCAGCAAACACGACTACCTACAATGTGCTAGGGTCTATTAGACGAGCGGGCTGTGCCTTGCCTTAGTATTCATGTTTTGAGTTACATTTCTTTTATGTCTTTAACATTATCCAAAGTTATAATTACTTGTAAAAACAATAATTATTTTAACTTTAAATTATTTTTAATTTTGGAATAATAGTTAAACAATATTTTGTAACAATACTTCTTAATATTTTGTAAGTTTCCAACATAATATTTACCCAAAAATGTATTTATAGCGGTATTTTCCGGAATATTTTGTAAGTTACGTTCTTGCGTTTGATTTCACAATATTAAGTGTGTAACTTATATATTTATTCCTTTGATATTCTTGGTATAATGTTAATTTATATTATTTTACCCTAAAACAATATAACTATTTCACAAAGTATACAAATATTCACACAAGTGTCTTAATATATATATATATATGTATATATATTCTAAATATATATATATATATATATATATATATTTATTTATTTATAAAAACCATACTCCAATATGTGTATTTTTGTTACAAAAATTATGGCAAAGTTTATATTGAACACAATAGTTAAAATACACTTGTAAATATTTGTTAGAAAATATTTCTTTAAGTGTTTATATTTTAGAAAATTTTGCCATAGTTTCCCTTGAAAATGGAGGTGTCCATGCAATCAAAGCATATCATTTTCTTTTCAAAAATCAACACATAATAATCAACAATCAACCCTAAACAATATTATACTTACCAAGTGCAAAAACTATTCAATTTACATAACAACATGAACTTAATTTTTCACAAAAACTTGTAGTAACTTGGTAATATTTTTAGTAGGTCTAGTTATCCTTTAAAGTGTGTTTATTTCTTAATAAACTTCATTCTTGAAATGTTTAGGTGTTTTCAACTTGTAAACATATTTTACAAATACGTTTCTTTATTAAACCTTCTTGTTTCTCTAGTGTTTCTACACTTATTTTATCACTAAAAATAGTGTAAGTTTAAGTAAGAACCAAGATCTTCTAAAAATCACATTTTAGACTTGGTTCTTTTAGGAAAACCATTCATTATTCTTGGATCTATAAGTTTAACAACTAACTTGATTCTTATTTTTCAAGAAATCATTTTATTTTCAAGTTCATGTTTACACATGAGGATGATCATCTTAATTCTTTACATAATCATCCTCTCACTTGCTAGATCATGTGTTTAATCACAATCTAGCAAGCTCCTTATGATGATTAACATCATAATCTTAAGAAAACAACGATCAAATATCATTCATACACTAAACAACACTATTTCATCAAGATTTCATCTTATGTAAGCTTTATGTTCATGTTTCATGATTATGTCTTTTAGTGTTCTTGTGATTAACAACATAATGCATTTTTTAACCAACTAAAATAGAAGTATCAAAGGGTTACGAAGATCTTACTACTAGCTCTAAGCTAGGGAAGAACACAAGATGAAAATGGAGTGGATAAAAGCAATCGGGAGAGGTCCTTGATGATCCACAAGCTTCACACCTCGTTAGACACCTTCTTACACCTTGTGAAAACTTGAGATTGGATGATTGAAGTTGGATGATGATGGTGGTGTGGAAAGGGGTGTTCGGCCGAGGGGAGGTAGAGGGAGAAGGAGGTTGTGGTGTTGAGAAGATGAAGATGCTTATGCCTACTTATAATCCCTTTAACTCTATTAACCAATGGTTCTTGTGTCTTCAATAGTACTAACAATATCTTTCACAATCTAAGCAAGATCAAGGTAATCTTAAGAGATCTAGTGAAGATTTGGGGTGGGCGACTCCCGGTGACCGTAATTGTGAAGGGGGGGGGGGGTTATGTGTAAGTTTGAATGATAATGTAAGTACTTAGTTGGAGGTTAAGTGTAAAAGTCTAGTGTTTTAATTGTATCATGCATTATATAGTATGTTAGAGTGTTCGGGAACCATAACTAGCTCAAAAAAATAAAACAATGCTTTTAGTAATATTTTGGTGTTCCGGGTATTGTCCGGTTGTTCGGTTATATACCGGTTCGTTAAAGTGTCAAACTATTCCGTTTAGTGTTCTTTAAGTACCCTTTTGTGGCACTTTTAGTTCCCGACGCTTAGGAAAGCATACATGACCATTTTGCCATATTTTTGCACATTACTAGTTTATTAAAATGCTGAATTTTGCTGAAATATGCAGAATTCTGCACTTTGGGTGAGTTTTAGTCACTTCCCGGCACTTAAACTATCACCTAGAGAAGCTGTTTTGTGGTCCTTACTTCCCTACACACTATACTAGTGTAATACATAGTCTCTGGCTCACACTAGGCCTCAAATACTGTCTGTCTATGTACTGAACTTCGTCATCATTTTTAGTTTGTCTGATAATGGTGGCAATTTTGTTCTGTGCATTATTAGAACTATATCGTGTTGCACGTAGCAACGATAAAAGTCTCGCAACATGAAATACCATTGTATGTATATAACCGTAATCAGAAATTCATTTGTCTTGTAATTAGATCATGCACAGTTTTTAAAGCACATATTACTGTTTAATTAGTGTACGAAATGTACGGAAAAGTGACAGTTGTCACAGTCTCCCTCCGTTAAAAGAATTTCGTCCCGAAATTCAAGCGATGCCATCGATCGCAGGGGAGTTGTGAATCAAATGTGGTCACTTAGGTTTAAGATTTGTCTTCATGTTCCCATGTAACTTTGGGTCATGATATGAATTCTATCGTACTCAAGTAATTCAATTACGTCTTCTCTGCGTTTTGTGGACTTTCAGTCCGCAACCTTAACAGGTTCTATAGTAATTTTGTCGTTTGTCATTGACGTGAATCTTATTTGTGGAAACAACGAATGTTCCTTGAGTCAGACTCCTCTAAAGACTAGATACATGGAATGTGTCGCGATCACTACTGATCTTTTTCTGGAAGTTTCAACTTGTGAGCAATGGTTCCGATCCCTACACCGGGGGTCCAACCTTTACGTTTTCCAAATCATACCACGCCTTCTCTAGGCGAGGCTCCCATTAAAGCCATACTTCTTATTTCAAATTCCTACGATTTCCGTCGCTCATCGGCGAAATCTTTCTGTATTCCGCGGGCTGTCTTGATATGATCACATATCTGAACGATCTTGCCTCTAGTTTTTCCTGGACCAACTCGGGCCAGTAGATTGTTTATCTCCGGTCTTCGTTCAACACGACGGGGATCGACTGATTATGTTCCATCTAAAGCTCCACATGAAGCGGTTTAAACGGCGGTGTGACAAATACTGTTGTAGGAAAACTCCACTAAGGGCAAGTGAGTGTTCCAACTTTTCATCAAAGTTTATCACACAAGCATGCAACATGTCCATACAGTCTGCATCGTTCAGTGGCTTAGTCCATCTACGTTAATATTCAAGTTCTTACAATCAACGGTGTGCTGCAACCCTTGTGATCAGTAAAGGTCGTGCAACGTTTTCTTACAGGTAAAGATGTCAAGTTTGCGGCGCGCAATTACTGTATCCAGATCAAGGTTTCTTCTCATGATTCCTTAATCAATGTGCGGCGTATGCAATGCTGTGGTCTCGCTACATCGACGTGCAATCGAGACTTTGTCGAGAAGCGTCACATAATTTTAACTCTAACTCCTTAGCTCTTGATTGCAGGGTTGGCATGAATCTCATTCTCATCCACCATGTATCCTAAAGTTCTTACCTTGCGAATTCGAAATCCACTTTTCGACATCCTAGCACATAATTGTTCTTTCTCTAAGAGTTGCAAGGTAAATTGCAGATGTTGCTCATGACCTTCCTTGGTCGTTGGGCATATAAGAATGTAGTCAATAAATATAATCATGATCTATCCAGGCATGGCTTACCCATTCGATTCATGAGGTCCATGAATACTGTCGATGCATGTGTTAAGTCAAATGGTACGACAAGGAACTCGTAATGCTCGAAGCGAGTCCTAAAGGTCGTTTTAGGGGTATTTCCTTCTTGTATTCACAGTTGAGGACATCCTGTCCTCAAGTTGATCTTTGAGTGGTAACTATAACTTGACAATTGGTCTGTTCATGTCATCAATCCTTGGCAAAGGATACCAATCCTTGATATCCAATTCTCTAGAATTGATGCAAAGTGGAAACTGTCAATTTTCTCTTTGTGTCCTTAACTAAGGGTGTCATGTCCTAAATTTCCTCTGTCTAGCAGCTCTTGTAGTTATAACGGAGGCTCATGCTTTGCGGATGGAGCTAGTCGGTAAGGCGTCATTCGACACTGGTGCCGCTCCTGGCACGAGGTTCATCCTAGCTCCTCTTGTTGCTGTGGAGGGGGGGGGGGGGCAAGTCCTCAGGAAAGGCTTCTGGAACTTCTTCCATCATGGGGATGTTCTCAGGCTCTGGCTCCTTGTCGGCAACATGAGCTAGAAAGGCTCCACAGTCTACTCGGAGGCGCTTCTGTGTCTCTTCGACCAATGAGAGATGTCGCAGACCCACAGTCTAGTACCCTTGCACCTATTGCAAGAAGGTTGTGTACTATAAATGCTTCATTATTCGCAAGAGGGATGCGACTGATTTTCCTTATATCGAACGACTTCAGCTCTATACTAGGATTTCCAATCCACGCTGACTACCGTATGATGACTTCCCAAGTCAATGGTAATAGAAGGTTCCGGCCTTCTAAGTCCCCAAAATATAATCCTTAATTGCTTCGTCTGCTTAAACTAGCCTTCTACATGCCCATTACTAAAGAATACGGGACGTCTATTCTTCTTGAAACTAGGCCAAGCAGTTTCTTAAGTTCTAACCATACAAGGTTAAGGTTGGTGCCAGTATTAATCGAAATAGATGCATAAGGTTGGTTAATAAGGGACGTACCCGTAACCACGTCTGGATCCTGGCGTGCTTCACGAGCTCCGGTCGTGAAGACCCTTCCTTGCTTGGTTCTTTCTAGGGCAATCTTTCCTAAAGTGCTCTACTTCACCACACCTGTAGCAGCCTGGAATCTTCCCATAATCTCTTCCATCTGGATCCTTCGCCCAACAGGCATCCTTGCTGTGCCCTTCCTTTCCACACTTTCCACACTTGGGCCTTAGACATCGACCCTCGTGGTAGAAATTGCATTCCCCGCATCTCGGCTTATTTCCCAAATAAACCTTACCACCGGCCTCTTTAGCAGCTCCATGAGCTTTCCGGCCATGGGGCGGGTTCACTTCCCTTCTTTCGTTCGCTTTAGAGCTTCCATAGCTGACTTGGGTGGCTACCTTTAGGTTTGAAGGCTTCCTCTTCTTGTTGCCTGATGACTCCACATGAGTCTCCTTCTTGTTATCCTCAGATTCCGAAAATTTTCCATGCGTAGAGCTTCTTCAGTAAGAGTGACACTCAAATCAATAGCCTCTGCGATGGTTGTGGGTTTTGAGGTAGTAGCCATGCTCCTAATTTGAGGTGCAAGTCCCTAAATGAATCGTTCAATCCTCTTGAATTCCGGCTTGACTAAGTAGGGAACGACCCTAGACAGGTCGTGAAATCGCTGGACATATTCCGGAATCTTCGGCCCGTCCATTTTCAAATTCCAGAACTCCACCTCAAGCTTCTGGATTTCAGCCCTAGAACAGTATTTCTTCTCCATCATTTCCTCGAGCTCGTCCCAGCTCAGTGCATAAGCAGCCTCTTCAAATTCCAGAACAACCTTGAGATATAGGTAACACTCCGCCGGGGCGAACAGTTACTGTAACATTTGTACTTGAAATCGTTGTGAACAGTTCAGTTATCAATTAAACAATGTTATTTGATCCCAATGTGTGTTTGTTTATGTTTTACATTTTCCATGATTTGACTTTTGTTCGACTTTAACTCTACATCGCTTTCTGGAGAATTATACGCAAACTGGTGCGTAAACATACTCAGTTTAATACGAAAAATACTCCGGAACATCAACATATACTCAACATACCTTAAATAACCTTTACATAACTTAGAAATAAGTTTTGAAGGCTTTGGTATGGCAAAAACAAGTTAATTCGCTTACAGGGACTAAAATTGACAAACTGTGAAAGTATGCCAATTTGAACTGTAACAGACGTTCCGGAACATGACCATAAGTTAAACATACCATAAATATCCTTTACATAGCTTAGAAATAGGCTTTGAGGGGTTCAGTGTGCTAAAATAAACTTTTGGATCATTCAGGGACTAAAAGTTTCAAAAAGTGCATAAGTTTGCATTTTCGCGCATAACTTACGTTCTGAATACATCCAGACATCCAAAAATTTATGTAAGCATCATAATATTATGCCTTAGTGTTTGGCATAAGAAAAATCCATTCGTCGCGCATTTTAGATCGTTTTTCACGCTTGTGCGCATTCCGTCGTAATTAACCGAACATCGCGATCGTATGGCCAAACGAACCAACATCCGGCATATTTTTGAGCATGTTTCATGTCCTCAATGTTTAAGCATCATTTTAGGGCCTTAAAGATGGCTTAACGGGCCTTAAACATGTCGGAAATGACCTTAAACCACAACAGGGACCTAAACTCTCATTTCTGAAAGTTGGTTGCAGATCAGAACTCCCAGGCGGCCCGCGTAAGCCCAGGGTGATCTCTTACGCGGCCCGCGTCAGCCTCCCAGACCAGATTCAATGTTTTTAAACAACTTGTAACACCCTTTCAATCACCCAAAGGGCAATGCCACTTGTCAAATTCTTATGGTGGGGGCAAAATAAGCTACCACAACATTGCGACAAGTGTACGAGTGGGATCGTGGCACGATATTTAAGAAACGATCCTAACGGCCTTTCATATCCTATAAATACCCCCCCCCCCATTTTGGTTTAAAACCCACAAATCTGATCTAAAAGCTCTAAGTTGATGCCATTGCTTCATACCTGAGCTCCTGGATCAAGATTAGCTTTCGGGGACCCTTCGTAAGTGTTCTTTCGTTCTTTTATCGCTTTCTAGTCCTAAAGTCAAACTATGTTTTTGACTTTCTACGTTGACCAGCTTATGGTCAACACGAAGCTCGTTTGAACTTCATAACGTGAGCGTGATCACAATAGTTATAGTCCCTAGTGACTACACCTACTGACTACCACGTCATCTAGGCTCAGTGACGAGTCGTAGTTTCGGCCAACATGCGTATTCTTGCGTATTTTGTAACCAAACTACTCACAGGTATCAAAACCGTTTGTTTTGATACCAAACCTGTTTTCTAAACTTAGTTAAGCATGTTTTAACATGCTTAGCTCGTCACTTTTAGTTTAGTGCTTATATAGGGTCGTAAGGTAAGCGATATAAACAATCGCCTATACTTTCGAACCCGACCCATTTGGTCGATCATTAAGATCCGACCAAGCACATTAGGTGACCATAGTTATATAGGGAATAACCTCCCGAGGTTATACCTTATGGTCACAACGTTAGGCGTTCCAAACGCGTTTTACGCGAACGACGCGTTAAAGTAGCATAAGTTACCTAAACGCGTCGTAATGGGTCGTAAGCACTTAGGTTAGCTTTCATTTTAGTATGTAGGCTTTGTTAAACCATATTACACGAGTCTCCATACTCGTATGGTTTACGAACCCTCATTCTATCCAATCCTCCGATATAGGTCCGGTATATTAACATAGTTACCTATATTAAGGTGCCGTTTGATATCCGTGATCTCTAGCATTGTTTGGTTGTTATACAAAGACTTCAAAGCAATCTCAGGTGAGTACATTGAACCCCATCTTTTAAATGTTTTCAAGGTGTATATGTGAGTACATATACCCCTCTTTTACTGTTTTCAAACTGTTTTGGGGTGAAACACATGTGCCTACTTGTTACTTTCGTGCCTTTCATGCTTTTACATCATATACTTGCTATGCTCATTAGTACACTATTAGTACATGATTTACATTGCATTATTTCGCTATGTATGTTTACTTAGCATACTTAGTACATTATTTTACTTTACATTTCTGCTATGTATGTTGACTGATAGCATGCTAGCACATTGATTTACACGACTTTTCTGCTTTGTATGTTAACTTAGCATACTTAGTACATTGTTTTCATATAACATGTTTCACATTTGCTATGACATTTGGTTTGCACAAACGGGACTTATATACGTTCATTAACATTAGCTACGCCGCTCGGTAGTAAGTAGTGGTACCATAGGACTTGACAAATCCCATTCCTGACATCCCGGGTTTGTTTGGATGTAAGGAATGACTGAATCCGAAAAAATTTCTTTTGATAACCTTGACTTAGGGTTATCCGACTGTCTCAAGGCTTGAATGTATGCGTTAACTTACCACATAAATGTTTGTATCAATGTAACATGCATTTACTTTTCAAAACATAACTTTTTGATTTATTCAAAATACTCTGTTTTGTACACTTCTACATTTGTATTATGTGATAATACTTTACTTACAATACATAACATTTGTTACACATTACTTGACTACATTTGGACTTCTTAACATTTGACTTGGTTTATACGAGGACTTTTTGACAATTGGTTTAAACAATGGATTTTATACATTGGTGGTTTATTTAAATTTAAGTCACGAGACGTGTAATATGATACAAGCATGGTGGATACACCGCTGGTACTTCCTATATATAAGTGTTTGTATGGTATTACATATAGTAGCGTTATTTGAATCATTTAAATTTAGACAAATAACATTTTATACAAATAACATATCTTCCACAAGACATTGCCTTACAAACAATTCCTTACTCAACTCATTTTACTTGGTTATTTCTTTAACCGTGTATTACTCTTTTACGTATACATATCATCTGATCTTATCGCTTTTCATACGATTTACAAAACAAAACAATTTACAAGGTTCATGACTGACTGTTATTAAACGTTTTCTTTAAACCCAAGTCATGAATCCTATTTTCACAAAACCTATGTATCTCACAGGCATTTTTATGCTGACGTACCTATTTTCACATGTGTTTTCAGGAGCTTTTGCGTAGAACGATGATCATGACACTAGGGCGGACCTGTGCCTTAGAGACTTAAAACGAAGATAGAACTAGACTAATTATGTTCTGAACTCTTTATTTCCTGTTTTTGAGACAATATAACACTCTTGTTGATAAATAAAATATAACTTTGTATGCCATGGTTGTGAAACAATTAATTCTATTACAACACTCCCCGACGTTTCCGCCACGCCTGGTTATCCCACGTGGTCGGGGTGTGACAGAAGAGTTGGTATCAGAGCCAATGGTTATAGAGAATTAGGTTATTAGTAATGCTTTGACCTAGACTATAACTTTCTAGGACCATAACACAAGTTATCTTGTGTTTAGATTTTAAAACATACACTTCACCTATCCTTAGGTGATAACCACAACGAGAACATCGATTCTGAATCCGCTTTGAAAATTAATCATCTGATCTAGGATGATTGATTACTAGGTTTTGAACCCTCTGTTATAAGGTTTTGAACCCCTTTGAATTTTCAAAAATCTCGTCAAAGTTTTGGGTTCTAATAATGTGAACACGTGCAAACTGGAAGAGTGAATGCCTGTACCCTGAGTTTTCTATCTAAGGCTAGAGTGTTCGTACAAATCCACATAATCGGACCAGTCACTCTTACCTGGGAACTCTTGGGGTCAGTGTTCACTTATAGGCGAATATGTCTTCGCGATACATTATTTTTGACCCATTTGCTTCGATTAGACACTGTGTGTCGCTTGTTTGCTTTGCGATTGCGTAACCACCATCTTTGCTTTTGTTGAAATTGTTTCATCTCATTCTCTTCATCCAACCTTCTCACTCGTTTCCTTTCATGTTTTTCTCTTTTAGAATGCCTCCTCGACGCGAAAACCAGATAGCGACTGCCGAACTGGCAGAAATTATTGCGCAGCAAATGGCTGCTCAATTCCCAAATCTCTTTGCTCAATGGAACCAAGCCAACAACAACAACAATACTCCATGCAATTTCAAGAATTTTAACTCGGCTAAACCACTCAAGTTTAGTGGCTCTGAGGGAGCAACTGGGCTTCTTTAATGGTTCGAGAGCATTGAGAGTACTTTCCATCACGTGCAGTGTCCTGACAATCGCAAGGTCGAGTTTTCCTCAAGTGTGTTTCAGAAGAGGGCTCTTACGTGGTAGAATGGGGTTATGAAGGACCATGGTGCAGAAGTAGCTTTAGCACAGACTTGGGCTGAACTTAGGGCTCTTATGATGAGGGAGTTCTGTCCTCGTCATGAAGTGTGAGCTTTGGAGAAGGAGTTTGACGATTTGAAGCAAGATAGTGGTGAGCATCGGGCGTATACTGATAGGTTTGAGGAGTTAAGTCTGCTTTGCCCATCAATGGTTACCCCACTTGACAAGGCTATCGAAAGATACATCGATGGTCTACCTGACTCAGTACCGGACATCCTTACGGGTAGTAACCCTACCACACTCCGTCAGGCGATTGAGTTAGTAGCGACATTGACTGAGTCACAAGTTCGAAAGGAAAAGCTGCACAAAAAGGGTGACAAGGGTAAGAAACATGCATCTGATAAAGGGGATCGCAAGAAAGGTCAAAACAAGAAGGGAAAGGATTATGGTTCTACAAGGGGGTCTAGGAAGCGAAAGGCTTCCCAAAACTATGCCGTTACTGCACAGGCTCAAGCTGCACCAAATCAGCCTGTGCAACCACTAGCCAAGAAGCCTTATCTTGGCAATGCACCTTTGTGCAACAGGTGTAACGGCCATCACCCACCACATGTTCATTGTCGTCAATGCACCAACTGTGGAAGAAATGGTCATCTTGCTGCCACCTGCCGCATTCCTGCTAACTAGAATCAGGCAGTTCAGAACCAAGCCCAACAAATTGCTCAGCCTCTTGCTCAGCAACAAGGTCAAGCTGCACGACCTCATTTTCCACCTGGTTCATGCTACAATTGTGGGGATCTGACCCACTACAGAAACCGGTGTCCAAGACTAGCCAACTAGAATCAGAATCAGGCTCAGGCTCGAGGTCGAGTCTTCAACATGAACGCACAAGAGGCACAAGCAGATGAGAATGTGGTGAACAGTACGTTCTTTATTAATAATCAGCCAGCATCTGTTCTTTTCGATTCGGGTGCCGATAAGAGTTTTGTGTCTTTATCTTTTGAACCATTGCTTCACGTGTCTAGAACGAAACTAGGTAAACCATTGACAGTAGAAGTGGCTAGTGGTGAACCCATTGTTCTTGATTCTGTTCTCCGCAACTACCAGTTGAACCTTAACAACCATCTTTTTCCCATTGACCTCACGCTTATGCAACTTGGGAGCTTCGACGTTATTGTGGGTATGGATTGGTTAGCCAAGCATCATGCAGAGATAGTTTGTTTCGAGAAGATCATTCGTATGCCGCTTTCTACAGGTGAGATCCTACAGGTTCGTGGTGAGAAACCTGCTGGTGGTCTCAAACTCATGTCTTGTTTTAAAGCTCGGAAGTATCTGCGAAAGAACTATGTGGCATTTTTGGCACATGTTGTAGCAGATAAGGGCAAAGGTAAGTCTATTCAAGATATTCCGGTTGTACGGGATTATTCTGAAGTTTTTCCTGAAGAGTTACCTGGTCTACCCCCAGCACGCCAAGTCGAGTTCCGTATTGATCTCATACCTGGTGCAAATCCCATTGCCAGAGCTCCATATCGTCTTGCACCGTCTGAGATGCAAGAGTTGTCTAAGCAGCTTCAGGAACTCTCTGACAAAGGGTTTATCCGTCCTAGCTTTTCACCTTGGGGTGCTCCCGTTCTTTTTGTCAAGAAGAAGGATGGATCTTTTAGGATGTGTATCGATTATCGTGAGCTTAACAAGCTCACCATCAAGAATCGATATCCCCTACCTCGCATTGATGATCTCTTTGATCATTTGAAAGGCGCTTCTTATTTTTCAAAGATTGATCTGCGATCTGGATATCATCAACTTCGTGTGCATGAAGAAGATATTCCCAAGACAGCGTTCCGCACTCGCTATGGGCATTATGAGTTCACAGTCATGCCATTCGGTTTGACTAATGCTCCTGCTGTTTTCATGGACTTGATGAATAGGGTCTGCAAGCCTTATTTGGATAAGTTCATCAGAGACGCGAGCTGATCATGAGCAACATCTTCGTCTTACTCTGGAACTCCTAAAGAAAGAGCAACTTTTCGCCAAATTCTCCAAGTGTGAATTTTGGCTTAAAGAAGTTCAATTCCTAGGACATATTGTCAATGAACAAGGTATTCATGTAGATCCCTCCAAGATCAGTGCGATTAGGGATTGGGATACGCCCACTACTCCTACTGAAGTTCGCTCTTTTCTTGGTCTTGCGGGTTATTATCGCCGCTTCATTGAAAACTTCTCAAAGATTGCAGTTCCTCTAACTGCTCTAACTCAGAAGAACAAGCCATTTGATTGGGGATTCAAGCAAGAGGAAGCGTTTCTGACTTTGAAACAAAAACTTTGCGATGCACCTGTTCTAACTTTGCCCGAGGGTAATGATGATTTCGTCGTTTATTGCGATGCATCTAAATTGGGTCTTGGCTGCGTCCTAATGCAAAGAAACAAAGTCATAGCATACGCATCAAGGCAGTTGAAGGTACATGAGAAGAACTACACCACTCATGATCTTGAGTTGGGTGCAGTTGTCTTCACTCTTAAAATTTGGAGACACTATTTGTACGGTACAAAATGTGTGGTTTTTACTGACCACAAAAGTCTTCAACATATCTTCAATCAGAAAGAACTCAACATGAGGCAACGACGTTGGGTAGAGCTCCTAACCGACTATGACTGCGAAATTCGCTACCATGCTAGTAAGGTGAACGTCGTAGCCGATGCTTTGAGTCGCAAGGAACGTACTAAGCTGCATTGTGTTCATGTTCAAACTGATATTCAAGCTCAATCCGATATCCAAGCCCGTATTTCTCAGGCTCAACAATCTTGTGTTTCACAGGGTTTGATGGATAAGGAATTTCCCTATCACATAACACCTGATCTGGAACTGAAGGACAATGGATCGTATTACTTCATGGACCGTTTGTGGGTCCCAAGCCAAGATAATCTTCGTACCTTGCTTATGGATGAAGCCCATAAGTCTCGTTATTCTATTCATCCTGGCTCAGATAAGATGTATAAGGATCTTCGTATTCAGTATTGGTGGCCTGGTATGAAGAAAGACATTGCCTTATATGTATCAAAATGCCTTACTTGTCTTAAGGTTAAGGCTGAACATCAGCGTCCTTCTGGTTTATTGGAGCAACCAGAGATCCCAGTTTGGAAATGGGAAAACATTACTATGGATCTCATTACTGTCACACCCCGATTTCCACGTGTCACCGGTGGGCCCGGTGTGGGGTACAGTGACGTAGTTGGCATCGTCATAGACAAACACACAATATAATAATGCACAGCAGAAGCAGAATAGATACATTTCAACTTTAAATAAAGTGCAATAATAAATATCACAGTAGTTGAAACGGATCCACAGGCGGATCAAATAAAATAAGATAAAAATTGTTCAACAGATATTTGTCGTCCGAGCTTGCGAGACTATAGTGGACGCTCTTAGGAAACAGTCAGCCTATTTTCGTATAGTACCTGCACTTAACCTTTTGGGAAAAATACGTCAGTTTACACTGGTAAATACAAATCAACCGACTCATTTTGAAAATGATTTAAAATTGATTTAAATGCACAAGGCATAAATATTTTTATTAACTTGGGATAATTATATAATATAAACTTGTGAACGATTTACATGCACTCGTATCTTTGGTGGCCCAGGATCTACTGTCCGGGCTAAGAGTTAAATGACACACCACATTAAAGAGTTATACACGCCGAGTGTACGCCTACACCCCGTGCTCTGGTCGTGGCCATCTCGTAAGATAATGCCAAGGATATCCGGGACACGGTCAATAACCCCCCAAAGCCTAAAGTAAGACAAGACTGTTTAAACGAGTCGCACAAGCTATTCAAGACTGTACACCCATAAGGTGCAGGACTTGTGCGCCCGATCAAGCGGTATTTTAAATACCGTACCCCAAGCCCGTATAGGGAAAATAAGTCAAAATGTATTTACCTGAGCAAGTATGTAACACAAACGGTAAGTGTGGTAGCTTTTACTGGGCCTCCTAATCTGGAACAAAGGTTTATAATTAACCTATTAGATTCCTAACGGGTCTTTTATTTAAGCCTAAGCTTTGACTGGTTAGTTTTAAGAATGATACGGTTTACGCACGATTAAGCGAAAGACAGGATAGAATGTGATTTAGACCCGACAAGTTTAAATACTTGTATAATATGGGTATACTAAATACATTCTGGATTTTGAAATAAAAATGATATCGTTAGACCCGTTTCGGTTAATTTACGCAAACTAGTTACGTAAACCGAACCGAACGCAAAAAGGGCGTTACGGGTAGCCAAAAGAATCAAATGCAAGTTTCCTGATATAATACACTTTAAATATGATATAACATCAGTAAGTTATGTTCCATATTGCCCGGAATAAGTTTAAACTCAATTTATGCCTTAGAAGGGCATTTTGGTCATTTAAGAGATTGTAAAAGAGTTAAATTAGAAATCTGAGGTTCGGGTCTGGTCCATACAGAAAATATACTTAGTTTAACATGTTATAACAGTAGGGTATGACCCATATATCAAATTTATCATTTAAAACCAAACTATGCACCGTAGGGGTATTTTAGTAAATTCACAAGGGCTAAAACTGCCAAAACTGGAAACCTGAGTTCAAAATATTATACTTACTGTTATTATATGAAAATATGCAATTTACATCAGTAGGTATAAGTCTTATATGTTAAAAACGGGTATAACGCTTACTATGCACTTAAAACGCTAAAAATGCGATTTAGAGCCGTTTCCGGGTTTATATATGAAAGTTGAGATTTTTATATTTCCAGAAGGCTCAAAATAATTTATTTAACATATAAAATCAGTAGGAAAAGGTTTCGGGTCAAAAGAATGTGTAAAACTCATTTTATGGCTAAAACGGTCAAAACCGACATAAGCCGAAATAATTAAGCTATCTAAGATACGATCAGCCAAAAATTAAATAAAAATCATCTAAAATCCCAAAATATTATATTACATCTGTTGGTAAAAAGTTTCGTATCAAAACGTGGCCAGAAACGGGTTCTACGCGAAAAGGGCCGTTTATGTAAATTTATAATATAGTTTTACGCTAATGGCCATAACTCACAATCTGGACCACCAACTGATCCGAAATTTTCGGTGCAAGTTTATATATTAGAAATAAAGATTTCTATCCTTTCACTTTTCCAAAAATCACGTTTTATATCAAAAAGGGCAAAATAGTCAACTTTTAAGCATAATCGGAAACATGCAATTTAATCGGCTAAGCATAGATTCAAACAATAAAAAATTCCAGAAAGTTTTACCAAAATAAAAATGGTCAAAAATACTTTCCAATACAGATCTCGAACATGCATGTACGAATCCGAATCGATAGTCTACGAAATAGTCGTTTTATAGGACTTTCGGTTCCGATTCGTATTTATACTATAGATTGTCGAGTTGATCGTGGTAAAACACATTCTTATATTCATAATAAAGCTATCTATGATGATCAAACAGATTGCATGTCATTTATTTTACCATTTAAGCTATTTTTCTAAAAAATCACTTCTGTTGACTTTTTAGAATCACGTTTGACTCGACAATTAGCATGCATGTAGTGGGATTCAGATAGTACCCTTTAGAGGGTTTGTTTCCCACATAAATACCAACATAAATCTGGTTTCAATTCGAGAAATGACTGATTGAAACTTGTTTAATCAGAAAGTCAAAGTGTGTGATCAAACAGTTTGACTTTTAGCAATAATCAAAGCAAGAACGGATTTGCGATCGAATTAGAAGCTTACCAAGGTCCTATTGATGTTAATCTAACACAAGAAATCGGCCTTGATGTCCAGGAATGCTCCAGAGGTGCTTGAGAGCTTTTGCTAAGTGAGAGCTTCTTGGTTACAATTGCAAATGCCCAAGAATGGATGAAAAATCTGATTTAAAGCTGGAAATTCAGAGGTTACTGTATCCTAGGCATGCATCGCATTTCATTGGATCAAAAGGAGGTGAAAAACAGCTGTTTACAACCCAAAATCGGACCCAAATCAACCCAGTTCGCGACTTCTGTCGCTGGGCGCTGGGTCGCGGCCCGCGTAGTACCTCAGGCGGGCGCCTGGGGTCTGCAGATCCAAACTTCGCTCAATTGTTGCAGTTTTAGTCCCTGTACTTTGGTTGCGATGATTCGGCTACTTATCTTGACCCGTAAACCCCCAAACTTGGTTTCTAGGAACCTTAGGACTTTTACTAACATGGTAATGTCCTCGGATAATTTTGCGCTCAACCGAAAAGCCATGAAATTCGACGTTGACGCTTTTAGTCCTTCAAGTACGGTTTTGGCCATAACTTTCTCATACGTTGACGAAACTTCACGAAATTTTAACCACATATTCTAGTGAGTATATTTTAGCTTCTCAAAGCTTCGGGTCTGCCAAAAGTTCACTCAGAGGTATAAATTCAACATGTTGACACTTTTGGCCCCTATAGTTTGTAATTCCTCACTTTTGTGCAATTTCCGCGTCGTATGATCCATGAACCACCCGTTTAAGGTTATAAACATTATGTAGGGTTATCGTAGAGTCTATTTATCCATTGTTGACACTTTGGACCCTTATGTTCCATAGTTTTCACTGTTTGTCACTTTTAGTCCCTTTAAAGTTCATTTTCACATACCGGAACCTTATGACACGTGTCAAGACATTATTGGACGAAATTTTTCGAGGTGTTACATCCTCACCCCCTTAAAAGAAATCTCGTCCCCGAGATTTACTGAAACAAATGAGGGTATTTTTCTTGCATCGTGGATTCCACTTCCCACGTATATTCGGGACCTCTACGGGCATCCCATTTGACCTTCACAATAGGCACATGCTTCCTCCGAAGCTTTTTCACCTGTCGATCCTCAATCGACAAAGGTCTTTCAACAAATTTCAGACTTTCGTCTATGTGTATATCTGTATGCGGTATAACCAGTGAATCGTCAGCGAAACACTTCTTCAAATTACAGATGTGGAACACATTATGAATAGCACTAAGCTCTTCAGGCAAGTTTAACTTGTAAGCGACTGACCCGACACGTTCGATAATCTCGAAAGGTCCTATGTATCTCGGGCTAGCTTGCCTTTCTTTCCAAATCTCATCACACCCTTCCAGGGCGATACTTTAAGCAATACTTTTTCACCTACATCGAAGTGAAAATCTTTGCGCTTAGGATCCGCATAACTTTTCTGCCTATCCCTGGCAGCTTTCAAACGATCGCGTATCTACACGATCTTGTCTGTCGTCTCAAAGACAATGTCTGGTCCAGACAACTGGACATCCCCAACTTCTGCCCAACAAATGGGCGATCTACACTTCCTAACGTATAGGGCCTCAAAAGGCGCAGCCTTGATGCTGGAATGGTAGCTATTGTTGTAGGAGAATTCAATCAGTGGTAGGTTCTTATCCCAACTACCACCCAAGTCGATTGCACATGGACGAAGCATGTCTTCCAAAGTTTGAATAGTACGCTCACTCTGACCATCGGTCTGAGGATGATAAGCCGTACTAAAATTCAAACGAGTGCCCAACGACTGTTGGAAACTCTTCCAAAAATGTGACGTATATCTAGTATCTCTATCAGAGATAATAGATATAGGTATACCATGTAGCGCTTCGATCTTATCGACGTATAATTGGGCTAACATATCTGAGCTATACGTCTCTTTGATGGGTAGAAAATGAGCTGACTTAGTCAGTCTATCTACTATGACCCATATGGTATCATTTCCCTTCTTCGTCTTCGGCAACTTGGTGATAAAATCCATTGTTACCATTTCACATTTCCATTTGGGAATTTCAGGTTGTTGAAGCAAACCTGACAGCTTTTGATGCTCGACCTTGACTTGCGCACAAGTCAAGCATTTAGCTACATGCTCTGCTACTGACTTTTTCAAACCAATCCACCAGTAGTTTGCTTTCAAATCCTGGTACATCTTATCAGCTCCAGGATGAACAGAATATTTAGAGCTGTGGGCTTCCTGGAGGATAACATCCCGAAGTCCTCCATAAACTGGAACCCATATTCGTCCGTTTAGTCGTAGCATTCCATCTTTGTCGTAGGATAACTGCTCCTCAGTTACTCCTAACTTTTCTGCAGGATAGTTAGCTTCCAGCACAGCTTCCTTCTGTGCAGCTAACACCCTTTCATTCAAATTATTTCTTATTTCAATGCGCTTGGCATTGATTCTGATCGGTTTCACCCTTTCCTTTCTGCTTAAGGCGTCGGCAACTACATTTGCCTTGCCTGGATGGTATCGTATTTCACAATCATAATCATTGAGAGTTTCCATCCAACGCCTTTGACGCATGTTCAATTCCTTCTGATTGAACAAGTGCTGAAGACTCTTGTGATCTGAATATATTATGCACTTGGTTCCATACAAGTAATGTCTCCATAGCTTCAAAGCAAATACAACTGCACCCAATTCCAAATCGTGGGTGGTGTAGTTCTTCTCATGCACTTTTAACTGTCGAGAAGCGTAGGCAATAACCTTGCCTTTCTGCATGAGTACACAGCCCATACCAGTATGTGATGCGTCACAATACACCACAAATTCTTCTATGCCATCGGGCAATGTCAACACCGGAGCATTGCTCAACTTCTTCTTCAAGATATCAAAGGACTCCTGCTGCTTAGGACCCCAATCGAACTTAATCTTCTTACGAGTCAATGAAGTTAGGGGCGCAGCAATTCTCGAAAAGTTCTCGATAAATCGCCTATAATATCCTGCCAATCCGAGGAAACTGCGAATCTCGGTAGGAGTCTTCGGCTCCTGCCAGTTCATGACTGCTTCTACTTTAGCGGGATCTACTTGGATACCACGCTCGCTTACAACATGTCCAAGGAATTGGACTTCTCGAAGCCAAAATTCACACTTCGAAATTTTGGCATAAAGCTTCTCTTTATGCAGAAGTTTGAGAATACAACGGAGGTGTTTCTCATGATCAGCTTGGCTCTTCGAGTAGATAAGGATGTCATCAATAAAGACGATGACGAACTTATCTAAATAAGGCTTGCAGACGCGATTCATGAGATCCATGAACGCGGCTGGTGCGTTAGTGAGCCCAAACGGCATCACTAGGAACTCGTAATGTCCATAACGAGTCCTAAACGCGGTCTTGTGTACGTCTTCGTCCTTGACCTTCAACTGATGATAACCTGACCTCAGGTCGATCTTGGAGAAATAGCTTGCTCCCTGCAACTGATCGAACAGGTCGTCGATCCTGGGTAACGGGTATCTATTCTTGATAGTGACCTTGTTAAGCTCACGATAATCGATGCACAGACGCATCGACCCATCCTTCTTTTTAACAAACAAGATTGGCGCTCCCCAAGGAGACGAGCTAGGTCTAATAAAACCTTTGGCTAAAAGCTCATCCAACTGCGTCCTCAACTCCTTCATCTCCGTTGGTGCCAATCTGTATGGTGCTCTTGCTACAGGTGCAGCGCCTGGTATGATATCTATCCGAAACTCTACTTGCCTATCTGGTGGCAAACCAGGTAGCTCTTCAGGGGAAACCCTCAGGATATTCCGAAATAAAAGGAATATCTTCAATCTTTGGCTTCGGCTCATCAATGGTAACTTGTGCCATATAAATGACACATCCTTTCTGCATGCACCTGGATGCCTTGAGCATGGACACTTGCTCCGGCAATCCATGCTGGGTGTCTCCTTGAATAGTAACTGACTCACCAGACGGAGTCTTCACTATTACTTGCTTTCTATTGCACAGAATCTGGGCTTGGTTACTCGACAACCAATCCATGCCTATCACTATGTCGAATCCAGCTAGCTTAAAGGGAAGCAAGGATAACGGGAAAGAGTGATTCCTAATGGATATAACACATCCATCTAGAACAGTCGAGGCGGTTTCTATGGTTCCATCGGCTAATTCCACCTCATATTTCACACTTAAGGTTTTAACAGGAAGGTTCAATAATTTACAAAACTTATCATCTACAAACGACTTATCGGCTCCTGAATCAAACAAGACTCTAGCAAAAACATCATTTACAAGAAACGTACCGGTAATGACGTTGTCGTCAAGGACTGCTTCCTTAGCGTCCATTCTGAAGACTCTCGCATTAGTCTTCTTCCCATCATCAACCTTCTTCGCATTCTTTGGGCAGTTGGGCCGAATGTGCCCCTTCTCGTTGCAACCAAAACAAGTTGCATCCTTCATCTTCTTGCAATCCACAACTTTATGGTCTGTGGACTTGCAGATCCCACAACGTTTCTCGAAAGACTGGGACTTAGACTCCTGCCTGCATCTCCCAAAATGATGCCTCTTACAAACTTTGCATTTGGGTTTCTCACCCGACTGATCCCCTTTCTTGAACCCCGACCCTTTCCTATGGTCGTTGTTTCCCCTGTGTCGTTTCTCAGATCTTCGTGAGGTGTCATCCTCACGTTTCCTTTTGTTTTCTTCTGAGCTCTTCATAGCTCTAAGTCTAACGACATCTTGAGTGAGGGAGAGGGATAGATCTGCTACTGATCTAAATGTAGTAGGCCTTGAAGCCTTGACGCTTGCCTTTATCTCCGGTGCCAGACCCCCAATAAATCGAGCAATCCTACGAGGCTCCGGGGTCACCAGATAAGGCACTAACCGGGATAAGGTGTTTAACGTAGTAAGATACGCTTGACAATCGAGATTCTTCATAACCAGAGACACAAAATCCGATTCAATTCTTTCGACCTCGTGCTGAGGACAGAAATTCTCCTTGATCAGTGCTACAAACTGATCCCACGTCATGCTATACAGGGCGGTCTTTCCAGCAGCTTGTAGAAGCGACTTCCACCATGCTAACGCGTCACCCTTGAACGACTGGGACGCGTACTTCACAACATCCCTATCAGCACACCCGCTGATCAACCACAGTATCCATCTCATCAATCCACGTCATACAATCGACGGCTCCCTTTTCCCCGGTGAAATCCCTGGGCTTGCAAGATACGAAGTATTTGTACGTACAGGACCTGCTGTGCGTATCATGGTTCATCTTAACTTCTTGCTTTGGGATGCTGATGTGGTTGGAGGAGTGGTTATCATCCTCAGCTTTCTTCGGCTCACTCTTTTTAGAAGGTGGCTTACTATGAGCCTCAGAATGAGTCTTGGGCTTTGCGTGCGGTTCTGTTCGGGTCCTACTCCGAGTACCACTAGATTCCCTGAATTGCCTATCCATAGCTTTGGCAACAGCGTTATCTATCAGTGCTTGCAACTCTGCACCGGTGACGTGAATCTTTGCATTATCTGAGTGTTCCCCAGAATGACTGTTGGTCTCCTCCGATTTGGCCATTGTAGCTTTAAGCTACAATAAAGGACAAGGTCTATTTAGAAACCTAACAGTATCATCGTTCTAGACGATTTATTAACCATGGTATCAAGAACCTTAACAGTTAATTTAATAAATTTCATTCAGGCTCTTAGTAGCAATCAAGGAATGAAAATACATATATTGGCACCATAGGCCTAGTCACATGGACAATTACTAAATTATAAATTTAGATTTTTATAGGATTATAAATTGTATAATTAAACAAATAATCCTTTACTAGACAGAGAGTCATAAACCACAACTGTCACTATATGACATAGTCATAACCCGTAGGTATCAAGCCATTAGTAGACTTGTGTACAGATAAAATCTGTAGATAATTTATTAAAAAGGGTGGCTTGTGTGATTCTACCGATCACGCTTAGCCAGGAATGTTAACATGTTTTCAGATGTTAACAGGGAGTTGAATCTTTTCAACCAGGTTTTACCATCAGGGTCAGGCCTGTTAATAAGGCATTCAAGCTAGGTTATACCTTACTAAGATTCTTATAAATGGCAAATCAAATAAAAAAAATTGATATTTTCCATTGTTTAAATATTATATTCATGCATATAAAAATGAGAAATTCCAATTAACCATTTCAAATTTCAAATAAAGTACTAGTACATCTTTGCCCTAAACGGGACTTTAATTCAATTAACACGAATAACATGCCCGCGCAGGGGCTAAACAACTAACAACAACAACAACAAATAAAATAAAACAAACCCACGCAGGGGTTAACAGAACAACATACCCTCGCAGGGGTAGAATAAGGGAAATATACCCACGCAGGGGTAGAGTACGGGAATAGATGTCCACGCAGGGACATGAGTAAATGAGATAACAATCAAAGGATTCAATGATCCTTCTTACTCTTACCCTTGAGTAAGTCAAACACCTTCTTGAACATACCACTGTTGCGTCGTCGATCAGCTCGCATCTCGTGTTGCAACTCACGTCGCATACTGTTAATCCCATGCAGGATTTCTTGAACCTGCGGCGGCGACATCATAGGCGCCGGTGGCGGTGGCTGGTACTGCTGCGGCTGCGGCGGCTGTGGCTGCTGGTAACCCGGAGGATAACCAAAAGTAGACTGCCCAGGAGTCCAAGTGTCTCCAAATGGACCACTAGGTGGGAGTGAGCTGTAGTTCACAGCTTGCCAATAAGGGTCTCCTGTGTAATCATAACCCTGAGGGAAAACCTGCTCGAACGGGTTAAACTGAGCTGCGCTGGCATAAGCCGGAATCGGCTCTCCATAGTTCTGCGGCGGCAGAGGCGGGATCGGTACTGAAGTGACCTCCGATACGGGATGCTGAGACTCCCCCGTCTCGGACTCCTCGGGAAGAGGCGTGTAGCGGCTGCTACCAACATGTGGAGGGGTGCCTATGCGAATCCCTCCGCGCGTAGACATACGCGCATTCCTCCTTGGCCTCTGAGGCGGAGGAGGTAAAACTGGTGGCGGCGGTGGCGACGGAGTGATCACGTCGCGCCATAGGGCCTCAGATAGGTCCTGCTGTAGAGGCGGCTGCTGCTGAAGCTACTGCTGCTGAGAGTGGTGCTGCGAGTGCACCGGCGAACCATGGCGAGACTGGAGCATCGGAGAGTTGTGGCGGCTGGGGGTGTAATACCAATCGTACTGCTTAAATCTCTCCTGAAAGCTGTCCACACCATTGTAGGGTGATCCCCTAAATGGCGACCCATCCGATATCTCGATGGGATGGTTGGGCGTACCTGACGGTGGCAGTGAAGGGTCCGTGTCTTCATCAACTTCCATCTCGTGATCACCAGGAAAGTGGTCCTCCGGTCCTAGTGGGTTATGACCCACTGGCTCATCCACAAAAGCATCAGGGTTATACAGACCCTGGTAAACTGGTGCTGGGTATTGGTGAGGTGACTGATGGAGCGGTATGTAAGATCCATGAGAACCATGGGGCCCATTCTCCGAGTGGGGCCCAAATGATTGGGGTAGTGATGGCGAAGTGCTCATAGACACCGAGTGTCTAGCCGACTCGGCGAATGATCCCCAGAGATCATTGGCTGCGGTGTGGTGCGTAGCTGACGGAGCTCGTCTGTGTGAGGGTCCTGCCTCATGATCGTGCGATGTAGCGAATCCTCCTCGACCTCTCATCCGTGGCGGCATAATGATCCTGTCAAAAATTAAACAAGTTGCACAACAAATATATAAGACAAAGCAAATAATGAAAATAAATTAAAATAAACGAAATGTTGAACATTTCCTAAGTTCTTTGTCTAGACTCGAAAATCGAGGATTGTGCAATTATGTACTGAGATTAAACACAAAGGACTAGTGTTTAATTCACTCAGCGTTGGCTCTGATACCAACCTGTCACACCCCGATTTACACATGTCACCGGTGGGCCCGGTGTGGGGTACAGTGACGTAGTTGGCATCGTCATAGACAAACACACAATATAATAATGCACAGCGGAAGCAGAATAGATACATTTCAACTTTAAATAAAGTGCAATAATAAATATCACAGTAGTTGAAACGGATCCACAGGCGGATCAAATAAAATAAGATAAAAATTGTTCAACAGATATTTGTCGTCCGAGCTTACGAGACTATAGTGGACGCTCTTAGGAAACAGTCAGCCTATTTTCGTATAGTACCTGCACTTAACCTTTTGGGAAAAATACGTCAGTTTACACTGGTAAATACAAATCAACCGACTCATTTTGAAAATGATTTAAAATTGATTTAAATGCACAAGGCATAAATATTTTTATTAACTTGGGATAATTATATAATATAAACTTGTGAACGATTTACATGCACTCGTATCTTTGGTGGCCCGGGATCTGCTGTCCGGGCTAAGAATTAAATGACACACCACATTAAAGAGTTATACACGCCGAGTGTACGCCTACACCCCGTGCTCTGGTCGTGGCCATCTCGTAAGATAATGCCAAGGATATCCGGGACACGGTCAATAACCCCCCAAAGCCTAAAGTAAGACAAGACTGTTTAAACGAGTCGCACAAGCTATTCAAGACTGTACACCCATAAGGTGCAGGACTTGTGCGCCCGATCAAGCGGTATTTTAAATACCGTACCCCAAGCCCGTATAGGGAAAATAAGTCAAAATGTATTTACCTGAGCAAGTATGTAACACAAACGGTAAGTGTGGTAGCTTTTACTGGGCCTCCTAATCTGGAACAAAGGTTTATAATTAACCTATTAGATTCCTAACGGGTCTTTTATTTAAGCCTAAGCTTTGACCGGTTAGTTTTAAGAATGATACGGTTTACGCACGATTAAGCGAAAGACCGGATAGAATGTGATTTAGACCCGACAAGTTTAAATACTTGTATAATATGGGTATACTAAATACATTCTGGATTTTGAAATAAAAATGATATCGTTAGACCCGTTTCGGTTAATTTACGCAAACTAGTTACGTAAACCGAACCGAACGCAAAAAGGGCGTTACGGGTAGCCAAAAGAATCAAATGCAAGTTTCCTGATATAATACGCTTTAAATATGATATAACATCAGTAAGTTATGTTCCATATTGCCCGGAATAAGTTTAAACTCAATTTATGCCTTAGAAGGGCATTTTGGTCATTTAAGAGATTGTAAAAGAGTTAAATTAGAAATCTGAGGTTCGGGTCTGGTCCATACAGAAAATATACTTAGTTTAACATGTTATAACAGTAGGGTATGACCCATATATCAAATTTATCATTTAAAACCAAACTATGCACCGTAGGGGTATTTTAGTAAATTCACAAGGGCTAAAACTGCCAAAACTGGAAACCTGAGTTCAAAATATTATACTTACTGTTATTATATGAAAATATGCAATTTACATCAGTAGGTATAAGTCTTATATGTTAAAAACGGGTATAACGCTTACTATGCGCTTAAAACGCTAAAAATGCGATTTAGAGCCGTTTCCGGGTTTATATATGAAAGCTGAGATTTTTATATTTCCAGAAGGCTCAAAATAATTTATTTAACATATAAAATCAGTAGGAAAAGGTTTCGGGTCAAAAGAATGTGTAAAACTCATTTTATGGCTAAAACGGTCAAAACCGACATAAGCCGAAATAATTAAGCGATCTAAGATACGATCAGCCAAAAATTAAATAAAAATCATCTAAAATCCCAAAATATTATATTACATCTGTTGGTAAAAAGTTTCGTATCAAAACGTGGCCAGAAACGGGTTCTACGCGAAAAGGGCCGTTTATGTAAATTTATAATATAGTTTTACGCTAATGGCCATAACTCACAATCTGGACCACCAACTGATCCGAAATTTTCGGTGCAAGTTTATATATTAGAAATAAAGATTTCTATCCTTTCACTTTTCCAAAAATCACGTTTTATATCAAAAAGGGCAAAATAGTCAACTTTTAAGCATAATCGGAAACATGCAATTTAATCGGCTAAGCATAGATTCAAACAATAAAAAACTCCAGAAAGTTTTACCAAAATAAAAATGGTCAAAAATACTTTCCAATACAGATCTCGAACATGCATGTACGAATCCGAATCGATAGTCTACGAAATAGTCGTTTTATAGGACTTTCGGTTCCGATTCGTATTTATACTATAGATTGTCGAGTTGATCGTGGTAAAACACATTCTTATATTCATAATAAAGCTATCTATGATGATCAAACAGATTGCATGTCATTTATTTTACCATTTAAGCTATTTTTCTCAAAAATCACTTCTGTTGACTTTTTAGAATCACGTTTGACTCGACAATTAGCATGCATGTAGTGGGATTCAGATAGTACCCTTTAGAGGGTTTGTTTCCCACATAAATACCAACATAAATCTGGTTTCAATTCGAGAAATGACTGATTGAAACTTGTTTAATCAGAAAGTCAAAGTGTGTGATCAAACAGTTTGACTTTTAGCAATAATCAAAGCAAGAACGGATTTGCGATCGAATTAGAAGCTTACCAAGGTCCTATTGATGTTAATCTAACACAAGAAATCGGCCTTGATGTCCAGGAATGCTCCAGAGGTGCTTGAGAGCTTTTGCTAAGTGAGAGCTTCTTGGTTACAATTGCAAATGCCCAAGAATGGATGAAAAATCTGATTTAAAGCTGGAAATTCAGAGGTTACTGTATCCTAGGCATGCATGGCATTTCATTGGATCAAAAGGAGGTGAAAAACAGCTGTTTACAACCCAAAATCGGACCCAAATCAACCCAGTTCGCGACTTCTGTCGCTGGGCGCTGGGTCGCGGCCCGCGTAGTACCTCAGGCGGGCGCCTGGGGTCTGCAGATCCAAACTTCGCTCAATTGTTGCAGTTTTAGTCCCTGTACTTTGGTTGCGATGATTCGGCTACTTATCTTGACCCGTAAACCCCCAAACTTGGTTTCTAGGAACCTTAGGACTTTTACCAACATGGTAATGTCCTCGGATAATTTTGCGCTCAACCGAAAAGCCATGAAATTCGACGTTGACGCTTTTAGTCCTTCAAGTACGGTTTTGGCCATAACTTTCTCATACGTTGACGAAACTTCACGAAATTTTAACCACATATTCTAGTGAGTATATTTTAGCTTCTCAAAGCTTCGGGTCTGCCAAAAGTTCACTCAGAGGTATAAATTCAACATGTTGACACTTTTGGCCCCTATAGTTTGTAATTCCTCACTTTTGTGCAATTTCCGCGTCGTATGATCCATGAACCACCCGTTTAAGGTTATAAACATTATGTAGGGTTATCATAGAGTCTATTTATCCATTGTTGACACTTTGGACCCTTATGTTCCATAGTTTTCACTGTTTGTCACTTTTAGTCCCTTTAAAGTTCATTTTCACATACCGGAACCTTATGACACGTGTCAAGACATTATTGGACGAAATTTTTCGAGGTGTTACAATTACCAAACTCCCGCGCACAAAGAAAGGTCATGATGCCATCTAGGTAGTCGTTGATCGTCTTACTAAATCAGCGCATTTCTTGCCAATCCGTGAGGATTTTTCTGCTGACAAACTTGCTAAAATCTACGTGGATGAAATTGTAGCTCGACATGGTGTACCTTTGAACATCATTTCTGACAGAGATGCTCGTTTCACTTCTCATTTTTGGAGAACCATGCAATCTGCTATGGGGACCCAACTTAATCTGAGCACAGCTTATCATCCGCAAACGGATGGTCAATCTGAAAGAACAATCCAGACTCTGGAGGATATGCTTAGAGCTTGTGTGATCGATTTTGGTGGTAGTTGGGATTCACATCTTTCGTTGATTGAATTCTCTTACAACAACAGTTATCACTCCAGCATCAACATGGCTCTTTTCGAGGCTCTCTATGGTCGAAAATGTCGTTCACCAGTCTGCTGGAATGAGATCGACGAGGCTCAACTTACTGGACCTGCCCTCATTTTAGAGACAACAGATAAGGTAAAGAAAGTTCGTGATAACCTTCAGATAGCTAGAAGCCGTCAAAAGAGTTACGCGGACCTAAAACGCAAGCCCTTGGATTTTCAAGTCGGTGATCGGTGATCGTGTATTACTTAAGGTCTCACCTTGGATTTTCACCTTGGATTTTCATGAGATCGGCGAGGCTCACCTTGGGAACGCGAAGATCAAATGAAAACTTGCACCTAGATACGTTGGACTATTCAAGATCGTCGAAAGAATCGGTAAGGTAGCCTACAGACTTGAATTACCTCCTGAACTTGGAAATGTTCATCCAACCTTTCACGTGTCCAATCTCAAGAGGTGTTTAGCTGATGAGAACCTCCACATACCGCTTGACGAAATTCGTGTTGATAAAACATTGAAATTTGTTGAGAAACTGGTGGAAATCATGGAACGTGAAGTCAAGTGGCTTAAACGCAAGCGCATTCCTTTGGTCAAGGTTCGCTGGGAATCTAAACGTGGACCCGAGTTTACTTGGGAACGCGAAGGTCAAATGAAGGCGAAGTATCCGCATCTTTTTCCATGAGTTTCCTCTAAATAAATTTCGGGACGAAATTTCCACAAGTAGGGGAGACTGTAACATTTGTGCTTGAAATAATTGTGAACAGTTCAATTATCAATAAAACAATGTTATTTGATCCCAATGTGTGTGTGACAACTCGAATTTCCAAGATTCTAATTCGCATTTATTGCACGTCCTTGTTTTGTTTAGTTGTTAATTGTGCAAATAATTGGCTATGAAATTGTATACGCTTTGGTGCAATAAACCGTAGTGTGTGATTGTACTTGGTTGTTTGTTAATTATGAAAGATTTGTCATATATATAAACTTGGTGATGAAACTGTGAAATTGTTGTGAGATGGTGTACTTGTGTAAAATATAACAATAGAGGGTGTAAAGAGTCATTAGTGAAACATAAATAATACTTAACCCTAATTTCCTTCCCTAATCATTCACTAATCATCACAAGAATCAAAAACACGTACTTTCACTTCCTCTAATCCTCTCTTTAACACCTTCTCATCATTCTTGGATTCACAAGTTCTTTGCATCAAGTTTGATTGCCAATCCATCTAGAATCGAATCAAGGTAATTGTTTAATCATTGTTTGTGATTGTTTGATTGTTATTGATCCTTGATTATGTGATTGATGTTAAAAACCCTAGTTCTCCATATATGATAGTTCTGTGGATGTTGATTGAATCATGATTATTGTGAAATAATATTGATCAGTGGTGTAATCGTATGCTTATGTCAAGATGCTTTGCATGATATAACTGTTGAATGAATTGGATGAATGATGTTCGTAATTAGGGTTTCACGATCAAGGAGAAATGAAAACGTAACTGATGGAATGATAGAACGTAACTGTTTCAATTGTGTTTGCTAGTTGCCTGAGTTTTAACCATGAAATCTTGCCCGACTTTTGAACATGTCCGAGTTTTATAAAGCGAACATTGTCTGAGTTTTATAACATTATGAATAGTCCGAAGTATATATATATATAAGACTTGAAGTCCGATCTTTATAATACACAAAAGGCCCGAGCTTTTGTATTGTTTGATGTCCGAGGTTTATAAGTAGCAGATGGCCCGAGTTTCCCTTACAATTTGACAAGTCCGAGTTTCACTATGGTAACACCTTGTCCGAGTTTATAAGAAGCTATAGGTCCGAAGTCCTTGTTATGCTTGATATCCGAGTTTTGTGTGTCAACATGAATGGCCGAGCTTTAACAATGTGGAGTCCGAGTTTCATAAACACACATATGGTCCGAGTTTTAGAAGGCCATATGGTCCGAGTTTTGTGGTAGCTAAGTGTCCGACTTTTGATTATTATATTGGTCCGAGTTTTGGGCTCCCAATCTTGTCCGAGCTTCTTATGCATAATGGGTCCGAGTTTGTTATTGTCAAGTGATCCGAGTTTGTGGCCTTCTTCCCCTTAGCCCGACTTTTGTGAAGGGACACCCCCTGTCCGAGTTTTGAGGGGGGGTGTTACTCTTATCCGACCTTTGTGGATGTTAACCTATCCGAGTTAACTCATGGGTTGTCCGATTTCCTCTGTTGAGCCTTGCTTAATGTGTTAACTTGTGTTATGAGTCCGACCTTCTTTAAAGACATCACTAATCCGAATTTCGTTGCAATGATGTTTAATATGACTTGTGTTAATGCCGATATAATCTGAGTTTACCATCTGTGTACTGTATGATACAATAACAGTATGTTGTGTTCTGTTCTGCATGATATGATACCATATGTTGTGTTCTGTTTTGCATGATATGATACCATATGTTGCTGTAATTATTGTATATTACTGTGTTTATGTGCAAACCATGTCAGATGAGTATGTAATCGATTATCACACACAGTCGATTGAACACCAAGACTTGTAAACCCTAATTGATAATTGATTTCAAACACTTACATCATATCATGTGCAATATATCCTAGGTCGTGGGTAACGGACTTAGACATTTGATAAACCCTAGAGCATAGCATACCGAGCAAACCAAGGTGAGTTCACACAGCCAAGGCATGGGGTTCCCAGGGTGGGAATGGGATTGGATTACTTTATTGTACGTACTCAGTTGATAGAACCTAACGATAAGGATACGACTAGACTAGTAACACTTATTGAACTGATCTTCGCACACCTGCCAAGGGTTGGCCGCGATATTATGACTGACTTCGCACACCTGCCTTTGGAAGGCCGCGAACTGAATTTACTAATCTCCGCATACCTGCCTGGTAGGCCGCGATACAGGTAAACCTAGTCTAGAATACACGGGATGAACATCCCCCTAGTATCTTCGCATACCTGCCTGGGAGGCCGCGATGGAAACTAATACGATACATGACATAACGAACGAACATACTACTACTCACACTAAACTATTACTGAACTGTTAACTGTGAACTCGCTCAACTAGTTGTTGATCCTCTGTTACATGCCTTGCAGGTCGTTAGATACACGGGGCTTGCACAGGGAGGAGCAGGTCGTTGTGGAGCATGGATCGTGGATGTTTTGCTAAACTTTATAACACTTAAACTTATTACATACTTTGGGTTTCATGATTATGCTTCCGCTACTTAAAAACTATGATTATGTTTTGATCACCTATCGTATTGAATGATTGGTTTATATTTATGATACTTGATATTAATTACATGTTCAATATGATTGGTGGCTTGATCCTCGTCAGTCACGCTCCCAAGTGGTGGTACTCCGCGTGTGGATTTTGGTGGGTGTGACAGATTGGTATCAGAGCCATTGGTTATAGAGAACTTGGTTTTAATATGGGAAAACGTTTTTATTAAAACCAGACTATAACCAGAACAGTGCTCTCAACGATCCACAACGACGCTTCGCTCCACGTGCAAGACTCGACATACTAGGTAATAAGGTTTATGTTTATTACCTGCTTGCTAGAACTGCATAGAACTTTGCTCATAGTATGCTTACATTACTTTGCTCACTACTTGTTATTGCTTGAGAACACCTATGTGCTTACACTCTTCTGTCATCGCACTATTCGCGAACCTTTCTCACTTATGTTGCCTTTGATGTGAAGATCAATGGCCGGACGAATTAACATGACTCAAGCCCAGCTAGAGGCTCTCGTTCAAGCTCAAGTTGCTGCGGCACTTGCAGCTGCTCAAGCAGGTAGTATACCCTGCAGTATAGACACACACTAGGATCTTTAGATCCTACATTAACTCTCGTATTTAACTTTGTCCTATTCGTGCACAATAGGTCAACACGCGCAGCAGCCTGTCTGCACATTCAAGAACTTCATGGACTGTCGTCCAAGCTCATTCAATGGCACCGAGGGGGCAGTGGGACTCCTCCATTGGTTCGAGAAGCTAGAATCTGTGTTCGAAATGTGTGAATGCCCTGAGGCTCGCAGGGTTAAGTACGCCACTGGCACTTTGGAAGGAATCGCGTTGACTTGGTGGAACGCGCAAGTACAGATCCTAGGGTTGGCAGCTGCTAACGCCACCCCTTGGAATGACTTCAAGGAATTGATCAAAAGGGAATACTGCACTCGTGAAGACATTCACAAGCTGGAAGATGAACTGTATCACTTGAAAATGACTGGGTCAGAAATCGAGGCTTATACCAAGAGGTCGAACGAGTTGGCTGTGTTGTGTCCAACTATGGTGGACCCTCCATACAAGCGCATTGAGTTGTATCTCAAGGGGTTAGCGCCAGAGATCCAGAGCCATGTGACATCGGCTAATCTTGATAATATCCAGGCCATTCAGCGCCTTGCTCATCGTATTACAGATCAGGCAGTGGATCAGAACAGGCTGCCAAAACGTATCAAGGCTGCCACTGCTGCTGTCACCACTTCTGCTACTCCCAGTGACAACAAGAGGAAATGGGAGGGGGATTCCAGCAAGGGATCAGTTTCTGTTCAGTCTCAGCAGCGCAAGACAAATGACTATCAGAATTCGAGTCAGCAATCATCTGGCAGTCAGGGGCAGGGTGGATATCGGGGAATTCACCCACTGTGTAATAAGTGCAACAGACACCACAGCGGAAGATGTCGCAGGGAACGTTGTCAAAGATGCCTCAAGATGGGTCATGAGGCTAAGGATTGTAGAAGCTCTCGACCTGCAAACCAGGATCAGCAACTTCCGCCACAAGTTCCTCAAAACCCACAGCAGCAGCAACCACAGCGTGGAAACCGGGGATGTTTCCAGTGTGGGACAGAAGGTCATTACAAACGCGATTGCCCTCAGTTGAACCAGAATCAGAACCACAACAATAACCAGGGCAACGGGAACAACAACAACAACGGGGGAAACAACAACAACAATGGCAACGAGGCAAGAGGTCGAGTTTTCGTGTTAGGACGAGGAGACGCAATGAACGATATTTGAACTTATAACTTATCTTAGGTTTTCATTATTATGTTTACGCTACTCAAACAAAGTTTGGCTCGAACATTAATCGTATTGGGTTTTATGAATTATTTTACCTACTATATTTTATGTTTGATATGATGGATGGTTTGATATTATTGAACGCACCTGCCGTATTTATGGACCTTACGAACAGGGTGTGCAAACCCTATCTTGACAAGTTCGTCATTGTCTTCATCGACGACATTCTGATCTACTCCAAGAGTTAGGAGGAGCACGAGCAGCACTTACGTCTTATCTTGGAACTTCTTCGAAAGGAGCAACTGTACGCAAAGTTTTCAAAATACGACTTCTGGCTTCGTGAAGTCCACTTCTTAGGCCATGTGGTGAACAGGGATGGGATTCACGTCGATCCATCCAAGGTAGATTCGATCAGGAACTGGCCAGCACCGCGTACACCGACGGAAATACGCCAATTCTTGGGTTTGGCGGGGTATTACAGACGATTCATTAAAGACTTTTCGAAGATCGCGCAGCCGCTTACACTACTGACACAGAAGGGTGTCACCTACCGTTGGGGAGATTCCCAAGAGACCGCTTTTCAGTACCTAAAGGATAGGCTTTGCAGTGCACCTATTCTCTCATTGCCGGAGGGCACAGATGACTTCGTGGTTTATTGTGACGCATCGATACAGGGTCTTGGTTGCGTATTGATGCAACGGGATAAGGTTATTGCTTACGCTTCGCGGCAACTCAAAGTTCATGAACGGAATTATACGACGCACGATTTAGAGCTGGGAGCTGTTGTTTTCGCGCTTAAGATATGGCGACACTACTTGTACGGTACCAGGTGCACGATTTACACCGATCACAGGAGTCTCGAGCATATTCTTAAGCAAAAGGATTTGAACATGCGTCAACGACGATGGGTCGAACTACTGAATGATTACGAATGCGCTATTAAGTATCATCCAGGCAAAGCCAATGTTGTGGCTGACGCCCTCAGTCGAAAGGACACGCTACCTAGACGCGTACGAGCCTTGCAGCTCACTATTCAGTCCAGTCTTCCCGCACAGATACGAACTGCTCAGATAGAAGCATTGAAACCCGAAAACGTCAAAGCTGAAGCTTTACGCGGCTCAAGGCAACGAATGGAACAAAAGGAAAACGGTGCATACTATGTAACGGGGCGTATTTGGGTCCCACTTTATGGCGGTTTACGAGAGCTTGTGATGGACGAAGCACATAAGTCTCGCTACTCGGTACATCCAGGGTCGGACAAAATGTACCACGACATCAGAACTACTTATTGGTGGCCTAGCATGAAGGCCCACATCGCCACCTATGTTGGCAAGTGTTTGACTTGTGCCAGAGTCAAGGTTGAATATCAGAAACCCGCAGGCCTACTTCAGCAACCCAGGATACCACAGTGGAAATGGGAAGAGATTTCCATGGATTTTGTTACAGGCTTACCCAGATCCCAGCGTGGGAATGATACTATATGGGTGATCATGGATCGACTCACCAAGTCTGCACACTTCCTGGCTATAAAGGAAACGGATAAGTTCTCCACTCTCGCAGACATCTATCTTAAAGAAGTTGTTTCGAGGCACGGGGTGCCCACCTCCATCATTTCGGATCGGGATGCACGATTCACGTTAGAGCTATGGCAAGCGATGCACAAAGCGTTTGGTTCTCGTTTAGACATGAGCACAGCATATCACCCTCAGACGGATGGGCAGTCTGAGCGCACGATTCAAACTCTAGAAGACATGCTTCGAGCGTGTGTTATCGATTTCGGCAACGGCTGGGAAAAGCATCTCCCGTTAGTGGAGTTTTCGTATAATAACAGTTATCACACCAGCATACAAGCCGCTCCATTCGAGGCATTGTACGGACGCAAATGCCGGTCACCTCTCTGTTGGGCAGAGGTGGGGGATAGTCAGATTACGGGTCCAGCGATTGTAGTGGACGCCACAGAAAAGATTGCACAGATACGACAACGCATGGCGGCAGCACGCGACCGTCAGAAAGCCTACGCGGATAAGCGTAAGAAACCGTTGGAATTTCAGGTCGGGGACCGGGTTTTACTTAAAGTCTCACCCTGGAAGGGTGTGGTTCATTTTGGCAAACGAGGCAAACTCAATCCGCGGTATGTCGGACCATTTGAGATTATAGAACGAATAGGCCCAGTAGCCTACCGATTGAACCTACCAGCTGAACTCGGTGCAGTTCACAATGTTTTTCACGTGTCTAATCTGAAGAAGTGCCTGTCAGATGAGACCCTTATCATTCCTTTTAAGGAACTCACTATCGACGAGCGGTTGTAGTTCGTCGAGGAACCAGTTGAAATCACGGACCGGGATGTTAAGGTCCTCAAACACAAGAGAATCCCTCTTGTTCGAGTTCGTTGGAACTCCCGACGTGGCCCAGAGTACACCTGGGAACGCGAAGACCAAATGAAAGAAAAGTACCCCCAGTTATTCGGAACCAATGCATCCACTACTGAGGCTGAAGCTACTACTACTGAATTTCGGGACGAAATTCCAAATCAACGGGGGGATGATGTAACACCCCAGGAAAACCAGTGAACAATACAGCTTACCTAGCTTCCTCAGTGAGTGCGTACCAAATTTCGGGACGAAATTTCGTTTAAGTTGGGGATAATGTGACAACTCGAATTTCCAAGATTCTAATTCGCATTTATTGCACGTCCTTGTTTTGTTTAGTTGTTAATTGTGCAAATAATTGGCTATGAAATTGTATACGCTTTGGTGCAATAAACCGTAGTGTGTGATTGTACATGGTTGTTTGTTAATTATGAAAGATTTTTCATATATATAAACTTGGTGATGAAACTGTGAAATTGTTGTGAGATGGTGTACTTGTGTAAAATATAACAATAGAGGGTGTAAAGAGTCATTAGTGAAACATAAATAATACTTAACCCTAATCTCCTTCCCTAATCATTCACTAATCATCACAAGAATAAAAAACACGTACTTTCACTTCCTCTAATCCTCTCTTTAACACCTTCTCATCATTCTTGGATTCACAAGTTCTTTGCATCAAGTTTGATTGCCAATCCATCTAGAATCGAATCAAGGTAATTGTTTAATCATTGTTTGTGATTGTTTGATTGTTATTGATCCTTGATTATGTGATTCATGGTAAAAACCCTAGTTCTCCATATATGATAGTTCTGTGGATGTTGATTGAATCATGATTATTGTGAAATAATATTGATCAGTGGTGTAATCGTATGCTTATGTCAAGATGCTTTGCATGATATAACTGTTGAATGAATTGGATGAATGATGTTCGTAATTAGGGTTTCACGATCAAGGAGAAATGAAAACGTAACTGATGGAATGATAGAACGTAACTGTTTCAATTGTGTTTGCTAGTTGCATGAGTTTTAACCATGAAATCTTGCCCGACTTTTGAACATGTCTGAGTTTTATAAAGCGAACATTGTCTGAGTTTTATAACATTATGAATAGTCCGAAGTATATATATATAAGACTTGAAGTCCGATCTTTATAATACACAAAAGGCCCGAGCTTTTGTATTGTTTGATGTCCGAGGTTTATAAGTAGCAGATGGCCCGAGTTTCCCTTACAATTTGACAAGTCCGAGTTTCACTATGGTAACACCTTGTCCGAATTTATAAGAAGCTATAGGTCCGAAGTCCTTGTTATGCTTGATGTCCGAGTTTTGTGTGTCAACATGAATGGCCGAGCTTTAACAATGTGGAGTCCGAGTTTCATAAACACACATATGGTCCGAGTTTTAGAAGGCCATATGGTCCGAGTTTTGTGGTAGCTAAGTGTCCGACTTTTGATTATTATATTGGTCCGAGGTTTGGGCTCCCAATCTTGTCCGAGCTTCTTATGCATAATGGGTCCGAGTTTGTTATTGTCAAGTGATCCGAGTTTGTGGCCTTCTTCCCCTTAGCCCGACTTTTGTGAAGGGACACCCCCTGTCCGAGTTTTGAGGGGGGGTGTTACTCTTATCCGACCTTTGTGGATGTTAACCTATCCGAGTTAACTCATGGGTTGTCCGATTTCCTCTGTTGAGCCTTGCTTAATGTGTTAACTTGTGTTATGAGTCTGACCTTCTTTAAAGACATCACTAATCCGAATTTCGTTGCAATGATGTTTAATATGACTTGTGTTAATGCCGATATAATCTGAGTTTACCATCTGTGTACTGTATGATACAATAACAGTATGTTGTGTTCTGTTCTGCATGATATGATACCATATGTTGTGTTCTGTTCTGCATGATATGATACCATATGTTGCTGTAATTATTGTATATTACTGTGTTTATGTGCAAACCATGTCAGATGAGTATGTAATCGATTATCACACACAGTCGATTGAACACCAAGACTTGTAAACCCTAATTGATAATTGATTTCAAACACTTACATCATATCATGTGCAATATATCCTAGGTCGTGGGTAACGGACTTAGACATTTGATAAACCCTAGAGCATAGCATACCGAGCAAACCAAGGTGAGTTCACACAGCCAAGGCATGGGGTTCCCAAGGTGGGAATGGGATTGGATTACTTTATTGTACGTACTCAGTTGATAGAACCTAACGATAAGGATACGACTAGACTAGTAACACTTATTGAACTGATCTTCGCACACCTGCCAAGGGTTGGCCGCGATATTATGACTGACTTCGCACACCTGCCTTTGGAAGGCCGCGAACTGAATTTACTAATCTTCGCATACCTGCCTGGTAGGCCGCGATACAGGTAAACCTAGTCTAGAATACACGGGATGAACATCCCCCTAGTATCTTCGCATACCTGCCTGGGAGGCCGCGATGGAAACTAATACGATACATGACATAACGAACGAACATACTACTACTCACACTAAACTATTACTGAACTGTTAACTGTGAACTCGCTCAACTAGTTGTTGATCCTCTGTTACATGCCTTGCAGGTCGTTAGATACACGGGGCTTGCACAGGGAGGAGCAGGTCGTTGTGGAGCATGGATCGTGGATGTTTTGCTAAACTTTATAACACTTAAACTTATTACATACTTTGGGTTTCATGATTATGCTTCCGCTACTTAAAAACTATGATTATGTTTTGATCACCTATCGTATTGAATGATTGGTTTATATTTATGATACTTGATATTAATTACATGTTCAATATGATTGGTGGCTTGATCCTGGTCAGTCACGCTCCCAAGCGGTGGTACTCCGCGTGTGGATTTTGGGGGTGTGACAGTGTGTTTGTTTATGTTTTACATTTTCCATGATTTGACTTTTGTTCGACTTTAACTCTACATCGCTTTCTAGAGAATTATACGCAAACTGGTGCGTAAACATACTCAGTTTAATGCGACAAATACTCCGGAATATCAAAATATACTCAACATACCTTAAATAACCTTTACATAACTTAGAAATAAGTTTTGAAGGCTTTGATATGGTAAAAACAAGTTAATTATTCGCTTACAGGGACTAAAATTGACAAACTGCGAAAGTATGCCAATTTGAACTGTAACAGACGTTCCGGAACATGACCATAAGTTAAACATAACATAAATATCCTTTACATAGCTTATAAATAGGCTTTGAGGGGTTCGGTGTGCTAAAATAAAATTTTGGATCATTCAGGGACTAAAAGTGTCAAAAAGTGCATAAGTTTGCATTTTCGCGCATAACTTACGTTCTGAATACATCCGGACATCAAAAAATGTATGTACGCATCATAATATTATGCCTTAGTGTTTGGCATAAGAAAAATCCATTCGTCGCGCATTTTAGATCGTTTTTCACGCTTGTGCGCATTCCGTCGTAATTAACCGAACATCGCGATCGTACGGCCAAACGAACCAACATCCGGCATATTTTTGAGCATGTTTCAAGTCTTCAATGTTTAAGCATCAATTTAGGGCCTTAAAGATGGCTTAACGGGCCTTAAACATGTCGGAAATGGCCTTAAACCACAACAGGGACCTAAACTATCATTTCTGGAAGTTGGTTGCAGATCAGAACTCCCAGGCGGCCCGCGTAAGCCCAGGGTGATCTCTTACGCGGCCCGTGTCAGCCTCCCAGACCAGATTCAATGTTTTTAAACAATTTGTAACACCCTTTCAATCACCCAAAGGGCAATGCCACTTGTCAAATTCTTATGGTGGGGGCAAAATAAGTTACCACAACACTGCGACAAGTGTACGGGTGGGATCGTGGCACGATATTCAAGAAACGATCCTAACGGTCTTGCATATCCTATAAATACCCCCCCCCCCCATTTTGGTTTAAAACCCACAAATCTGATCTAAAAGCTCTAAGTTGATGCCATTGCTTCATACCTGAGCTCCTGGATCAAGATTAGCTTTCGGGAACCCTTCGTAAGTGTTCTTTCGTTCTTTTATCGCTTTCTAGTCCTAAAGTCAAACTATGTTTGACTTTCTGTATTGACCAGCTTATGGTCAACACGAAGTTCGTTTGAACTTCATAACGTGAGCGTGATCACAATGGTTATAGTCCCTAGTGACTACACCTACTGATTACCACGTTATCTAGGCTCAGTGACGAGTCGTAGTTTCAGCCAACATGCGTATTCTTATGTATTTTGTAACCAAACTACTCACTGGTATCAAAACCGATTGTTTTGATACCAAACCTGTTTTGTAAACTTAGTTAAGCATGTTTTAACATGCTTAGCTCATCACTTTTAGTTTAGTGCTTATATAGGGTCGTAAGGTAAGCGATCTGAACAATCGCTTATACTTTTGAACCCGACCCATTTGGTCAATCATTAGGATCCGACCAAGCACATTAGGTGACCATAGTTATATAGGGAATAACCTCCCGAGGTTATACCTTATGGTCACAACGTTAGGCGTTCAAAACGCGTTTTACGCGAACGACGCGTTAAAGTAGCATAAGCTACCTAAACGGGTCGTAATGGGTCGTAAGCACTTAGGTTAGGTTTCATTTTAGTATGTAGGCTTTGTTAAACCATATTACACGAGTCTCTATACTTGTATGGTTTACGAACCCTCATTCTATCCAATCCTCCGATATAGGTCCGGTATATTAACATAGTTACCTATTCTAAGGTGCCATTTGATATCCGTGATCTCTAGCATTGTTTGGTTGTTATACAAGGACTTCAAAGCAATCTCAGGTGAGTACATTGAACCCCATCGTTTAAATGTTTTCAAGGTGTATATGTGAGCACATATACCCCTCTTTTACTGTTTTCAAACTGTTTTGGGGTGAAACACATGTGCCTACTTGTTACTTTCGTGCCTTTCATGCTTTTACATCATATACTTGCTATGCTCATTGGTACACTATTAGTACATGATTTACATTGCATTGTTTCGCTATGTATGTTTACTTAGCATACTTAGTACATTGTTTTACTTTACATTTCTGCTATGTATGTTGACTGATAGCATGCTAGCACATTGATTTACACGACTTTTCTGCTTTGTATGTTAACTTAGCATACTTAGTACATTGTTTTCATATAACATGTTTCACATTTGCTATGACATTTGGTTTGCACAAACGGGACTTATATACGTTCATAAACATTAGCTACGCCGCTCGGTAGTAAGTAGTGGTACCATAGGACTTGACAAATCCCATTCCTGACATCCCGGGTTTGTTTGGATGTAAGGAATGACTGAATCCGAAAACATTTCTTTTGATAACCTTGACTTAGGGTTATCCGACTGTCTCAAGGCTTGAATGTATGCGTTAACTAACCACATAAATGTTTGTATCAATGTAACATGCATTTACTTTGCAAAACATAACTTTTCGATTTATTCAAAATACTCTGTTTTGTACACTTCTACATTTGTATTATGTGATAATACTTTACTTACAATACATAACATTTGTTACACATTACTTGACTACATTTGGACTTCTTAACATTTGACTTGGTTTATACGAGGACTTTTTGACAATTGGTTTAAACAATGGATTTTATACATTGGTGGTTTGTTTAAATGATTTAAGTAACGAGACGTGTAATATGATACAAGCATGGTGGATACGCCGCTGGTACTTCCTATATATAAGTGTTTGTATGGTATTACATATAGTAGCGTTATTTGAATCATTTTAATTTAGACAAATAACATGTCACACCCCCAAAATCCACACGCGGAGTACCACCGCTTGGGAGCGTGACGTGACCAGGATCAAGCCATCAATCATATCAAACATAGCATTTAATAATAATAAAAGTCATTAAGTAGTTCATCAAGACATGATCGATGTTTCAAACCAAGCATTGTTTAAGTAGCGGAAGCATTGTTATAAACTCAAGTTAAAATACTGAAATGTCATAAGTGTCCAACAAAGTATTACGATCCTTGTCCACAACGACCGGCTCCTCTTTGTGCAAGCTCCATGTACCTAACGATCTGCAAGGCATGTAACAGAATGATCAACAAACTAGTTGAGCGAGTTCACAGTAAGTAAGTGCGTACAGTAAGTAACGGGTGGCACTACTGGGCCGATAGTAAGTTATATAGGTGGGGGCTTCCCATGTTATGTGACCACTAGACTATTCGTATTAACTACTCGTATCATCCCTGTTCTTCTTCCGAGAACAGTAGCGCGTATGGGGTGTACGTAGGTTTTACGTACGTATCCTTCATAACCGAGGATAGGAGACGCGGGGGTGTACGTGGGTTTCACGTACGTATCCTTTGTACCGAGGATAGAAGTAAGTAATGCGTACACGTAGGTTTTACGTGCGTGCCTGACATCCGAGGCAGTAATTGGCATATGACCACGTAGGTGTTATCCTAACCTACGGAACCGTCCTGACATCCGAGGATCATGGTAGGTGATAGTCTAGGAAAGCATATGTACGTTCTTAGTCAATTGGAATCTTTATCCCATTCCCACGACCCGGGAATCCCATGCCTTAGTAGGAGTGTGAACTCACCTGGGTTTGCTCGGCAGACAGTATAATGCTCAAGTATACAAGTAAGGAATCAACCACGTCCTATCATGGTTACTATGCAAGTTAGGTTCTTATGTAGCACGTTTGTATCACGTATGGTATCAAGTATAATCATGGCAAATCACATAACAGTATCAGCAGTTCATATCAAGTAACGAGTCCAAGTAGTCGGCCCAATTAACATAAGCAGTCCAATTAGCATCTATGCAAACAAGTCCAATAACATAACAGTCATAAGGTTGGGCCCGTGACAGCGTAGGCCCAAAACAGTGTGCGTGTAAATGATGGTCTCGAGTCGCAACGGAGATCTCGAGTCGCAACCGGAGATTAGGAGTCGCAACAGCTGGTTACGAGTCGCAATGGAGATCTCGGTTCATCATGGTCTGGTTACGAGTCGCAACGGGACTCGCAACCGTGGTCTCGGCTGGTGCTGTTTGTGGTCTCGAGTGGGGTTCCGACTCGCAACGAGTGATACCGAGTCGCAACCGTGTGTGTAACTGGTTTTCCTGATTTCATGCAGATCAGTTACAATCACATAATAGTTTCCAATTATACTCAACTCAATCAACAGATTTCTAACAATTCGTTTAGCATGATATCGATCAAACAAGGTATTTTATCAAGAACTCTCAAGAACCCTAACAATCATATGAACAATTCTTAACAATTCGCATGAGCATATATCATAACATTTAATCCGAATCGTCTAGCACATCTACTGATTACAAGCATTCCGATTACCATTTAACTTATATCATACCATCCGATTTCTTGTGACCCTTGACTATACACATGAGCCGATTAACATCATACAAAACACATATATCCGATTTCATGAGCAAGCCAATTACATGAACCTTATCTATCATCGACCCAATCTAATAATATCATACACAACAAGTTTCGGTATCAAGCAATCATCAACATACAAATCATAACACACAATCAATCAATACAAAATCACTAACCGGATTGGAGAAGAAACAAGGGTGATCCAAATAGAATTCTTGTGCCGTCGGGTTCCAAGCAACGAGAGGGAGAGAGAGTTTGTGTGTGTGTTGCAAAGATTGTAAAACTCAAACCCTAAGATGTGTGTATGAACATATACGTGTGAGGTGAGGGTGGGCCGAAACCTCACTTGGGCCGGCTTGTGATCTCGAGTCCCTTACATGGACCGAGTGGGTTTGCAAACAATAGTAAAGCCCAATTGATTTATGGATCGGGTGTAGTGTTGTGTGATCCAATAACGCAACATTTAAACATTTAACCGTAACATTCATTTAATCAAATAAGGTTCACATAAACACATATCGTTACACAAAGCAAGTCTAAAGTTCGAGTTGTCACATTATCCCCAACTAATTGGAAATTTCGTCCCGAAATTTGGTATGCACTCACTGAGGAAGCTAGGTAAGTTATAGCATTCACTGGTTTTCCTGGGGTGTCACATCCTCCCCCCGTTGATCTGGAATTTCGTCCCGAAATTCCGAAGTAGTAGCTTCATCCTCAGTAGTGGTAGCATTGGTTTCGAATAACTGGGGGTACTTTTCTGTCATTTTGTCTTCGCGTTCCCAGGTGTACTCTGGGCCACGTTTGGAGTTCCAGCGAACTCGAACAAGAGGGATTCTCTTGCTTTTGAGGACCTTCACATCCCGGTCCGTGATTTCTACTGGTTCCTCGACGAACTGCAACCGCTCGTCGATAGTGAGTTCCTTAAAAGGAATGATGAGGTTTTCATCTGATAGGCACTTCTTTAAGTTCGATACGTGAAAGACATTGTGAACTGCTCCGAGTTCAGCTGGTAGGTTCAACTTGTAGGCTACCTTGCCAATCTTTTCTAAGATTTCGAATGGTCCGACGTACCGCGGATTCAGTTTGCCCCGTTTGCCAAAACGTACCACACCCTTCCAGGGTGAAACTTTCAATAAAACCCGGTCTCCGACCTCAAATTCCAAAGGCTTTCTACGCTTGTCCGCGTAGGCTTTCTGACGGTCGCGTGCTGCCGCCATGCGTTGCCGTATCTGTGCTATCTTTTCTGTGGCGTCCACTACAATCTCTGGACCCGTAATCTGACTATCCCCCACCTCTGCCCAACAGAGAGGTGACCGGCATTTACGTCCGTACAATGCCTCAAATGGAGCGGCTTGAATGCTGGTATGGTAACTGTTATTGTACGAGAACTCCACCAAAGGGAGGTGCTTTTCCCAGCCGTTGCCGAAATCGGTAACGCATGCCCGAAGCATGTCTTCTAGAGTTTGGATCGTTCGCTCAGACTGCCCATCCGTCTGAGGATGATATGCTGTGCTCATGTCTAATCGTGAGCCGAAAGATTTATGCATTGCTTGCCAAAGCTCTGACGTGAATCGTGCATCGCGATCCGAAATAATAGAGGTGGGCACTCCGTGCCTCGAAACAACTTCTTTGAGATAGACGTCTGCGAGAGTGGAGAACTTGTCCGTTTCCTTAATCGGCAGGAAGTGTGCAGACTTGGTGAGTCGATCAACTATGACCCATATTGTATCGTTCCCACGCTGAGATCTAGGTAAGCCGGTAACAAAATCCATGGAAATTTCTTCCCATTTCCATTGAGGTATCTTAGGCTGCTGAAGTAGACCAGCTGGTTTCTGATATTCAACCTTGACTCTCGCACAGGTCAAGCATTTTCCAACGTACGTAGCGATGTGGGCCTTCATGCTAGGCCACCAATAAGTAGTGCTGATGTCGTGGTACATTTTATCTGACCCTGGATGTACTGAGTAGCGAGACTTGTGAGCTTCATCCATTACAAGTTCGCGTAGACCGCCATAAAGTGGGACCCAAATACGCCCCGTTACATAGTAGGCGCCGTCTGCCTTCTGTTCCATTTGTTGCCGTGAGCCGCGTAAGGCTTCAGCCTTGACGTTTTCGGGTTTCAGTGCTTCTGTCTGAGCAGCTCGTATCTGAGCAGGAAGGCTAGACTGAATCGTAAGCTGTAGCGCTCGCACGCGCCGTGGTAGAGTGTCTTTTCTAAGGGCATCAGCCACAACATTGGCTTTGCCTGGATGGTACTTGATAGCGCATTCGTAATCGTTGAGTAACTCGACCCATCGTCGTTGACGCATGTTCAAATCCTTTTGCTTAAGGATATGCTTGAGACTCCTGTGATCGGTGTAAATCGTGCACCTGGTACCGTACAGGTAGTGTCGCCATATCTTAAGCGCGAAAACAACAGCTCCCAGCTCTAAGTCGTGCGTCGTGTAGTTGCGTTCATGAACCTTGAGTTGACGAGAAGCGTAGGCTATCACTTTATCACGTTGCATCAATGCACAACCCAGACCCTGTATTGATGCGTCACAGTATACCACGAAGTCTTCTGTGCCCTCTGGCAATGAAAGAATAGGTGCGCTGCAGAGTCTATCCTTTAGATACTGAAAAGCAGTCTCCTGTGTGTTGCCCCAACGGTAGGTGACACCCTTCTATGTCAGTAGCGTAAGTGGTTGCGCGATTTTTGAAAAGTCTTTAATAAACCGTCTGTAGTATCCTGCCAAACCCAAGAATTGGCGTATTTCTGTCGGTGTACGCGGTGCAGGCCAGTTTCTGATCGAATCAACCTTGGATGGATCGACGTGAATCCCGTCCTTGTTTACCACGTGGCCTAAGGAGTGGACTTCACGAAGCCAGAAGTCGCATTTAGAAAGCTTAGCGTACAGCTGTTCCTTCCGAAGGAGTTCCAAAATAAGACGAAGATGCTGCTCGTGCTCCTCCTGACTCTTGGAGTATATTAAGATGTCGTCGATGAAAACAATGACGAACTTGTCGAGATAGAGTTTGCACACCCTGTTCATAAGATCCATGAATACTGCAGGTGCGTTCGTAAGTCCGAACGGCATAACCAAGAACTCGTAGTGACCATAGCGAGTTCTGAATGCTGTCTTAGAGACGTCCTCCTCGCGGACTCTCAGTTGATGATATCCTGACCGTAGGTCAATCTTGGAATAGTAACACGACCCTTGCAACTGGTCGAATAAGTCGTCTATGCGTGGAAGAGGATAACGGTTCTTCACCGTCACCTTGTTCAGTTCCCTGTAGTCTATACACATCCTGAACGTACCGTCTTTCTTTTTCACGAAAAGCACTGGAGCTCCCCAAGGCGAAGAGCTTGGACGAATGAAACCCTTTTCCAAGAGCTCTTGTAGCTGCTTTGACAGTTCCTCCAATTCTGATGGAGCTAGACGATATGGTGCGCGAGCTATGGGTGCTGCTCCTGGAGCGAGCTCGATCTGAAATTCGACCTGACGATGAGGCGGTAAGCCAGGTAAATCTTCAGGAAACACCTGAGGGAAGTCACGTACGACTGGTATATCCTCCAATTTCTTTTCCTTTACTGATGCGTCTGAAACAAGAGCCAAAATGGCTGTGTGACCTTTACGTAAGCACTTCTGAGCCTTCAAGAATGAGATGATGCCAACCACTGCACCACTCTTGTCGCCTTGAACTTCAAAAGGTTCCTGAACAGAACGAGGAATGCGAATAATCTTCTCGCTGCATAGGATTTCTGCCTGGTGTTGGGATAACCAATCCATCCCAATCACGACGTCGAAACTTCCCAAAACTATGGGAATGAGATCAATAGAAAAGGCTTGACCAGCTAGAATAAGGTTACAACCCTGAACTACGTGCGTGGCTTCTAGACTTTTACCGTTAGCTAACTCTACTACATGTTTGGTGGGTAAAAGTGTTGGTGCACGTTTTAGCAGTTGACACATTTTCACAGACATATAGCTTGTATCCGCACCCGAATCAAACAAAACAGTAACGTAAATATTGTCGAGGAGAAACTTACCCATAACAACGTTGGGATCGTTCACTGCGTCGCCACGACCTAGTACGAATGCACGGCCCCTTACCTCGTTGCCGTTGTTGTTTCCCCCATTGTTGTTGTTGCCATTGCCCTGATTGTTGGTGTTGTTGTTCTGGTTCCTGTTGAGCTGTGGGCAGTGTCTCTTGATGTGGCCTTCAGCACCACAATGGTAGCATCCCTTGTTGCCCTGTTGTTGGTTAGGCTGAGCGTGAGGCTGCTGCTGATTTTGGTTCGCAGGACGAAGGCTTCTACAGTCTTTGGCCTCGTGACCCGTCTTGAGGCATCTTTGACAACGACCCTTGTTACACTGACCGTTGTGGTGCTTGTTGCAGTTGTTGCACTTTGGAAGATTTCCGCGATATCCACCCTGCCTGTGGCTACCTGACGACTGCTGGTTAGGGCTTTGATAGTTGTCAGTCTTTCGCTGCTGATTCTGGGACTGAACCGAAACTGATGCTTTGCTTGAATCCCCCTCCCATTTCCTCTTGTTGTCACTGAGAGTAACGGGAGTAGCTGAAGGTGTGACTGTAGTAGTAGCGCTGGCACGCTTAGGCAGTTTATTCTGTTCCACTGCCTGATCGGTGATGCGATGAGCGAGGCGTTGGATTTCCTGGATGTTTTCGAGGTTAGCCGACGTCACGTGGCTCTGAATTTCTGGCGCCAATCCCTTGAGATACAACTCAATGCGCTTGTATGGAGGGTCCACCATAGTTGGACACAGCACGGCCAGCTCGTTTGACCGCTTGGTATACGCTTCAATCTCCGACCCAACCATTTTCAGATTATACAGCTCGTTTTCTAGCTTGTGAATATCTTCACGCGTACAATACTCTCTCTTGATGAGTTCCTTAAAATCGTTCCATGGGGTGGCGTTAGCAGCTGCCAACCCAAGAATCTGCACCTGCGCGTTCCACCAGGTTAGCGCGATTCCTTCCAAGGTGCCAGTAGCAAACTTGACCTTGCGAGCTTCAGGGCACTCGCACATCTCGAATACTGATTCTAGCTTCTCGAACCAGTGGAGGAGTCCAACCGCTCCTTCTGTGCCGCTGAAAGAGTTTGGACGACAGTCCATGAAGTTCTTGAAAGTGCAGACAGGCTGCTGCGCGTGTTGACCTATTGTGTACGAATAGGACGAAGTTAAATACAAGAGTGAATGTAGGATCTAGGGATCCTAGTGTGTGCCTATACTGCAGGGTATACTACCTGCTTGAGCTGCTGCAACTGCCGCGGCAACTTGGGCTTGAACAAGAGCCTCTAACTGGGCTTGTGTCATGTTAATTCTTCCAGCCATTGATCTTCATGTCAAAGGCGAAATAGGTGAGAAAAGTTCGCGAATAGTGCGATGACAGAAAAGCGTAAGCACATAAGGGTTCTTAAGCAATAGCAAATAGTGAGCATTGTAGTCTAAGCATACCACGAGCAAAGTTCTAAGTAATTCTAGCAAGTAGGCAATAAACATAAACCTTATTACCTAAAATGTCGAGTCTTGCACGTGGAGCGAAGCGTCGTTGTGGATCGTTGAGAGCACTGTTCTGGTTATAGTCCGGTTTTAATAAAAACTTTTTCCCGTATTAAAACCAAGTTCTCTATAACCAATGGCTCTGATACCAATCTGTCACACCCCCAAAATCCACACGCGGAGTACCACCGCTTGGGAGCGTGACGTGACCAGGATCAAGCCATCAATCATATCAAACATAGCATTTAATAATAATAAAAGTCATTAAGTAGTTCATCAAGACATGATCGATGTTTCAAACCAAGCATTGTTTAAGTAGCGGAAGCATTGTTATAAACTCAAGTTAAAATACTGAAATGTCATAAGTGTCCAACAAAGTATTACGATCCTTGTCCACAACGACCGGCTCCTCTTTGTGCAAGCTCCATGTACCTAACGATCTGCAAGGCATGTAACAGAATGATCAACAAACTAGTTGAGCGAGTTCACAGTAAGTAAGTGCGTACAGTAAGTAACGGGTGGCACTACTGGGCCGATAGTAAGTTATATAGGTGGGGGCTTCCCATGTTATGTGACCACTAGACTATTCGTATTAACTACTCGTATCATCCCTGTTCTTCTTCCGAGAACAGTAGCGCGTATGGGGTGTACGTAGGTTTTACGTACGTATCCTTCATAACCGAGGATAGGAGACGCGGGGGTGTACGTGGGTTTCACGTACGTATCCTTTGTACCGAGGATAGAAGTAAGTAATGCGTACACGTAGGTTTTACGTGCGTGCCTGACATCCGAGGCAGTAATTGGCATATGACCACGTAGGTGTTATCCTAACCTACGGAACCGTCCTGACATCCGAGGATCATGGTAGGTGATAGTCTAGGAAAGCATATGTACGTTCTTAGTCAATTGGAATCTCTATCCCATTCCCACGACCCGGGAATCCCATGCCTTAGTAGGAGTGTGAACTCACCTGGGTTTGCTCGGCAGACAGTATAATGCTCAAGTATACAAGTAAGGAATCAACCACGTCCTATCATGGTTACTATGCAAGTTAGGTTCGTATGTAGCACGTTTGTATCACGTATGGTATCAAGTATAATCATGGCAAATCACATAACAGTATCAGCAGTTCATATCAAGTAACGAGTCCAAGTAGTCGGCCCAATTAACATAAGCAGTCCAATTAGCATCTATGCAAACAAGTCCAATAACATAACAGTCATAAGGTTGGGCCCGTGACAGCGTAGGCCCAAAACAGTGTGCGTGTAAATGATGGTCTCGAGTCGCAACGGAGATCTCGAGTCGCAACCGGAGATTACGAGTCGCAACAGCTGGTTACGAGTCGCAATGGAGATCTCGGTTCATCATGGTCTGGTTACGAGTCGCAACGGGACTCGCAACCGTGGTCTCGGCTGGTGCTGTTTGTGGTCTCGAGTGGGGTTCCGACTCGCAACGAGTGATACCGAGTCGCAACCGTGTGTGTAACTGGTTTTCCTGATTTCATGCAGATCGGTTACAATCACATAATAGTTTCCAATTATACTCAACTCAATCAACAGATTTCTAACAATTCGTTTAGCATGATATCGATCAAACAAGGTATTTTATCAAGAACTCTCATGAACCCTAACAATCATATGAACAATTCTTAACAATTCGCATGAGCATATATCATAACATTTAATCCGAATCGTCTAGCACATCTACTGATTACAAGCATTCCGATTACCATTTAACTTATATCATACCATCCGATTTCTTGTGACCCTTGACTATACACATGAGCCGATTAACATCATACAAAACACATATATCCGATTTCATGAGCAAGCCAATTACATGAACCTTATCTATCATCGACCCAATCTAATAATATCATACACAACAAGTTTCGGTATCAAGCAATCATCAACATACAAATCATAACACACAATCAATCAATACAAAATCACTAACCGGATTGGAGAAGAAACAAGGGTGATCCAAATAGAATTCTTGTGCCGTCGGGTTCCAAGCAACGAGAGGGAGAGAGAGTTTGTGTGTGTGTTGCAAAGATTGTAAAACTCAAACCCTAAGATGTGTGTATGAACATATACGTGTGAGGTGAGGGTGGGCCGAAACCTCACTTGGGCCGGCTTGTGATCTCGAGTCCCTTACATGGACCGAGTGGGTTTGCAAACAATAGTAAAGCCCAATTGATTTATGGATCGGGTGTAGTGTTGTGTGATCCAATAACGCAACATTTAAACATTTAACCGTAACATTCATTTAATCAAATAAGGTTCACATAAACACATATTGTTACACAAAGCAAGTCTAAAGTTCGAGTTGTCACATAACATTTTATACAAATAACATATCTTCCACAAGACATTGCTTTACAAACAATTCCTTTTACTCAACTCATTTTACTTGGTTATTTCTTTAACCGTGTATTACTCTTTTACGTATACATATCATCTGATCTTGTCGCTTTTCATACGATTTACAAAACAAAACAATTTACAAGGTTCATGGCTGACTGTTATTAAACGTTTTCTTTAAACCCAAGTCATGAATCCTGTTTTCACAAAACCTATGTATCTCACAGGCATTTTTATGCTGACGTACCTATTTTCACATGTGTTTTCAAGAGCTTTTGCATAGAACGATGATCATGACACTAGGGCGGACCTGTGCCTTAGAGAGTTAAAACGAAGATAGAACTAGACTAATTATGTTCTGAACTCTTTATTTCCTGTTTTTGAGACAATATAACACTCTTGTTGATAAATAAAATATAACTTTGTATGCCATGGTTGTGAAACAATTAATTCTATTACAACACTCCCCGACGTTTCCGCCACGCCTGGTTGTCCCACGTGGTCGGGGTGTGACAGTTACTCATTCTTAGAACGGAGTCAGTCTTTTCTTCCTAACAAACAAATGCAATGGCACCTCCTGTGCCATCAAAATTCAATGGCTTGCAGTCCCGGAACTGTTTATAGGTGCAGCCAGTTGGAGGGTTATTTTTGGAAGTGCCACCACTGTGTTCGGAGCGGAGGGCTTCATGTCGAGCAATTGCCTGAGAGATGCATTCTTGAAGCTCAGATTCTGTCCTTGGTAACGTACTGGTGTCTATGTCTCGTCTGGGCGACATTCTCTTCTGTCAAAAGGTATGAGGTAGGTTAGACAACATTCCATAATTGTCTATAAGGTACATATCACCATAAGCAAACATGTAATCACCCAATACCACATGCATATATAATCAACAATGTATGAGCGAGGAAACAATTACTGAGCTTTCATATTGGCTTGGCATCTTGACTTATTGTTTGTAATGGAAAACAAAATGAACTCGAGGCTACATCGCCTCGGTCATACAAGTTTCATAAAGTGGTAGTTGTTCACGTAGGGGTGATAGAGAGTGTAGCGTCACTAAATCTTTTTGAATGTTATCCATCTTCACTTGCTTAAACATCGGTTCTCCAACGTCTCGTACACGGGTAGAAGTGTCAGACACGAAGTAGGCAAAGTCATGTTTCCTTCTTTATAAAGTGCTAAAGCAATAGTCTATGTATTGTTCTACCAGATAAAGGTGTGAACACCTATAGATTATTTTTGGAGGGATGGTGATCATTAACCTGACCTACAGAGTCCACCAGGATTTCCATGCACTACAAGTTGTTATTATGTGGGCCCCCGTAATAATAAATTGTCTTGCACAGTTACCCCAATTTTCTCTCGTCCAAGCAGATGATCAATCAAGGAGGGGACACTACTATCCTTATACCTTTGTCATAGAAAGGACCATTACGGTGGTCCACGCACTAACACTCGTTATCGTTACGCACGAATAGGCACGATGATTAAACTTAATAGGAATAAGGAGAATTCGTAGTATTTGGAGGGGCACCTTCAAGATGAATACTTCATCTTCCTTTTCTGGTCAAATGTGTCGTTAATCTTGCTTCACAAATGCCGCAGGGATCTCGTCCCGCTGATTAAGAAGTTGTCCAAGGTTGCCGCCTCTGCCTCGTCGTCACCACCGTAGTCAGGCACCTTCACGATCAAGAGGGAAGAGCAGCCATCTCTTACAGAAACAAGCTCAGAATCTCATTTGGTGATCACTCCAGCCATGAGCTTTGCAATGAACGCGAGGTCGATAGCTTCGTCGTGCGAGTTAAGTACAGTAATAGAGTTCGGAGTCGAAGGTATCTTGTTCACGTCAACAATTATTCCGTACGCTTATTCGTATGTATGTATCAGTAAACAACTATGTTACTTAGCATAAACAGGAATTTCGATGCATCATATCACGTATAACTCTCGTTTATCCTTTGGGGGGGGGTGGGTCATTTTCTCTTTGGCAAGCCTAACTCATGTAGATTATGCCTTAGTTGGCACCTTATTTTGGGGTATTCCCTATTAAGGTCCTTGCCTTGTCTCTTCTTTGAAAATTGTTTGACTCATGGATCTTGACACTTATGTGAATGCAATGAAAAACCTTTTTGTAAAAATGTTTTTGTGAGAGAGTTCTAGTGATTGTAGTCTAGACTCGAGAAGGAATCCAAGTTCACTACAATTGAAGCTCTGATACCAAACTGTCACACCCTGACTTTTGCGGAAGTGTATGATGTGTGACTGGTTTAATATCATTGCATTTAATCGTAATAAACAACTACATGATCAAAACGATGTTCATCCATTCATAAAATTTGGGTATTACAAACACCGGTTATTTGAGTTTTTAAAACACAACCTTCGACTAGGTTACAAACCAACAAAAGTGGATGACATCTAAACTTGAAGTCTACTTCTAGTTACGACACCCGCGCCCAAGATCCATCGTGTCACCTGAAATACATGTAATTTTGGAAAACATCAATAAAAGTTGAGCGAGTTCATGCGTTTTGTGTGAGTACTGTAATCTTGTAAATCCTTGAGAGACTCCTTTGTAAACAGGTATGAAAAGCGTGTATGAACATAAATATTTTACAAGGACTTTAAGGCATGTGAGGACATAGGGAGTACTCGTAATGAGTAGGCTTAAACCCTTGTCGATTTCCCTCGACCATGTAGAATTTCCCTTCGACTATGTCAATTTACCTTGACTATGTCAATTTCCCTTGACTATGTCGATTTCCCTTGACTATGTCGATTTCCCTCGACTATATCGATTACCCTCGACTGGGACACCGAAGCACTTAAGAAATCACATGAGGATCATGAGTGGGGCTCGGCCGTACCTGTTAGATCTAACCTCCGTCCTTAATTAAGTATTAATGGCATTTCAATATTAAGTCTATGCTCACATGATCTTGTATTTCATAGGCATTTCATACCGTTTAAGCATTCATAACATGTATTTCACCCCCGAGAGTTATAAAACAAAAAACAATTAAGAGAAAAGGGGGAGCATGAACTCACTGGTTTGCGTCTTCGGTACTCGTAACTCAAATCTCGTCAGCAAACAGGACTACCTACAATGTGCTAGGGTCTATTAGACGAGCGGGCCGTGCCTTGCCTAAGTATTCATGTTTTGAGTTACGTTTCTTTTATATCTTTAACATTATCCAAAGTTATAATTACTTGTTAAAATAATAATTATTTTAACTTTAAATTATTTTTAATTTTGGAATAACAGTTAAACAATATTTTGTAACAATACTTCTCAAGTATTTATTTTCGTATTTCCTTCCCAATGATGGGGGTTTTCTCATGTATGTGTATTCGTATTCTCGTATTTGCAGTTTCGAAAATAATATTTACCCAAAAACGTATTTATAGTTTCCGGAATATTTTGTAAGTTACGTTCTTGCGTTTGATTTCACAATATTAAGTGTGTAACTTATATATTTATTCCTTTGATATTCTTGGTATCATGTTAAGTTATATTATTTTACCCTAAAACAATATAACTATTTCACAAAGTATACAAATATTCACACAAGTGTCTTAATATATATATAGGGGAAGTGTCTTAACTTATATATGAACCTTCCACTTATTCCTTTGTATTTTTGTTACAAAAATTATGGCAAAGTTTATATTGAACACAATAGTTAAAATACACTTGTTAATATTTGCTAGAAAATATTTCTTTAAGTGTTTATATTTTTAGAAAATTTTGCCATAGTTTCCCTTGAAAATGGAGGTGTCAATGCTATCAAAACATATCATTTTCTTTTCAAAAATCAACACACAATAATCAACAATCAACCCTAAACAATATTATACTTACCAAGTGTAAAAACTATTCAATTTACATAACAACATGAACTTAATTTTTCATGAAAACTTGTAGTAACTTGGTAATGTTTTTAGTAGGTCTAGTTATCCTTTAAAGTGTGTTTATTTCTTAATAAACTTCATTCTTGAAAATTTTAGGTGTTTACAACTTGTAAACATATTTTACAAAAACGTTTCTTTATTAAACCATCTTGTTTCTCTAGTGTTTCTACACTTATTTTATCACTAAAAATAGTGTAAGTTTAAGTAAAAACCAAGATCTTCTAAAAATCACATTTTAGACTTGGTTCTTTTAGGAAAACCATTCATTATTCTTGGATCTATAAGTTTAACAACTCACTTGATTATCATTTTTCAAGAAATCATTTTATTTTCAAGTTCATGTTTACACATGAGGATGATCATCTTAATTCTTTAGATAATCATCCTCTCACTTGCTAGATCATGTGTTTAATCACAATCTAGCAAGCTCCTTATGATGATTAACATCACAATCTCAAGAAAACAACAATAAAATATCATTCATACACTAAACAACACTATTTCATCAAGATTTCATCTTATGTAAGCTTTATGTTCATGATTCATGAATATGTCTTTTAGTGTTCTTGTGATTTACAACATAATGCATCTTTTAACCAACTAAAATAGAAGTATCAAAGGGTTACAAAGATCTTACTACTAGCTCTAAGCTAAGTAAGAACACAAGATGAAAATGGAGTGGATAAAAGAAATCGGGAGAGGTCCTTGATGATCCACAAGCTTCACACCTCGTTAGACACCTTCTTACACCTTGTGAATACTTGAGATTGGATGATTGAAGTTGGATGATGATGGTGGTGTGGAGAGGGGTGTTCGGCCGAGAGGAGGGAGAGGGAGAAGGAGGTTGTGGTGTTGAGAAGATGAAGATGCTTATGCCTACTTTTAATCCCTTTAACTCTATTAACCAATGGTTCTTGTGTCTTCAATAGTACTAACAATATCTTTCACAGTCTAAGCAAGATCAAGGTAATCTTAAGAGATCTAGTGAAGATTTGGGGTGGGCCACTCCCCTTGGTGACCGTAATTGTGAAAGGGGGGGGGGGGGGTTATGTGTAAGTTTGAATGAAAATGTAAGTAGTTAGTTGGAGGTTAAGTGTAAAAGTCTAGTGTTTTAAGTGTATCATGCATTATTTAGTATGTTAGAGTGTTCGGGAACCATAACTAGCTCAGAAAAATAAAACAATGCTTCTAGTGATATTTTGGTGTTCCGGGTAATGTCCGGTTGTTCGGTTATATACCGGTTCGTTAAAGTGTCAAACTATTTCATTTAGTGTTCTTTAAGTACGCTTTTGTGACACTTTTAATTCCTAACACTTAGGGAAGCATACAGGACCATTTTGCCATAGTTTTGCACATTACTAGTTTATTAAAATGCTGAATTTTGCTGAAATATGCAGAATTCTGCACTTTGGGTGGATTTTAGGCACTTCCCGGCACTTAAACTATCACCTAGAGAAGCAGTTTTGTGGTCCTTACTTCCCTACACACTAAACTAGTGTAATACGTAGTCTCTGGCTCATACTGGGCCTCAAAATATTGTCTGTCTATGTACTGAACTTCGTCAGCATTTTTAGTTTGTCTGATAATGGTGCCAATTCTGTTCTGTGCATTATTAGAACTATATCATGTTGCACGTAGCATCGATAAAAGTCTCGTAACATGAAATGCCATTGTATGTATATAACAGTAATCAGAAATTCATTTGTCTTGTAAATTAGATCATGCACAGTTTTTAAAGCACAGATTACTGTTTAATTAGTGTACGAAATGTACGGAAAAGTGACAATTGTCACAGTTTGGCCCTTGTTCCTGTAACTCAAATCCTAGCTCGGTATTTCCCGTTTTAGTTTTACACCATTTTGAACCTTCCGACTTTTTTACTCTCAGATCGAGGTTCTCGAAATTGAAAAATCTTCATAAACTAAATCACACGTGTATATCTTGACATTTAAGAGATATACAGTCAAGAAAATCAAGAGCAATGGTGATATATATGCGGATTAGACACCAAAAAATAAACGCTCAAAAATGGCTACAATTGAAGGAGTATGTTTAGTGACGTAATCAGATTCCTAATTGATGGAGAAAGGTCTGGTGGCTAGAAAAGCTGCTTCCAGGAGGTTGTCACATGTTTATGCTCGACGATTCCATTCTTGGGTGGGTGGTTTAGCCCTTGTTCCTGTAACTCTAATCTTAGCCCGGTATATCCCGTTTTAGTTTTTCACCATTTTGAACCTTACGCCTGTTTACTCTCTGATCTAGGTTCTCTGCATTGTAAAATATTCGTAAACTAAATCATACTTGTATATCTTGACATTTAAGAGATATAAAGTCAAGAAAATCAAGAGCAATGGTGATATATATATATATATATGCGGATTAGACACCAAAAAATAAACGCTCAAAAATAGCTACAATTTATGGAATGTGTTTTGTGACGAAATCAGCTTCCTAATTGATGGAGAAAGGTCTGTTGGCAAGAAAAGCTGCTTCCAAGAGGTTGTCAAGTGTTTTTGCTCGACGACTCCATTCTTGGGTGGATGGTTTGGCCCTTATTCCTGTAACTCGAATTTTAGCTCGGTATATCCCGTTTTAGTTTTACACCATTTTGAACATACGCCATTTTTACTCTATGATCGAGGTTCTCGGTATTGAAAAATCTTGGTAAACTAAATCACATGTGTATGTTTACATTTAAAAGATATACAGTCAAGAAAATCAAGAGAAATGGTGATATATATGCGGATTAGACACCAAAAAATAAACGCTCAAAAATGGATACAATTTAAGGAATGTGTTTAGTGACGGAATCAGATACCTAACTGTTGGAGAAAGGTCTGGTAGCAAGAAAAGCTGCTTCCAGGAGGTTTTCACGTGTTTTCGCTCGACGATTCCATTCTTGGGTGGGTGGTTTGGCCCTTGTTCCTGTAACTCGAACCTTACGCCTGTTTTACTCTCTGATCGAGGTTATCGGAATTGAAAAATCTTCGTAAACTAAATCACACGTGTATATCTTGACATTTAAGAGATATACATTCAAGAAAATCTAGAGTAACGGTGATATATATGCGGATAAGGCACCAACAAATAAACACTCAAAAATAGCTACAATTTTAGGTATGTGTTTAGTGAAGGAATCAGATTCCTAACTGATGGAGAAAGGTCTAGTGGTAGAAAAGCTGCGTTTAGGAGGTTGTCACGTGTTTTCGCTCGACGATTCCATTCTTGGGTGGGTGGTTTGGCACTTATTCCTGTAACTCGGATCCTAGCTCGGTATATCCCGTTTTAGTTTTACATCATTTTGAACCTTACGCGTTTTTTACTCTATGGTCGAGGTTCTCGGAATTGAAAAATCTTCGTAAACTAAATCACATGTGTATATGTTGACATTTAAGAGATATACAGTCAAGAAAATCAAGAGCAATGGTGATATATACGCGGATTAGACACAAAAAAATAAATGCTCAAAAAATGTCTACAATTTAAGGAATGTGTTTAGTGACAGAACCAGATTCCTAATTGGTGGAGAAAGGTCTGGTAGCATGAAAAGCTGCTTCCAGGAGGTTATCAAGTGTTTTTGCTCGACGACTCCATTCTTGGGTGGGTGGTTTGGCCTTTGTTCCTGTAACTTGAATCCTAGCTCGCTATATCCCATTTTAGTTCTATACCATTTTGAACCTTACGCCTGTTTTACTCTCTGATCAAGGTTCTCTGCATTTAAAAATCTTCGTAAACTAAATCACACGTGTATATCTTGACATTTAAGAGATATACAGTCAAGAAAATCAAGAGCAATGGTGATATATATGCGGATTAGACAACAAAAAATAAACATTCAAAAAATGGATACCATTTAAGGAATATGTTTAGTGACGGAATCAAATTCTTAATTGATGGAGAAAGGTCTGGTGAAAAGAAAAGCTGCTTCTAGGAGGTCGTCATGTGTTTTCGCTCGACGATTCCATTCTTGGGCGGGTGGTTTGGCCCTTGTTCCTGTAACTCGAATCCTAGCTCGTTATATCCCGTTTTAGTTTTACACCATTTTTAACCTTATGCCTTTTTTACTTGCAGATCGAGGTTCTAGGCATTGAAAAATCTTCGTAAACTAAATCACACGTGTATATGTTGACATTTAAGATATATACAGTCAAGAAAATCAAGAGCAATGGTGATATATATGCAGATTAGACACCAAAAAATAAACGCACAAAAAGGGCTACAATTTAAGGAATGTGTATAATGACTAAATCGGATTCCTAATTGAAGAAGAAAGGTCCGTTGGCAAAAAAAGCTGCTTCCAGGAGGTTACCAGACGTTTTCACTCGACGATTCCATTCTTGGGTGGGTGGTTTGGCCCTTGTTCCTGTAACTCAACTCCTAGCTCGGTATATCCCGTTTTATTTTTACACCATTTTGAACATTCCGACTTTTTTTACTCTCTGGTCGAGGTTCCCAGAATTGAAAAATCTTCGCAAACTAAATCACATGTTTATATCTTGACATTTAAGAGATATACAGCCAAGAAAATCAATAGCAATGGTGATATATACGCGGATTAGACACCAAAAAATAAACTCTCAAAAATGGCTACAATTTAAGGAATGTGTTTAGTGACGGAATCAGATTCCTAATTGATGGAGAAAGGTCTGTTGGCAAAAAAAGCTGCTTCCAGGAGGTTGTTATGTGTTTTTGCTCGACGACTCCGTTCTTGTGTGACAACCCGAACTTTCAAAGTTAGTAGCGGGATCCTAACTCTTCGTTATTTCCCTTTGGTGTGTCGCGCTTGTATCTGTGCCTGTATGTTTTTGTATAACGATTGTGGTAGCCTTGTTAGAATTATATATGTTAGTATAATTGGATGCAATGCATATGTGTTTGTTGGATTAAGAAACCCATGGATAAACCTTAGGCCTGGCCCAAATACGGTTCCACACTATGGTTAGAACCGGCCCATATCGTTGTTTTGATTTGCAAATATAATCGGCCCACCCATTGTGGTAATTACTATATGTAGCCGGCCCAACCTATCATTGTTGTGATTAGTGTTGCAACCAGCCCAAATCCCTTGCCCACATATTTACATATTACGTGAATGATTAAGGGGGCATAGTAGAACACAAACCCTAGGCCCCTAGATTGCGACGGCAGATTTCTTCCCCTTTTTGGTCGAAGCCTTCCTCTCGAAAATCATTCCTTGTGTTTGTTCTACACACCGACAGGTTAGTAGACAATGGATAATTATTTGAGTTTCTTGTGATACTTGTTAGAATTGTAAAGTTTCTTGTGATACTTGTTAGAACGGTTGCCTTGCATGATGAATGGTAATTGGATTGGTTTAACTTATAATTGGTGTGAGCATGGTTTGGTATGATGATAAGTAATTAGGGGACAAACATCAACCTGTGCGACAGTAAATAGATCAAATAATTGTATGGTCCCTTTGTGAGTCATGTTAGTTTGATTCGATTGATACGATTATGTTAGCAATTCAATAGCAAGTAGGGTATTGGGTTATGTGTTGTATATGTAATTAATAATTAAATTGGATGTAAGAGTGGCTTAATCGGTCCAATAGAATGTGTGTAGTTTTGACTAAAAGTGGCGGCGCATGTGGGATCAAATCGAACAATATACATAGACATTTTGATGAGGAGGCTATGCATATTAAATGATAAGGTTGTCAGTAAGCATGTGGTGCATGATGTAGTGTTTGGTAATTGTGATGAGATGATGTCCGATCTGCATGTTAATAAGTGTTTGCTAATAATAAAAAAAAAAGAAGAGATATATGGTCTCACATGGTTTGGTGTAACAACTAGCACATGAGTTATCGGCCCAAGGTGTGTGGGTCACCCACTTCTGAATTAATTCAGTAATAATCATATGAATGTTTAATAGTGGCGGCCATGTGCCATGTTCTATCATTGTAGCTTTGATATGTTAGCATTGATTTAATCAAATAAAGGGGATTGTATCAGTGAAGTCTCATGTGTATAGGTTAGGTAGTGGGCTAGTAGAAGTAGATACCAGAACCCTTCAGTGAATGCAGTTCGCTAACTAGTGATCGGCCAAATCAAAGAGCCTAGAAACCTAGTACTTGTCAGCCATGATCTGAAGAATCATCAGGCTTTAATAATGACCAGAGACTTGTCCTTTAACATGTCAAATTGTGACATCATGCCACTATTTTGGTTCAGTTAATTCTCGCTCAGTTTTGAGCATATGCTTTGGGCCGCACAACAGTTACAATAGACCGAAACCGAGCCCAGTTACATCATCACACACGGAACCGAATTGGGCCTGTTGTACAATCGATTGAACTATGCTACCCACTGATAGGAATGCACTTGGGCCGAGTGTTTGGTTAGAAGTAATTAGTGAACTGCATGGTTAAAGCTAACTGGGCCGAAACAGTATAGTAGTGTAACTGCCTGGTCGAGTCGCGGGCCTGTTGTACAGTCGGATGGTGCATGTTTAAATTGTTATCTTGATGCTACTGGTAGATTATGGTGTAATTGGTGTGTATAAAAGTTGTGTATAAAAGTTCATGTGCTAGATAAACAACATTTAAATGCGTTATATATAGTACACCACTTCTAGTTGTTATGTGTTGCATGGTTGTGAATGTGATCATACTTGGATACGAGCCTAATGTTAAGTGGAATCAATAATATAGGACGTGGTTGACCATCTTTAATTCAAGAACCTTTTGTGTATCTTACCGAGCAAACCAAGGTGATTTCAATGCATTTTCTCAAGCATGCGTCCCAGTGGTTTGGGGACAACTGGTAAACATTTGGAAGGGAAACATTGGGTAAACAACTTAATTGGTTTTGGTTATTGCCTGGAGGGCAATGGGGTAATTAGTTGATAGCGCTATTAGGTGGGAAACCTCACACCGGGCCGTAAGGACGGGTGTGAACTAATTATCTGGGTATGGCTATGGTTGTTAGAGGCACACTCCTCGGATACATATGGGCACACTCCCTAGGGTATCTAACGAAGGCAACATAGCAATCGGTCGTTAAGAGGTACCCACTCCCCGGATACACATGGGCACACTCCCTAGGGTATCTAACATGAGCAACATGGTAACGCAACATTGAATCGCATTAACATACATCTGGTAACAAAACACATTAACAAAACCTTGAACTCACCAGCGTAGTCTGACACACTTGTTTGCATGCTTGTAGGTCGTTAACCTTGGAACAGGGACTTGCTATCTGGGAGTGCTGGAGTGGTCATGGATCGAGACTCTTGGATTCACTTATAAACAATACCTTGATTTTGATTATTATTATGAAACGATTGCTAAACGACTACATGCTTCCGCTACACAACTTTTGAGAATTGATATCATGTTGACATCTTATTTTAGTAATTAATGTCATGACTTATTTAAATATTTATCATTGGTTCAATGTGATTGGTGGCTCGAACTCTGATGCGTAACACGCCTCGCGGGGTTTCCGCAGGTGGAATTTTGGGGGTGTTACAGTTGGTATCAGAGCCACTGGTTATAGTGAACTAGGTTTTAAAACGTTTTTGTAAAACCAGACTATAACCGAACACCTTCGAAAATCGATCATGACACTCAGCTCCAGATTGCAAGGTTCGTCTTTCATACACTCATTGTACTATGTAATTAGTGGACACTTACATATGATATTGCATGCTGGTGCACGTTAAACACGATAGTATGAACTTACGTATCCCTTGCACGTGTTATATGACTGATAGGGTGGTAATTCCCTAAACATTCGTGACTTATGTTATGTGATGCTCTTTGTTTACTATTCGAGTTGGGGGAACCATTCGACATGAGTTAGGAGGAGCTGAGATGAGCATGCAAATCACAATATTATTGTGGGTGCACACATAATAATAATGTGGGGTGCATGCGAGTCCCAGTGAGGCTTAACAAGTGAAGGAGGGGTTCCGCTCTGTTAATTGATCAGTGTGAAACGTAACAAACTAATAGGAGTCATAACAGTGATCGTCTCCTACTCGAATGTGACTTTCTCACCTCTCTCTGAATCCTTTTGAATCGCAATGTTGTCGAGTATTACTTGAACGTCCCTTTGAACGCCTAGCGAACTGTGTAGAATGCTAGGTGCTTGTACGAATGTCCCTGAGTGGATGATGCAGCGTTAATGATTGGTTTATACCCATTTTCTTTTCCCCTCACTCCTCTTTGTTGTTGGAACTCAATGTACTCACGTCTCAGACCCTGAAGGGCGGTCACACCTACAACACTCTGGAAACATACCGTGTTTTACTCAGTTAACTTGTAAGAACGATGGGCATAAGGGTAAATTTAGTACTCTACCGACTTCAGCATTTGAATGACCCCAATTATTGACAATGAACATCAACGATTTGACTCCAAACGAATCCTTAATTCTAGTCAGCAACTTATGGGAGCCGACTTTTATGAATCAATCGAAACATAAACGATGACAATCGACCAGAATGTGGACTGTGTAACTTCCAACACAACGAGTAGCACCCTGGAACTTAGCACGAAATATGAAGAGATGGACATCGTTGGTGAAGGATCGTAGAGTCCTGTTTCGAGCAACAACATTAGAAGCAACAACTATCGTTACATCAAGGTACTTGTAATAGTAGCTTACAGTATGGAAATGAAGGTGCCTACGACATGTAATGGCAGTTGATAATTCAAAACGACAACAACCAAGGGAGCGATGACAGTATGGTAGAAATCCGTGTGATTGTAACAATAACACCGGCAGTGGTGCTCGCGAAAGGATATTTAGGATTGACGTGGGCGACGACAGGACAATAACAACATGGAAGTTTGGGTGGATAGCAAATCGCTTCGGCTCGATTCCGTTTAACCCTGATGTTTCTTGAAACCAAACCTGTTATGAAACCGGCTGATGGCAGGTCAGCGGAAACCGCATATGTTAGTTGGGATGCAAACTCGATATTGCGAGGGACAGACATTCGACACCGGTGTTACCTCTGCTATCCTTGGCAGTTACGGCGCAATAGTTAGTGTTGGTGGGTTATTAGGACATATCGCCCGGACGTACCCTATGAGAAGAAATTTAGCGTCACTATATACTCTAAAGTACCAGAGTGGTGAAAAGATTAGCATCATGTCAGTAATGACAGCCTCGAAAGCGCCTATGGAAGGAGGACCTCACTGTATTAGCAACTATATCTAATGATCAGACTAAGTAAGATAGGATCAAGGACCCACCAATTGTTGTGACTCATCTCAAAGTGCAATTCGAGGAATTTTCAGGTCTACTACCACAACTATTAGTCAGAAACTCAGTGATCTCACGATTAGAGGGAGCTCCGAATACTCCTACGCTTACCGCCTTACACCAGAAGGGTTGCAAGAACTGTGTAATCTACTACGAGAATTGTTGCACAAGAGTTTGTTGGACCTAATTCTCACTTTGGGAAGCCCCAGTTATATCCGTGAAGATAGGCCTTTTTGTGTGTACGTACCAATTATCGAGCACCCATCGAGACGACAGTTGAGAACCGTTTGCCGCGGCCATGTATCGAGAACCGAACGACTAGTTACAAGAGACGAGCTTTCATTCGAGGGTTAAATTGCGAGCGCATTATTATCAAATGGAAATCCAAGGGAAGAAAGTTCTTAAAGAAGCTTACCAGACGCAATTCGGCCATACAACTTTGCACTCCAAGACCTTTAGAGCAATCATCACACCAGCAGCCTCATAGATCATGTGAACCGACCGTGCTATTGGGTGACATTTTGAACCCTTTTCAGAGGGAAAGCAACAACATGGACAACTTTTTATCCTATTTGGGAGGTCCTGATGGAGGAGCCACATCACGCGAAGTCTTGATAAATGTAGCTTCTGAATTCGAGAGGTACCTTTTGGGTAATGTAATCAACAAAGTGGGAATGCACGTGAATCTCGCCAAGATGCATCCTGTTAGAAACTGACCGACACCGAAGGTTCCTTCGGGGATGCAGCAACTCCTTGGCCTTGCTAGATACTATCGCAGCTTACTCACCTGATACTTGAAGGTTGCACAGCTTAAATCTCTTTAGTGCCGCAGTGTGTCGCGTTTGTGGAAGACAAAACAGCGAGGCGTCTTTTCAGCTTTTGAATTCCAACCCTACAACTCACTGAGCATCATCTTTACCCGAGGGTGCGGGTGATTTAGTGGTATACCACGATGGTCCGAATCAGAGTCCCAGTTACACGTCGACGCAACACGAGAGAGTAACGACTTACGTACTGAAATTACAAAGAAGAACTGCATGACACACAACTGGTGGTGGAAACCGTGGTCTTTGGAGTTACACGGAGGCATTACTTGGACGGTACCAAATGCGTTACTTAGACCGATCACAAGGGCCTTCCGTGTACTCTGGTTTCGAAAGAGCTAAATCAGTAAATGACATCGTTGGATGGAACTTCTGGGTGGATTACGACTGTGGAACCTGAACGTGTATGGACTTTGCAGCTCGCCATCGACTCTAACCCACCTGACCCAACTCGTTCTGTACAAACTAGGGAACTAACGGGAGAAAATTTTCAAGTTGAGTCCATGCGGGGCATGGAAGAGCAACCTTGGTGAAACGAACGATATACATCAACTCATAGAACGACTATAAATCTCATTTCACAGCAACGGTAGGGAAGTTGTGGTTAGCAAAACACACCGGCTTCGAAAATTCTATTCAATTGGATTTTAAAGAAAGATGTTTGGTCATGTAAATCTTGTACTGATGATTGGGCATGAAAACCCGTCTAACAATGTATGGGTATGACTCTTGACTTTGGGAAAAGTCAAGGCGAAGTATAAGAAACTGGCAACACCTATGTGGAAGATGGGAGCAGACTGCTATGAATGCTGCCACTAGTCTATTTACAACTCGAAATGGAAACACAAACAGTAACGATCGTTGATCGCCGAATGTGACTAGCACACCTCCTTGCAGTCAAGGGAACTGATGAGTCTTCTCAGCTTGTGAAAATTTCTCTGGAAGAGACGGATTATAGGCATGAGATGCCAACTCCTATTACCTATTGGACTATACCTAATTTAAGGCGGGCATGGCGCACACCTTTGACTCACGTCTTGACATGAACATTACTTATTACTGTAAGACAATCGAACAAAGTGACGAACCATCTGAGCACACGAAGGCATACTGTAAGTATGTGCATAACTGACTTTAGTAAACGTTTGGGAAGGACACTTATCTTGGGGAGAAGCTCTAATGCAGCTGCACCATGATAGTATGCATACAGCCCATGCTGAGGCATAACCTGGACAGTAACTCTAATCTCCTTGTTGGACTAATGCAGTCGACAACGTAATCGCAGGTCCAGGACCTGAGCTCAAAACTCTCGAATATTGCTTAGATCGGAAATTGTTTGATGGCAGCGCATGAGCGCTAGGAAAGCTGATTAGCTTAGGAAACACTGGGAGTTTGTTGTAGGCAAACGTGTCATAATCGAAAGCATCCCCCTGGGGGGGGTGCGGTATGCTATAGAAAACATGGCAAGCTTACTTTACGACGCGTGAGACATTCGGATTACTGGAACAAACGGTGACTTGGCTCACAAACTCAGGCTAATTGATGAAACGGGATAACTATCGTAATGGTATGTATGCCCTAGGTTTAAGGCAGTGGTTGCCCGATGAAACCCTGGTGATACCCTTACCGGAATTTGAGGTCATCGGATCAGTTGTATATATCAGGGAATCTATCAAAAGCATGGGCTAAGAAGTCAAGGTTCGCTAGCATGGGTCATATGACAATCGTGAGGGCTTGTTAAACTTCAATATGTGGACTGAAGTTCACATAGGAACGGACGAATATGTTAAAACTTCAGTGTTCTCAATTGTTCAAGGGATTGAATCAACTCTTGATATCACTGGTGAATTTCGGGACGAAATTTCTTTCAAGTTGGGGATGATGTGACACCCGACTGATTTCACGATTTTGTTTCTACAATTTGGTTTACGTAGTGTCTGCATAGTTATCTGGATGATGGGTTATTGTGTGTAATGCTTGATTATTATGTGTGTGGTGTTGCATATAGTTTAATTTGAGTTTCTATCGTTTCACTCCTCTGTATTGCTTGTCAAATTTCGGGACGAAGTTTCTTTCAAGTTGGGGATGATGTGACAACCCGAACTTTCAAAGTTAGTAGCGGGATCCTAACTCTTCGTTATTTCCCTTTGGCGTGTCGCGCTTGTATCTGTGCCTGTATGTTTTTGTATAACGATTGTGGTAGCCTTGTTAGAATTATATATGTTAGTATAATTGGATGCAATGCATATGTGTTTGTTGGATTAAGAAACCCATGGATAAACCTTAGGCCTGGCCCAAATACGGTTCCACACTATGGTTAGAACCGGCCCATATCGTTGTTTTGATTTGCAAATATAATCGGCCCACCCATTGTGGTAATTACTATATGTAGCCGGCCCAACCTATCATTGTTGTGATTAGTGTTGCAACCAGCCCAAATCCCTTGCCCACATATTTACATATTACGTGAATGATTAAGGGGGCATAGTAGAACACAAACCCTAGGCCCCTAGATTGCGACGGCAGATTTCTTCCCCTTTTTGGTCGAAGCCTTCCTCTCGAAAATCATTCCTTGTGTTTGTTCTACACACCGACAGGTTAGTAGACAATGGATAATTATTTGAGTTTCTTGTGATACTTGTTAGAATTGTAAAGTTTCTTGTGATACTTGTTAGAACGGTTGCCTTGCATGATGAATGGTAATTGGATTGGTTTAACTTATAATTGGTGTGAGCATGGTTTGGTATGATGATAAGTAATTAGGGGACAAACATCAACCTGTGCGACAGTAAATAGATCAAATAATTGTATGGTCCCTTTGTGAGTCATGTTAGTTTGATTCGATTGATACGATTATGTTAGCAATTCAATAGCAAGTAGGGTATTGGGTTATGTGTTGTATATGTAATTAATAATTAAATTGGATGTAAGAGTGGCTTAATCGGTCCAATAGAATGTGTGTAGTTTTGACTAAAAGTGGCGGCGCATGTGGGATCAAATCGAACAATATACATAGACATTTTGATGAGGAGGCTATGCATATTAAATGATAAGGTTGTCAGTAAGCATGTGGTGCATGATGTAGTGTTTGGTAATTGTGATGAGATGATGTCCGATCTGCATGTTAATAAGTGTTTGCTAATAATAAAAAAAAAAAAGAGATATATGGTCTCACATGGTTTGGTGTAACAACTAGCACATGAGTTATCGGCCCAAGGTGTGTGGGTCACCCACTTCTGAATTAATTCAGTAATAATCATATGAATGTTTAATAGTGGCGGCCATGTGCCATGTTCTATCATTGTAGCTTTGATATGTTAGCATTGATTTAATCAAATAAAGGGGATTGTATCAGTGAAGTCTCATGTGTATAGGTTAGGTAGTGGGCTAGTAGAAGTAGATACCAGAACCCTTCAGTGAATGCAGTTCGCTAACTAGTGATCGGCCAAATCAAAGAGCCTAGAAACCTAGTACTTGTCAGCCATGATCTGAAGAATCATCAGGCTTTAATAATGACCAGAGACTTGTCCTTTAACATGTCAAATTGTGACATCATGCCACTATTTTGGTTCAGTTAATTCTCGCTCAGTTTTGAGCATATGCTTTGGGCCGCACAACAGTTACAATAGACCGAAACCGAGCCCAGTTACATCATCACACACGGAACCGAATTGGGCCTGTTGTACAATCGATTGAACTATGCTACCCACTGATAGGAATGCACTTGGGCCGAGTGTTTGGTTAGAAGTAATTAGTGAACTGCATGGTTAAAGCTAACTGGGCCGAAACAGTATAGTAGTGTAACTGCCTGGTCGAGTCGCGGGCCTGTTGTACAGTCGGATGGTGCATGTTTAAATTGTTATCTTGATGCTACTGGTAGATTATGGTGTAATTGGTGTGTATAAAAGTTGTGTATAAAAGTTCATGTGCTAGATAAACAACATTTAAATGCGTTATATATAGTACACCACTTCTAGTTGTTATGTGTTGCATGGTTGTGAATGTGATCATACTTGGATACGAGCCTAATGTTAAGTGGAATCAATAATATAGGACGTGGTTGACCATCTTTAATTCAAGAACCTTTTGTGTATCTTACCGAGCAAACCAAGGTGATTTCAATGCATTTTCTCAAGCATGCGTCCCAGTGGTTTGGGGACAACTGGTAAACATTTGGAAGGGAAACATTGGGTAAACAACTTAATTGGTTTTGGTTATTGCCTGGAGGGCAATGGGGTAATTAGTTGATAGCGCTATTAGGTGGGAAACCTCACACCGGGCCGTAAGGACGGGTGTGAACTAATTATCTGGGTATGGCTATGGTTGTTAGAGGCACACTCCTCGGATACATATGGGCACACTCCCTAGGGTATCTAACGAAGGCAACATAGCAATCGGTCGTTAAGAGGTACCCACTCCCCGGATACACATGGGCACACTCCCTAGGGTATCTAACATGAGCAACATGGTAACGCAACATTGAATCGCATTAACATACATCTGGTAACAAAACACATTAACAAAACCTTGAACTCACCAGCGTAGTCTGACACACTTGTTTGCATGCTTGTAGGTCGTTAACCTTGGAACAGGGACTTGCTATCTGGGAGTGCTGGAGTGGTCATGGATCGAGACTCTTGGATTCACTTATAAACAATACCTTGATTTTGATTATTATTATGAAACGATTGCTAAACGACTACATGCTTCCGCTACACAACTTTTGAGAATTGATATCATGTTGACATCTTATTTTAGTAATTAATGTCATGACTTATTTAAATATTTATCATTGGTTCAATGTGATTGGTGGCTCGAACTCTGATGCGTAACACGCCTCGCGGGGTTTCCGCAGGTGGAATTTTGGGGGTGTTACAGTTGGTATCAGAGCCACTGGTTATAGTGAACTAGGTTTTAAAACGTTTTTGTAAAACCAGACTATAACCGAACACCTTCGAAAATCGATCATGACACTCAGCTCCAGATTGCAAGGTTCGTCTTTCATACACTCATTGTACTATGTAATTAGTGGACACTTACATATGATATTGCATGCTGGTGCACGTTAAACACGATAGTATGAACTTACGTATCCCTTGCACGTGTTATATGACTGATAGGGTGGTAATTCCCTAAACATTCGTGACTTATGTTATGTGATGCTCTTTGTTTACTATTCGAGTTGGGGGAACCATTCGACATGAGTTAGGAGGAGCTGAGATGAGCATGCAAATCACAATATTATTGTGGGTGCACACATAATAATAATGTGGGGTGCATGCGAGTCCCAGTGAGGCTTAACAAGTGAAGGAGGGGTTCCGCTCTGTTAATTGATCAGTGTGAAACGTAACAAACTAATAGGAGTCATAACAGTGATCGTCTCCTACTCGAATGTGACTTTCTCACCTCTCTCTGAATCCTTTTGAATCACAATGTTGTCGAGTATTACTTGAACGTCCCTTTGAACGCCTAGCGAACTGTGTAGAATGCTAGGTGCTTGTACGAATGTCCCTGAGTGGATGATGCAGTGTTAATGATTGGTTTATACCCATTTTCTTTTCCCCTCACTCCTCTTTGTTGTTGGAACTCAATGTACTCACGTCTCAGACCCTGAAGGGCGGTCACACCTACAACACTCTGGAAACATACCGTGTTTTACTCAGTTAACTTGTAAGAACGATGGGCATAAGGGTAAATTTAGTACTCTACCGACTTCAGCATTTGAATGACCCCAATTATTGACAATGAACATCAACGATTTGACTCCAAACGAATCCTTAATTCTAGTCAGCAACTTATGGGAGCCGACTTTTATGAATCAATCGAAACATAAACGATGACAATCGACCAGAATGTGGACTGTGTAACTTCCAACACAACGAGTAGCACCCTGGAACTTAGCACGAAATATGAAGAGATGGACATCGTTGGTGAAGGATCGTAGAGTCCTGTTTCGAGCAACAACATTAGAAGCAACAACTATCGTTACATCAAGGTACTTGTAATAGTAGCTTACAGTATGGAAATGAAGGTGCCTACGACATGTAATGGCAGTTGATAATTCAAAACGACAACAACCAAGGGAGCGATGACAATATGGTAGAAATCCGTGTGATTGTAACAATAACACCGGCAGTGGTGCTCGCGAAAGGATATTTAGGATTGACGTGGGCGACGACAGGACAATAACAACATGGAAGTTTGGGTGGATAGCAAATCGCTTCGGCTCGATTCCGTTTAACCCTGATGTTTCTTGAAACCAAACCTGTTATGAAACCGGCTGATGGCAGGTCAGCGGAAACCGCATATGTTAGTTGGGATGCAAACTCGATATTGCGAGGGACAGACATTCGACACCGGTGTTACCTCTGCTATCCTTGGCAGTTACGGCGCAATAGTTAGTGTTGGTGGGTTATTAGGACATATCGCCCGGACGTACCCTATGAGAAGAAATTTAGCATCACTATATACTCTAAAGTACCAGAGTGGTGAAAAGATTAGCATCATGTCAGTAATGACAGCCTCGAAAGCGCCTATGGAAGGAGGACCTCACTGTATTAGCAACTATATCTAATGATCAGACTAAGTAAGATAGGATCAAGGACCCACCAATTGTTGTGACTCATCTCAAAGTGCAATTCGAGGAATTTTCAGGTCTACTACCACAACTATTAGTCAGAAACTCAGTGATCTCACGATTAGAGGGAGCTCCGAATACTCCTACGCTTACCGCCTTACACCAGAAGGGTTGCAAGAACTGTGTAATCTACTACGAGAATTGTTGCACAAGAGTTTGTTGGACCTAATTCTCACTTTGGGAAGCCCCAGTTATATCCGTGAAGATAGGCCTTTTTGTGTGTACGTACCAATTATCGAGCACCCATCGAGACGACAGTTGAGAACCGTTTGCCGCGGCCATGTATCGAGAACCGAACGACTAGTTACAAGAGACGAGCTTTCATTCGAGGGTTAAATTGCGAGCGCATTATTATCAAATGGAAATCCAAGGGAAGAAAGTTCTTAAAGAAGCTTACCAGACGCAATTCGGCCATACAACTTTGCACTCCAAGACCTTTAGAGCAATCATCACACCAGCAGCCTCATAGATCATGTGAACCGACCGTGCTATTGGGTGACATTTTGAACCCTTTTCAGAGGGAAAGCAACAACATGGACAACTTTTTATCCTATTTGGGAGGTCCTGATGGAGGAGCCACATCACGCGAAGTCTTGATAAATGTAGCTTCTGAATTCGAGAGGTACCTTTTGGGTAATGTAATCAACAAAGTGGGAATGCACGTGAATCTCGCCAAGATGCATCCTGTTAGAAACTGACCGACACCGAAGGTTCCTTCGGGGATGCAGCAACTCCTTGGCCTTGCTAGATACTATCGCAGCTTACTCACCTGATACTTGAAGGTTGCACAACTTAAATCTCTTTAGTGCCGCAGTGTGTCGCGTTTGTGGAAGACAAAACAGCGAGGCGTCTTTTCAGCTTTTGAATTCCAACCCTACAACTCACTGAGCATCATCTTTACCCGAGGGTGCGGGTGATTTAGTGGTATACCACGATGGTCCGAATCAGAGTCCCAGTTACACGTCGACGCAACACGAGAGAGTAACGACTTACGTACTGAAATTACAAAGAAGAACTGCATGACACACAACTGGTGGTGGAAACCGTGGTCTTTGGAGTTACACGGAGGCATTACTTGGACGGTACCAAATGCGTTACTTAGACCGATCACAAGGGCCTTCCGTGTACTCTGGTTTCGAAAGAGCTAAATCAGTAAATGACATCGTTGGATGGAACTTCTGGGTGGATTACGACTGTGGAACCTGAACGTGTATGGACTTTGCAGCTCGCCATCGACTCTAACCCACCTGACCCAACTCGTTCTGTACAAACTAGGGAACTAACGGGAGAAAATTTTCAAGTTGAGTCCATGCGGGGCATGGAAGAGCAACCTTGGTGAAACGAACGATATACATCAACTCATAGAACGACTATAAATCTCATTTCACAGCAACGGTAGGGAAGTTGTGGTTAGCAAAACACACCGGCTTCGAAAATTCTATTCAATTGGATTTTAAAGAAAGATGTTTGGTCATGTAAATCTTGTACTGATGATTGGGCATGAAAACCCGTCTAACAATGTATGGGTATGACTCTTGACTTTGGGAAAAGTCAAGGCGAAGTATAAGAAACTGGCAACACCTATGTGGAAGATGGGAGCAGACTGCTATGAATGCTGCCACTAGTCTATTTACAACTCGAAATGGAAACACAAACAGTAACGATCGTTGATCGCCGAATGTGACTAGCACACCTCCTTGCAGTCAAGGGAACTGATGAGTCTTCTCAGCTTGTGAAAATTTCTCTGGAAGAGACGGATTATAGGCATGAGATGCCAACTCCTATTACCTATTGGACTATACCTAATTTAAGGCGGGCATGGCGCACACCTTTGACTCACGTCTTGACATGAACATTACTTATTACTGTAAGACAATCGAACAAAGTGACGAACCATCTGAGCACACGAAGGCATACTGTAAGTATGTGCATAACTGACTTTAGTAAACGTTTGGGAAGGACACTTATCTTGGGGAGAAGCTCTAATGCAGCTGCACCATGATAGTATGCATACAGCCCATGCTGAGGCATAACCTGGACAGTAACTCTAATCTCCTTGTTGGACTAATGCAGTCGACAACGTAATCGCAGGTCCAGGACCTGAGCTCAAAACTCTCGAATATTGCTTAGATCGGAAATTGTTTGATGGCAGCGCATGAGCGCTAGGAAAGCTGATTAGCTTAGGAAACACTGGGAGTTTGTTGTAGGCAAACGTGTCATAATCGAAAGCATCCCCCTGGGGGGGGGGGTGCGGTATGCTATAGAAAACATGGCAAGCTTACTTTACGACGCGTGAGACATTCGGATTACTGGAACAAACGGTGACTTGGCTCACAAACTCAGGCTAATTGATGAAACGGGATAACTATCGTAATGGTATGTATGCCCTAGGTTTAAGGCAGTGGTTGCCCGATGAAACCCTGGTGATACCCTTACCGGAATTTGAGGTCATCGGATCAGTTGTATATATCAGGGAATCTATCAAAAGCATGGGCTAAGAAGTCAAGGTTCGCTAGCATGGGTCATATGACAATCGTGAGGGCTTGTTAAACTTCAATATGTGGACTGAAGTTCACATAGGAACGGACGAATATGTTAAAACTTCAGTGTTCTCAATTGTTCAAGGGATTGAATCAACTCTTGATATCACTGGTGAATTTCGGGACGAAATTTCTTTCAAGTTGGGGATGATGTGACACCCGACTGATTTCACGATTTTGTTTCTACAATTTGGTTTACGTAGTGTCTGCATAGTTATCTGGATGATGGGTTATTGTGTGTAATGCTTGATTATTATGTGTGTGGTGTTGCATATAGTTTAATTTGAGTTTCTATCGTTTCACTCCTCTGTATTGCTTGTCAAATTTCGGGACGAAATTTCTTTCAAGTTGGGGATGATGTGACAACCCGAACTTTCAAAGTTAGTAGCGGGATCCTAACTCTTCGTTATTTCCCTTTGGCGTGTCGCGCTTGTATCTGTGCCTGTATGTTTTTGTATAACGATTGTGGTAGCCTTGTTAGAATTATATATGTTAGTATAATTGGATGCAATGCATATGTGTTTGTTGGATTAAGAAACCCATGGATAAACCTTAGGCCTGGCCCAAATACGGTTCCACACTATGGTTAGAACCGGCCCATATCGTTGTTTTGATTTGCAAATATAATCGGCCCACCCATTGTGGTAATTACTATATGTAGCCGGCCCAACCTATCATTGTTGTGATTAGTGTTGCAACCAGCCCAAATCCCTTGCCCACATATTTACATATTACGTGAATGATTAAGGGGGCATAGTAGAACACAAACCCTAGGCCCCTAGATTGCGACGGCAGATTTCTTCCCCTTTTTGGTCGAAGCCTTCCTCTCGAAAATCATTCCTTGTGTTTGTTCTACACACCGACAGGTTAGTAGACAATGGATAATTATTTGAGTTTCTTGTGATACTTGTTAGAATTGTAAAGTTTCTTGTGATACTTGTTAGAACGGTTGCCTTGCATGATGAATGGTAATTGGATTGGTTTAACTTATAATTGGTGTGAGCATGGTTTGGTATGATGATAAGTAATTAGGGGACATACATCAACCTGTGCGACTAGGATGACAGTAAATAGATCAAATAATTGTATGGTCCCTTTGTGAGTCATGTTAGTTTGATTCGATTGATACGATTATGTTAGCAATTCAATAGCAAGTAGGGTATTGGGTTATGTGTTGTATATGTAATTAATAATTAAATTGGATGTAAGAGTGGCTTAATCGGTCCAATAGAATGTGTGTAGTTTTGACTAAAAGTGGCGGCGCATGTGGGATCAAATCGAACAATATACATAGACATTTTGATGAGGAGGCTATGCATATTAAATGATAAGGTTGTCAGTAAGCATGTGGTGCATGATGTAATGTTTGGTAATTGTGATGAGATGATGTCCGATCTGCATGTTAATAAGTGTTTGCTAATAATAAAAAAAAAGAGATATATGGTCTCACATGGTTTGGTGTAAAAACTAGCACATGAGTTATCGGCCCAAGGTGTGTGGGTCACCCACTTCTGAATTAATTCAGTAATAATCATATGAATGTTTAATAGTGGCGGCCATGTGCCATGTTCTATCATTGTAGCTTTGATATGTTAGCATTGATTTAATCAAATAAAGGGGATTGTATCAGTGAAGTCTCATGTGTATAGGTTAGGTAGTGGGCTAGTAGAAGTAGATACCAGAACCCTTCAGTGAATGCAGTTCGCTAACTAGTGATCGGCCCAATCAAAGAGCCTAGAAACCTAGTACTTGTCAGCCATGATCTGAAGAATCATCAGGCTTTAATAGTGACCAGAGACTTGTCCTTTAACATGTCAAATTGTGACATCATGCCACTATTTTGGTTCAGTTAATTCTCGCTCAGTTTTGAGCATATGCTTTGGGCCGCACAACAGTTACAATAGACTGAAACCGAGCCCAGTTACATCATCACACACGGAACCGAATTGGGCCTGTTGTACAATCGGTTGAACTATGCTACCCACTGATAGGAATGCACTTGGGCCGAGTGTTTGGTTAGAAGTAATTAGTGAACTGCATGGTTAAAGCTAACTGGGCCGAAACAGTATAGTAGTGTAACTGCCTGGTCGAGTCGCGGGCCTGTTGTACAGTCGTATGGTGCATGTTTAAATTGTTATCTTGATGCTACTGGTAGATTATGGTGTAATTGGTGTGTATAAAAGTTGTGTATAAAAGTTCATGTGCTAGATAAACAACATTTAAATGCGTTATATATAGTACACCACTTCTAGTTGTTATGTGTTGCATGGTTGTGAATGTGATCATACTTGGATACGAGCCTAATGTTAAGTGGAATCAATAATATAGGACGTGGTTGACCATCTTTAATTCAAGAACCTTTTGTGTATCTTACCGAGCAAACCAAGGTGAGTTCAATGCATTTTCTCAAGCATGCGTCCCAGTGGTTTGGGGACAACTGGTAAACATTTGGAAGGGAAACATTGGGTAAACAAGTTAATTGGTTTTGGTTATTGCCTGGAGGGCAATGGGGTAATTAGTTGATAGCGCTATTAGGTGGGAAACCTCACACCGGGCCGTAAGGACGGGCGTGAACTAATTATCTGGATATGGCTATGGTTGTTAGAGGCACACTCCTCGGATACATATGGGCACACTCCCTAGGGTATCTAACGAAGGCAACATAGCAATCGGTCGTTAAGGGGTACCCACTCCCCGGATACACATGGGCACACTCCCTAGGGTATCTAACATGAGCAACATCGTAACGCAACATTGAATCGCATTAACATACATCTGGTAACAAAACACATTAACAAAACCTTGAACTCACCAGCGTAGTCTGACACACTTGTTTGCATGCTTGTAGGTCGTTAACCTTGGAACAGGGACTTGCTATCTGGGAGTGCTGGAGTGGTCATGGATCGAGACTCTTGGATTCACTTATAAACAATACCTTGATTTTGATTATTATTATGAAACGATTGCTAAACGACTACATGCTTCCGCTACACAACTTTTGAGAATTGATATCATGTTGACATCTTATTTTAGTAATTAATGTCATGACTTATTTAAATATTTATCATTGGTTCAATGTGATTGGTGGCTCGAACTCTGATGCGTAACACGCCTCGCGGGGTTTCCGCAGGTGGAATTTTGGGGGTGTTACACTTGGGTGGATGGTTTGGCCCTTGTTCCTGTAACTCGAATCCAAGCCCGGTATATCCCATTTTTTTTACACCATTTTGAACTTTACGCCATTTTTAGTCGCTGATCGAGGTTCTAGGCATTAAAAAATCTTCGTAAACTAAATCACACGTGTATATGTTGACATTTAAGAGATATACTGTCAAGAAAATCAACAGCAATGGTGATATATATGCAGATTAGACACCAAAAATTAAACGCTCAAAAATGGCTACAATTTAAGGAATGTGTTTAGTGACGGAATTAGATTCCTAATTGATGGAGAAAGGTCTGTTGGCAAGAAAAGCTGCTTCCAGGAGGTTGTCAGGTGTTTTCGCTCGACGATTCCATTCTTGGGTGGGTAGTTTGGCCCTTGTTCCTGTAGCTCAAATCCTAGCTCGGTATATCCTGTTTTAGTTTTACACCATTTTGAACCTTACGCCTTTTTAACTCTCTGATCGAGGTTCTCGGCATTGAAAAATCTTCGTAAACTAAATCACACGTGTATATGTTGACATTTAAGAGATATACAGTCAAGAAAATCAAGAGAAATGGTGATATATTTGCGGATTAGACACCAAAATATAAACGCTCAAAAAATGCTACAATTTAAGGAATGTGTTTAGTGACGGAATTTGATTCCTAAGTGATGGAGAAAGCTCTGGTGGCAAGAAAAGCTGCTTCCAGGAGGCTGTCACGTGTTTTCGCTCGACGATTCCATTCTTGGGTGGGTGGTTAGGCCCTTGTTCCTGTAACTCAAATCCTAGCCCGGTATGTCCCATTTTAGTTTTACACCATTTTGAACCATACGCCTGTTTTACACTCTGATCGACGTTTTCGTCATTTAAAAATCTTCGTAAACTAAATCACATGTGTATATCTTGACATTTAAGAGATAAACAGTCTAGAAAATCATGAGCAATGGTGATATATATGCGGATTAGACACCAAAAAATAAACACTCAAAAAATAGGTACAATTTAAGGAATGTGTTTAGTGACGGAATCAGATTCCTATTTGATGGAGAAAGGTCTGGTCGCAAGAAAAGCTGCTTCCTTGAGGTTGTCACGTGTTTTCTCTCGACGATTCCATTGTTGGGTGGATGGTTTGGCCTTTGTTCCTGTAACTCGAATCCAGCTCGTTATATCCCGTTTTAGTTTTTTAATGCCGAGAACCTCGATCAGAGAGTAAAAAAGGCGTGAGGTTCGCAATGGTGTAAAACTAAAATGGGATATACCGGGCTAGGATTCGAGTAATAGGAACAAGGGCCAAACCAACCACCAAGAATGGAATCGTCGAGCGAAAATACTTGACAACCTCCTGGAAGTAGCTTTTCTTGCCACCAGACCTTTCTCCATGAATTAGGAATCTGATGCGGTCACTAAACACATTCCTTAAATTGTAGCAATTTTTTGAGTGTTTATTTTTTGGTGTTTATTCCACATATATATCATCATTGCTCTTCATTTCTTGACTGTATATCTCTTAAATGTCAACATATACACGTGTGATTTAGTTTACGAAGATTTTTCAATGCCGAGAACCTCGACCAAAGAGTAAAAAAGGTGTAAGGTTCACAATGGTGTAAAACTAAAATGAGATATACTGGGCTAGGATTCGAGTTACAGGAACAAGGGCTAAACCAACCACCAAGAATGGAATCGTCGAGCGAAAACTCTTGACAACCTCCTGGAAGCAGCTTTTCTTGCCACCAGACCTTTCTCCATCAATTAGGAATCTGATGCTGTCACTAAACACATCCCTTAAATTGTAGCCATTTTTTGAGTGTTTATTTTTTGGTGTTTAATCCGCATATATATCACCATTGCTCTTCATTTATTGACTGTATATCTCTTAAATGTCAACATATACACGTGTGATTTAGTTTACGAAGATTTTTCAATGCCGAGAACCTCGATCAGAGAGTAAAAAAGGCGTAAGGTTCACAATCGTGTAAAACTAAAATGGGATATACTGGGCTAGGATTCAAGTTACAGGAACAAGGGCCAAACCAACCACCCAAGAATGGAATCGTCAAGCGAAAACACTTGACAACCTCCTGGAAGCTGCTTTTCTTGCCACCTGACGTTTCTCCATCAATTAGGAATCTGATGCCGTCACTAAACACTTTCCTTAAATTGTAGCCATTTTTTGGTGTCTAATTCGCATATATATCACCATTGCTCTCGATTTTCTTGACTGTACATCTCTTAAATGTCAACATATACACGCGTGATTTAGTTTACGAAGATTTTTCAATGCCAAGAACCTCAATCAGAGATTAAAAAAGGCGTGAGGGTCATAATGGTGTAAAACTAAAATGGGATACAACGTGCTAGGATTCGAGTTACAGGGACAAGGGCCAAACAAACTGTGACAACTCATATTTCCGAACCTATCTTTGTACCTTGATGTGTCGAATGTAAACATTATGTGACTGTGAATTGGATGATTAAATGGAATGTGATGTTATTGAATGTTATGTGAATATGTGTTGTACTTTTTTATATGTATGTATTATCACACTAAACGAACCAAACCGCACAACATAAATGAAACGCAAAACATCCACCCGATCGCACAAGCCCTTTGGGTCGTGTTACTTACATCCGAATCATGGGCAGCCCATTGAGGGTTCGGCCCACTCCTTCTTTGGATCGCATAACACATGGTGAGGATGTTTACTCCTCATTTGTCACAACAACACTATCACACACAAAACCCTAGCTTCTCTCTCTCTCCTTCTCGCTCAAACTCGTGGCAGCCGGACTTGCTTCCTCGAAGACTCTCTTGTTCGTTATTCGGATCACCTACTTCTAACCGGTTAGTGTGTGATGTTGTTTAAGTTAATGGATGATGTTTTGATTATGCATGATTACATGATTAATCGGATGTCTTGCAATATGTTGTTTTGATGTTTGTTAAGTTGATAATAAACCGAATGATTGTAATCGGCTGTGATATGAGTTATATTGATGGATAATCATGTGCTAGGATCTAGGATCGATGAGATAATAATCGGTCACAATATGTTCATAATCGGATGTCGTGGTTAGTAGGAATCATGCTAGAAATAAGGATTATGAGCTGATTGTTAATTGTGATAGATGTTATGTTGTCATTGTTCATATGATCATATTAGGGTTCATACAAATTCATGAATTATTTGCTTAATTTGATCGATACTAGATTAAATTGGAAATAGATTGGATGTTGATTGGTGATCACAAAAAATAGGAAATTGGTTAATTGTGTTGACCGAATAATTGTGAATATGGTAACTGTTGAAATTGATTTTACACAATAAAAGGGGAATAAGTTAATGTTCATAGTGATCGGATGATTAACCGATCGCACAAGAGTCCTTGGTCGCACAAGGACAAGTGAAGCGCACAAGATCATGGGCCACACGGATCGCATAAGCTGCTCCACTATTGGGCCTTAGGCCCAATCCCAATCGCACAATGATCTGGATCGCACAAGATTAACTGGACCGCACAAGTGACGTGTTGGTTTAGTTAATCGGATCGCACATGTTGTATGCTTGCTTAAACTGTTGGGCCGGATGGTATATTGGGTTGGGCTCGTCCGTTCGTACAAGACCAGTCGGATCGCACAAGGCTTTTATGGGCCGAGTATGTTATGTGTGGGACCTCTCTTCTGTTGGGATTAAGTATAGTTGGGCCGGGTCTATGCGGATCGCATAACATGTTGTGGATCGCACAACATGTTGGGCCGATTACTATTGGGCTATTTAACCTATGTGAAACCAATGTGCATTACTTGATTCAAAACCTGACTTGTATGGTAACTCTGTTAGGACGTGATTGACCACCTTTAGTTCAAGAAACCCTCTTTGTGTATCTGCCGAGCAATCCAAGGTGAGTTCACACAGCCAAGGCATGGGTTCCCGGGTTGGGAATTGGGTTGGAATGTTTGATATGGAATAATTACTCGTACTTACGCAATCACTAGACTATAGACCATCGTCCTCAGGATAGTCAGGACACTTACGTAAAACCTGCGTAAACTAGTATCTGCCATTGTCTCCCGGGTCGGGAGGACACTTACGTAAATCCTGCGTAACCTAATACCCACTACTGTCTTCCGGGTCGGAAGGACACTTACGTAAATCCTGCGTAAACCCCACGCGTACCACTGTCCTCAGGGAAGGGCACTCACGTAAATCCTGCGTGACCTTGTACGTATTCCTGTTCTCGGTTAAAGAAGAACACATGGTTGCAAATAGTCTAGTAAGTACCATAATGGGAAGCCTCCATTATAAAGGATAAATGTGAGAATCCCTCACCAGTAGTATATACTTGTATGGGAAGCCCCCACTAGATGAACATACGCATTATTAATACGAACTTACTTTCTGTGAACTCGCTCAACTAGTTGTTGATTATCTGCTGCATGCCTTGCAGGACCTTAGGTACATTATGGAGCTTGCACAAGGAGGAGCAGGTCGTTGTGGGCAAAGGATCGTTATTTGAACACTTATGATATTTCACACATTAACACTTATGTTTGGGTTTACTTAAATGCTTCCGCTATACTTAACTATGTTGGTTTGATAAACACCTTTCGTATTGATGGATAACTATTACTATTTATTTACATGTTCAATATGATTGGTGGCTTGATCCTGGTCATGTCACGCCTCCAAGCGGTGATACTCCGCAGGTGGATTTTGGGGGTGTGACAGATTGGTATCAGAGCCATTGGTTATAGAGAACTCGGTTTTAATATGGGAAAACGTTTTATTAAAACCAGACTATAACCAGAACAGTGCTCTCAACGATCCACAACGACGCTTCGCTCCACGTGCAAGACTCGACATCCTAGGTAAGATGGTTTATGTTTATTACCTGCTTGCTAGAACTATATAGAACTTTGCTCGTAGCACATAGATACACATGACTTTACTACATGAGAATACCTACGTGCTTACGCTTTTCTGTCATCGCCCTACTCGCGAACCATTCTCACTTACGCTACTTTTACAATGAAGATCATGTCTGGACGGATTAACATGACTCAAGCCCAGCTAGAGGCTTTCGTTCAAGCTCAAGTTGCTGCGGCACTTGCAGCTGCTCAAGCAGGTAGTATATCCTGTAGTCATAACTTACACTAGGATCTTTAGATCCTACACTCCTAAACTAGCCCTTGTATTTAAACTTTGCCCTATTCGTACACAATAGGTCAACCAGCGCAGCAGCAAGTTTGCACCTTTAAGAACTTCATGGACTGTCGTCCAAGTACTTTCAGCGGCACAGAGGGGGCAGTGGGACTCCTCCACTGGTTTGAGAAACTAGAGTCAGTTTTCGAAATGTGTGAATGCCCTGAGGCTCGCAGGGTGAAATACGCCACTGGCACGCTAGAAGGAATAGCACTAACTTGGTGGAACGCCCAAGTTCAGATCTTAGGGTTGGCAGCTGCGAACGCCACACCCTGGAACGAATTCAAGGAACTTATCAAGCGTGAGTTCTGCACAAGGGATGATATCCACAAGTTGGAGAATGAGTTTTATCACTTGAAGATGACGGGGTCAGAGATAGAAGCTTACACTAAGCGATCGAACGAACTGGCTATTTTGTGTCCTACCATGGTAGACCCTCCGATCAAGCGCATCGAGTTGTACCTCAAGGGTCTAGCCTCAGAAATTCAGAGCCATGTTACATCGGCTAACCTCGAAAACATTCAGGATATCCAGCGTCTTGCTCATCGCCTCATGGATCAGGTAGTGGAACAGAACAAGTTGCCCAAACGCATCAGTGCTACCACTTCAGCCGCTACTCCCACTACACCCAGTGACAACAAAAGAAAGTGGGATGGGGATTCTAGCAAAGGTTCAGCAACAGTTCAATCTCAAGCTCAGCAGCAGAAGACTGATCACTACCAGAGTCCCAGTCAGCAATCCTCTGGTGGCCATAGACAGAGAAGGTATCAAGGGTTTCACCCTAAGTGTCACAACTGCAACAGGCATCACAGCGGCCAGTGCAACAAGGGTCGTTGCCAAAGATGTCTCAAGATGGGTCACGAGGCCAAAGACTGTAGGAGCCCACGGCCTGCAAATCAGAACCAGCAACCGCAACAACCGGCTCCACAGAACCCACAGCAGCAGCAGCCACAACGTGGAAATCGGGGATGTTTCCAGTGTGGGGCTGAAGGTCATTTCAAATGCGACTGTCCTCAACTGAACCAGAACCAGAATCGCAACAACAATAACCAGGGCAACGGGAACAACAACAACGGGGGAAACAACAACAACAATGGCAATGAGGCAAGGGGTCGAGCTTTCGTGTTAGGACGAGGAGATGCAATGAACGATCCCAATGTGGTTATGGGTAAGTTTCTCCTCGACGATATTTATGTTACTGTTTTATTTGATTCGGGTGCGGATACAAGTTATATTTCTGTGAAAGCCAGTAAATTGTTAAAACGTACATCAACACCCCTAAACACCAAACACGTCGTAGAACTAGCAAATGGTAAGAGTTTAGAAGCCACGCAAATAGTCAAGGGTTGTAGTATTGTCTTAGCTGGTCAAGTTTTCTCCATCGACCTTATTCCCATAGTCTTGGGAAGTTTTGATATCGTCATAGGGATGGATTGGTTATCCCAACATCTGGCAGAGATCTTGTGCAGCGAGAAGATTATTCGCATTCCCCGTTCTGGTCAAGAACCTCTTGAAGTTCAAGGCGACAAGAGTGGTGCTGTGGTTGGCATCATCTCTTTCTTGAAGGCTCAGAAGTGTCTGCGGAAGGATCACACCGCAATCTTGGCACTCGTTTCGGATGCATCAGTGAAGGAAAAGAGACTGGAGGATATTCCAGTTGTACGCGACTACCCTCAGGTGTTTCCTGAAGACTTACCTGGCTTACCGCCTCATCGTCAGGTCGAATTTCAAATCGAGCTCGCTCCAGGAGCAGCACCCATAGCTCGCGCACCGTATCGTCTAGCTCCATCAGAATTGGAGGAACTGTCAAAGCAGCTACAAGAGCTCTTGGAAAAGGGCTTCATTCGTCCAAGCTCTTCGCCTTGGGGAGCTCCAGTACTTTTCGTGAAAAAGAAGGATGGTACCTTCAGGATGTGCATCGACTACCGTGAACTCAACAAGGTGACGGTGAAGAACCGTTATCCCCTTCCACGCATAGACGACTTATTCGACCAGTTGCAAGGGTCGTGTTACTACTCCAAGATAGACTTGAGGTCCGGTTATCATCAGCTGAGAGTCCGGGATGAGGACGTCTCCAAAACCGCATTCAGAACTCGTTATGGCCACTACGAGTTTCTTGTCATGCCGTTCGGGTTAACGAACGCACCTGCCGTATTTATGGACCTTATGAATAGGGTGTGCAAACCCTATCTTGACAAGTTCGTCATTGTTTTCATCGACGACGTCCTGATCTACTCCAAGAGTCAGGAGGAACACGAGCAGCATCTACGCCTTATTCTGGAACTCCTACGGAAGGAACAGTTGTACGCTAAGTTCTCGAAATGCGACTTCTGGCTTCGTGAAGTCCACTTTCTAGGCCACATAGTGAACAAGGATGGGATCCATGTCGATCCATCCAAGGTAGACTCGATCAGAAACTGGCCTGCACCACGTACACCAACGGAAATACGCCAATTTTCGGGTTTGGCGGGGTACTATAGACGGTTTATCAAGGATTTCTCAAAGATTGCTCAGCCGCTTACGCTACTGACACAGAAGGGTGTCACCTACCGTTGGGGAGATCCCCAGGAAACTGCTTTTCAGCACCTAAAGGATAGACTTTGCAGTGCACCTATCCTCTCTTTGCCAGAGGGCACAGATGACTTCGTGGTTTATTGTGATGCATCCATTCGGGGACTTGGATGTGTGTTAATGCAGCGCGACAAGGTTATTGCTTACGCTTCACGCCAACTTAAGAATCATGAACGGAACTACACGACGCACGATTTAGAGCTGGGAGCTGTTGTTTTCGCGCTTAAGATATGGCGACACTACCTGTACGGTACCAGGTGCACGATTTACACCGATCACAGGAGTCTCGAGCATATCCTTAAGCAGAAGGATTTGAACATGCGTCAACGGCGATGGGTCGAGTTACTGAACGATTACGAATGCGCCATCAAGTACCATCCAGGCAAAGCCAATGTTGTGGCTGACGCCCTCAGTCGGAAAGACACTTTACCTCGGCGCGTGCGAGCGCTACAGCTTACGATTCAGTCTAGTCTTCCAGCACAGATACGAAATGCTCAGGTAGAAGCATTGAAGCCCGAAAATGTCAAGGCTGAAGCCTTACGCGGCTCACGACAGCGGTTAGAACAGAAAGCAGACGGCGCCTACTATGTAACGGGGCGTATTTGGGTCCCACTTTATGGTGGTCTACGCGAACTTGTGATGGAAGAAGCGCACAAGTCTCGCTACTCGGTACATCCAGGGTCGGACAAGATGTACCACGACATCAGAACTACTTATTGGTGGCCTAGCATGAAGGCCCACATCGCTACTTATGTCGGCAAGTGCTTGACCTGTGCGAGGGTCAAGGTTGAATATCAGAAACCAGCGGGTCTACTTCAGCAGCGTAAGATACCTCAATGGAAATAGGAAGAAATTTCCATGGATTTCGTTACAGGCTTACCTAGATCCCAGCGAGGGAATGATACCATATGGGTGATCGTGGATCGACTCACCAAGTCTGCACACTTCCTAGCTATTAAGGAAACGGATAAGTTCTCCACTCTCGCAGACATCTACCTCAAAGAAGTTGTTTCGAGGCACGGGGTGCCCACCTCCATCATTTCGGATCGGGATGCACGATTCACGTCAGAACTATGGCAAGCAATGCACAAATCTTTCGGCTCACGATTAGACATGAGCACAGCATATCATCCTCAGATGGATGGGCAGTCTGAGCGAACTATTCAAACACTAGAAGACATGCTTCGGGCATGCGTTATTGATTTCGGCAACGGCTGGGAAAAGCATCTCCCTTTGGTGGAGTTCTCGTACAATAACAGTTATCACACCAGCATACAAGCCGCTCCATTCGAGGCATTGTACGGATGTAAATGCCGGTCACCTCTCTGTTGGGCAGAGGTGGGGGATAGTCAGATTACGGGTCCAGAGATTGTAGTGGATGCCACGGAAAAGATAGCACAGATACGACAACGCATGGCGGCAGCACGCGACCGTCAGAAAGCCTACGCGGACAAGCGTAGAAAGCCATTGGAATTTCAGGTCGGGGACCGGGTTTTACTTAAAGTCTCACCCTGGAAGGGTGTGGTACGTTTTGGCAAACGGGGCAAACTAAATCCGCGGTACGTCGGACCATTTGAGATCATTGAGAAAATAGGCAAGGTGGCCTACAAGCTAAACCTACCAGCTGAACTCGGTGCAGTTCACAATGTCTTTCACGTGTCGAATCTGAAGAAGTGCCTGTCAGATGAGACCCTTATCATTCCTTTTAAGGAACTCACTATCGACGAGCGGTTGCAGTTCGTCGAGGAGCCAGTTAAAATCACGTACCGGGATGTGAAGGTCCTCAAAAACAAGAGAATCCCTCTTGTTCGAGTATGTTGGAACTCCAAACGTGGCCCAGAGTACACCTGGGAACGCGAAGACCAGATGACAGAAAAGTACCCCCAGTTATTCGGAACCAATGCAACCACTACTGAGGCTGAAGCTACTACTGCGGAATTTCGGGACGAAATTCCAGATCAACGGGGGGAGGATGTGACACCCCAGGAAAACCAGTGAACGATACAACTTACCTAGCTTCCTCAGTGAGTGCATACCAAATTTCGGGACGAAATTTCTTTTTAGTTGGGGATAATGTGACAACTCATATTTCCGAACCTATCTTTGTACCTTGATGTGTCGAATGTAAATATTATGTGACTGTGAATTGGATGATTAAATGGAATGTGATGTTATTGAATGTTATGTGAATATGTGTTGTACTTGTTTATATGTATGTATTATCACACTAAACGAACCAAACCGCACAACATAAATGAAACGCACAACATCCACCCGATCGCACAAGCCCTTTGGGCCGTGTTACTTACATCCGAATCATGGGCAGCCCATTGAGGGTTCGGCCCACTCCTTCTTTGGATCGCATAACACATGGTGAGGATGTTTACTCCTCATTTGTCACAACAACACTATCACACACAAAACCCTAGCTTCTCTCTCTCTCCTTCTCGCTCAAACTCGTGGCAGCCGGACTTGCTTCCTCGAAGACTCTCTTGTTCGTTATTCGGATCACCTACTTCTAACCGGTTAGTGTGTGATGTTGTTTTAGTTAATGGATGATGTTTTGATTATGCATGATTACATGATTAATCGGATGTCTTGCAATATGTTGTTTTGATGTTTGTTAAGTTGATAATAAACCGAATGATTGTAATCGGCTGTGATATGAGTTATATTGATGGATAATCATGTGCTAGGATCTAGGATCGATGAGATAATAATCGGTCACAATATGTTCATAATCGGATGTCGTGGTTAGTAGGAATCATGCTAGAAATAAGGATTATGAGCTGATTGTTAATTGTGATAGATGTTATGTTGTCATTGTTCATATGATCATATTAGGGTTCATACAAATTCATGAATTATTTGCTTAATTTGATCGATACTAGATTAAATTGGAAATAGATTGGATGTTGATTGGTGATCACAAAAAATAGGAAATTGGTTAATTGTGTTGACCGAATAATTGTGAATATGGTAACTGTTGAAATTGATTTTACACAATAAAAGGGGAATAAGTTAATGTGCATAGTGAGCGGATGATTAACCGATCGCACAAGAGTCCTTGGTCGCACAAGGACAAGTGAAGCGCACAAGATCATGGGCCACACGGATCGCATAAGCTGCTCCACTATTGGGCCTTAGGCCCAATCCCAATCGCACAATGATCTGGATCGCACAAGATTAACCGGACCGCACAAGTGACGTGTTGGTTTAGTTAATCGGATCGCACATGTTGTATGCTTGATTAAACTGTTGGGCCGGATGGTATATTGGGTTGGGCTCGTCCGTTCGTACAAGACCAGTCGGATCGCACAAGGCTTTTATGGGCCGAGTATGTTATGTGTTAGACCTCTCTTCTGTTGGGCTTAAGTATAGTTGGGCCGGGTCTATGCGGATCGCACAACATGTTGTGGATCGCACAACATGTTGGGCCGATTACTATTGGGCTATTTTACTCGCACAAGTTGAATACACTGTTTGACTGTTATGTGTTTACCATGATATTCACATGTTCGTACTGTGTTAACCTATGTGAAACCAATGTGCATTACTTGAGTCAAAACCTGACTTGTATGGTAACTCTGTTAGGACGTGGTTGACCACCTTTAGTTCAAGAAACCCTCTTTGTGTATCTGCCGAGCAATCCAAGGTGAGTTCACACAGCCAAGGCATGGGATTCCCAGGTTGGGAATTGGGTTGGAATGTTTGATATGGAATAATTACTCGTACTTACGCAATCACTAGACTATAGACCATCGTCCTCAGGATAGTCAGGACACTTACGTAAAAAATGCGTAAACTAGTATCTGCCATTGCCTCCCGGGTCGGGAGGACACTTACGTAAATCCTGCGTAACCTAATACCCACTACTGTCTTCCGGGTCGGAAGGACACTTACGTAAATCCTGCGTAAACCCCACGCGTACCACTGTCCTCGGGGAAGGGCACTCACGTAAATCCTGCGTGACCTTGTACGTATTCCTGTTCTCGGTTAAAGAAGAACACATGGTTGCAAATAGTCTAGTAAGTACCATAATGGGAAGCCCCCATTATAAAGGATAAATGTGAGAATCCCTCACCAGTAGTATATACTTGTATGGGAAGCCCCCACTAGATGAACATACGCATTATTAATACGAACTTACTTTCTGTGAACTCGCTCAACTAGTTGTTGATTATCTGCTGCATGCCTTGCAGGACCTTAGGTACATTATGGAGCTTGCACAAGGAGGAGCAGGTCGTTGTGGGCAAAGGATCGTGAATGCTATTTGAACACTTATGATATTTCACACATTAACACTTATGTTTGGGTTTACTTAAATGCTTCCGCTATACTTAACTATGTTGGTTTGATAAACACCTTTCGTATTGATGGATAACTATTACTATTTATCTACATGTTCAATATGATTGGTGGCTTGACCCTGGTCATGTCACGCCTCCAAGCGGTGATACTCCGCAGGTGGATTTTGGGGGTGTGACACAAACCACCCAAGAATGGAATCGTCGAGCGAAAACACTTGACAACCTCTCCTGGAAGCAGCTTTTCTTACCACCAGACCTTTCTCTATCAATTAGGAATCTAATACCATCACTAAACAAATTCCTTAAATTGTATCCATTTTTTGAGTGTTTATTTTTTGGTGGCTAATCCGCATATATATCACCATTGCTCTTGATTTTCTTAACTGTATATCTCTTAAATGTCAACACATACACGTGTGATTTAGTTTACGAAGATTTTTCAATGCCGAGAACCTCGATCAGAGAGTAAAAAAGGCGTAAGGTTCACAATCGTGTAAAACTAAAATGGGATATACTGGGCTAGGATTCGAGTTACAGGAACAAGGGCCAAACCAACCACCCAAGAATGGAATCGTCGAGCAAAGACACTTGACAACCTCCTGGAAGCAGCTTTTCTTGCCACCAGACCTTTCTCCATCAATTAGGAATCTAATCTGATGCCGTCACTAAACACATTCCTTAAATAGTAGCCATTTTTTGAGTGTTTATTTTTTCGTGTCTAACCCGCATATATATCACCATTGCTCTTGATTTTCTTGACTGCATATCTCTTAAATGTAAACATATACACGTGTGATTTATTTCACGAGGATTGTTTTAATGCCGAGAACCTCGATCAGAGAGTAAAAAAGGCGTGAGGTTCACAATGGTGTAAAACTAAAATGGGATATACCGGGCTAGGATTCAAGTAACAGGAACAAGGGCCAAACCAACCACCAATAATGGAATCGTCGAGCGAAAACACTTGACAACCTCCTGGAAGTAGCTTTTCTTGCCACCAGACCTTTCTCTATCAATTAGGAATCTGATGTCGTCACTAAACACATTCCTTAAATTGTAGCCATTTTTTTGTGTTTATTTTTTGGTGTCTAATCCGCATATATATCACCATTGCTCTTGATTTTCTTGACTGTATATCTCTTAAATGTCAAATATACACGCGTGATTTATTTTACGAAGATTTTTTTAATGCCGAGAACCTCGATCAGAGAGTAAAAAAGGCGTGAGGTTCGCAATGGTGTAAAACTAAAATGGGATATACCGGGCTAGGATTCGAGTAATAGGAACAAGGGCCAAACCAACCACCAATAATGGAATCGTCGAGCGAAAACACTTGACAACCTCCTGGAAGTAGCTTTTCTTGCCACCAGACCTTTCTCCATCAATTAGGAATCTGATGCCGCCACTAAACACATTCCTTAAATTGTAGCAATTTTTTGAGTGTTTATTTTTTGGTGTTTAATCCACATATATATCATCATTGCTCTTCATTTCTTGACTGTATATCTCTTAAATGTCAACATATACACGTGTGATTTAGTTTACGAAGATTTTTCAATGCCGAGAACCTCGATCAGAGAGTAAAAAAGGCGTAAGGTTCACAATCGTGTAAAACTAAAATGGGATATACTGGGCTAGGATTCAAGTTACAGGAACAAGGGCCAAACCAACCACCCAAGAATGGAATCGTCGAGCGAAAACACTTGACAACCTCCTGGAAGCAGCTTTTCTTGCCACCAGACGTTTCTCCATCAATTAGGAATCTGATGCCGTCACTAAACACTTTCCTAAAATTGTAGCCATTTCTTGAGTGTTTATTTTTTGGTGTCTAATCCGCATATATATCACCATTGCTCTCGATTTTCTTGAATGTACATCTCTTAAATGTCAACATATACACGTGTGATTTAGTTTACGAAGATTTTTCAATGCCGAGAACCTCGATCAGAGATTAAAAAAGGCGTGAGGGTCATAATGGTGTAAAACTAAAATGGGATACACCGGGCTAGGATTCGAGTTACAGGGACAAGGGCCAAACAAACCACCCAAGAATGGAATCGTCGAGCGAAAACACTTGACAACCTCTCCTGGAAGCAGCTTTTCTTGCCACCTGACCTTTCTCTATCAATTAGGAATCTAATGCCATCACTAGACAAATTCCTTAAATTGTAGTCATTTTTTGAGTGTTTATTTTTTGGTGGCTAATCCGCATATATATAACCATTGCTCTTGATTTTCTTAACTGTATATCTCTTAAATGTCAACATATACACGTGTGATTTAGTTTACGAAGATTTTTCAAGGCCGAGAACCTCGATCAGAGAGTAAAAAAGGCGTAAGGTTCACAATCGTGTAAAACTAAAATGGGATATACTGGGCTAGGATTCGAGTTACAGGAACAAGGGCCAAACCAACCACCCAAGAATGGAATCGTCGAGCGAAAACACTTGACAACCTCCTGGAAGCAGCTTTTCATGCCACCAGACCTTTCTCCATCAATTAGGAATCTAATGCCGTCACTAAACACATTCCTTAAATTATAGCCAATTTTTGAGTGTTTATTTTCTGGTGTCTAATCCGCATATATATCACCATTGCTCTTGATTTTCTTGACTGTATATCTCTTAAATGTCAACATATACACGTATGATTTCTTTTACGAAGATTTTTTTAATGCTGAAAACCTTGATCAGAGAGTAAAAAAGGCGTGAGGTTCACAATGGTGTAAAACTAAAATGTAACATTCCGGGCTAGGATTCTAGTAACAGGAACAAGGGCCAAACCAACCACCAAGAATGGAATCGTCAAGCGAAAACACTTGACAACCTCCTGGAAGAAGTTTTTCTTGCCACCAGACCTTTCTCCATCAATTAGGAATCTGATGCCGTCACTAAACACATTCCTTAAATTGTAGCCATTGTTTGAGTGTTTATTTTTTGGTGTCTAATCCGCATATATATCACCATTGCTTTTGATTTTGTTAACTGTATATCTCTTTAATGTCAACATATACACGTGTGATTTATTTAACGAAGATTTTTTTAATGCCGAGAACCTGGATCAGAGAGTAAAAAAGGCGTGAGGTTCACAATGGTGTAACACTAAAATGGGATATACCGGGCTAGGATTCGAGTAACAGGAACAAGGGCCAAACCAACCACCAAGAATGGAATCGTCAAACGAAAACACTTGACAACCTCCTGGAAGTAGCTTTTCTTGCCACCAGACCTTTCTCCATCAATTAGGAATCTGATGCCGTCACTAGACACATTCCTTAAATTGTAGCCATTTTTTTGAGTGTTTATTTTTTGGTGTCTAATCCGCATATATATCACCATTGCTCTTGATTTTCTTGACTTCATATCTCTTAAATGTCAACATATACACGTGTGATTTATTTTACGAAGATTTTTTTAATGCCGAGAACCTCGATCAGAGAGTAAAAAAGGCGTGAGGTTCGCAATGGTGTAAAACTAAAATGGGATATACCGGGCAAGGATTCGAGTAACAGGAACAAGGGCCAAACCAACCACTAAGAATGGAATAGTCGAGCGAAAACACTTGACAACCTCCTGGAAGTAGCTTTTCTTGCCACCAGACCTTTCTCCATCAATTAGAAATCTGATGCCGTCACTAAACACATTCCTTAAATTGTAGCCATTTTTTGAGTATTAATTTTTTGGTGTTTAATCCACATATATATCATCATTGCTCTTCATTTCTTAACTGTATATCTCTTAAATGTCAAAATATACACGTGTGATTTAGTTTACGAAGATTTTTCAATGCCGAGAACCTCGATCAGAGAGTAAAAAAGGCGTAAGGTTCACAATGGTGTAAAACTAAAATGAGATATACTGGGCTAGGATTCGAGTTACAGGAACAAGGGCCAAGCAAACCATCCAAGAATGGAATCGTCGAGCGAAAACACTTGACAACCTCCTGGAAACAGCTTTTCTTGCCACCAGACCTTTTCTCCATCAATTAGGAATCTGATGCCGTCACTAAACACATTACTTAAATTGTTGCCATTTTTTGAGTGTTTATTTTTTGGTGTCTAATCCGCATATATATCACCATTGCTCTTCATTTATTGACTGTATATCTCTTAATGTCAACATATACACGTGTTATTTAGTTTACGAAGATTTTTCAATGCCGAGAACCTCGATCAGAGAGTAAAAAAGACGTAAGGTTCACAATGGTGTAAAACTAAAATGGGATATACCGGGCTAGGATTCGAGTTACAGGGAAAAGGGCCAAACCAACCACCCACGAATGGAATCGTCGAGCGAAAACACTTGACAACCTCTCCTGGAAGCAGGTTTTCATGCCACCAGACCTTTCTCCATCAATTAGGAATCTGATGCCGTCACTAAACACATTCCCTAAATTGTAGCCATTTTTTGAGTGTTTATTTTTTGGTGTCTAATCCTCATATATATCACCATTGCTCTTGATTTTCTTGACTGTATATCTCTTAAATGTCAACATATACACGTGTGATTTAGTTTACCAAGATTTTTCAATGCCGAGAACCTCGATCAGAGAGTAAAAAGACGTAAGGTTCACAATCGTGAAAAACTAAAATGGGATATACCGGGTCAGGATTCGAGTTACAGGGAAAAGGGCCAAACCAACCACCCAAGAATGTAATCGTCCAGCGAAAACACTTGACAACCTCTCCTGGAAGCAGGTTTTCTTGCCACCAAACCTTTCTCCATCAATTTGGAATCTAATGCCGTCACTAAACACATTCCTTAAGTTGTAGCCATTTTTTAAGTGTTTATTTTTTGGTGGCAAATCTGCTTATATATCACCATTGCTCTTGATTTTAGTGACTGTATATATCTCTTAAATGTCAACATACACACGTGTGATTTAGTTTACAAAGATTTTTCAATGCCGAGAACCTCGATCAGATAGTAAAAAAGACGTAAGGTCCAGAATGGTGTAAAACTAAAATGGGATATACCGGGCTAGGATTCGAGTAACAGGAACAATGGCCAAACCAACCACCAAGAATGGAATAGTCGAGGGAAAACACTTGACCACCTCCTGGAAGTAGATTTTCTTGCCACCAGACCTTTCTCCATCAATTAGGAATCTGATGCCGTCACTAAACACATTCCATAAATTGTAGCCATTTTTGAGTGTTAATTTTTTGGTGTTTAATCCACATATATATCATCATTGCTCTTCATTTCATAATTGTATATCTCTTAAATGTCAACATATACCCGTATGATTTATTTTACGAAGATTTTTTTAATGCCGAGAACCTCGATCAGGGAGTAAAAAAGGCGTGAGGTTCGCAATGGTGTAAAACTAAAATGTGATATACCGGGCTAGGATTCGAGTAATAGGAACAAGGGCCAAACCAACCACCAAGAATGGAATCGTCGAGCGAAAATACTTGACAACCTCCTGGAAGTAGCTTTTCTTACCACCAGACCTTTCTTCATCAATTAGGAATCTGATGCCGTCACTAAACACATTCCTTAAATTGTAGCCATTTTTTGAGTGTTTATTTTTTGGTGTTTAATCCACATATATATCATCATTGCTCTTCATTTGTTAACTGTATATCTCTTAAAAGTCAAAATATACACGTGTGATTTAGTTTACGAAGATTTTTCAATGCCGAGAACCTCGATCAGAGAGTAAAAAAGGCGTAAGGTTCACAATGGTGTAAAACTAAAATGAGATATACTGGGCTAGGATTCGAGTTACAGGAACATGGGCCAAACCAACCACCAAGAATGGAATCGTCGAGCGAAAATTCTTGACAACCTCCTGGAAGCAGCTTTTCTTGCCACAGACCTTTCTCCATCAATTAGGAATCTGATGCCGTCACTAAACACATTCCTTAAATTGTAGCCGTTTTTTGAGTGTTTATTTTTTGGTGTTTAATCCGCATATATATCACCATTGCTCTTCATTTATTGACTGTATATCTCTTAAATGTCAACATATACACGTGTGATTTAGTTTACGAAGATTTTTCAATGCCGAGAACCTCGATCAGAGAGTAAAAAAGGCGTAAGGTTCACAATCGTGTACAACTAAAAAGGGATATACTGGGCTAGGATTCAAGTTACAGGAACAAGGGCCAAACCAACCACCCAAGAATGGAATCGTCGAGAGAAAACACTTGACAACCTCCTGGAAGCAGCTTTTCTTGCCACCAGACCTTTCTCCATCAATTAGGAATCTGATGCCGTCACTAAACACTTTCCTTAAATTGTAGCCATTTTTTGAGTGTTTATTTTTTGGTGTCTAATCCTTATATATATCACCATTGCTCTCGATTTTCTTGACTGTACATCTCTTAAATGTCAACATATACACGTGTGATTTAGTTTACCAAGATATTTCAATGCCGAGAACCTCGATCGGAGAGTAAAATAGGCGTGAGGGTCACATTGGTGTGAAACAAAAATGGGATACACCGCGCTAGGATTCGAGTTACAGGGACAAGGGCCAAACAAACCACCCAAGAATGGAATCGTCGAGCGAAAACACTTGACAACCTCTCCTGGAAGCAGCTTTTCTTGCCACCAGACCTTTCTCTATCAATTAGGAATCTAATGCCATCACTAAACACATTCCTTAAATTGTAGCCATTTTTTTGAGTGTTTATTTTTTGGTGGCTAATCAGCATATATATCACCATTGCTCTTGATTTTCTTAACTGTATATCTCTTAAATGTCAACATATACACGTGTGATTTAGTTTACGAAGATTTTTCAATCCGAGAACCTCGATCAGAGAGTAAAAAAGGCGTAAGGTTCACAATCGTGTAAAACTAAAATGGGATATACAGGGCTAGGATTCGAGTTACAGGAACAAGGGCCAAACCAACCACCCAAGAATGGAATCGTCGAGCGAAACACTTGACAACCTCCTCGAAGCAGCTTTTCTTGCCACCAGACCTTTCTCCATCAATTAGGAATCTGATGCCGTCACTAAACACATTCCTTAAATTGTAGCCATATTTTGAGTGTTTATTTTTTGGTGTCTAATCCGCATATATATCACCATTGCTCTTGATTTTCTTAACTGTATATCTCTTAAATGTCAACATATACACGTGTGATTTAGTTTACGAAGATTTTTCAATCCGAGAACCTCGATCAGAGAGTAAAAAAGGCGTAAGGTTCACAATCGTGTACAACTAAAAAGGGATATACTGGGCTAGGATTCAAGTTACAGGAACAAGGGCCAAACCAACCACCCAAGAATGGAATCGTCGAGAGAAAACACTTGACAACCTCCTGGAAGCAGCTTTTCTTGCCACCAGACCTTTCTCCATCAATTAGGAATCTGATGCCGTCACTAAACACTTTCCTTAAATTGTAGCCATTTTTTGAGTGTTTATTTTTTGGTGTCTAATCCTTATATATATCACCATTGCTCTCGATTTTCTTGACTGTACATCTCTTAAATGTCAACATATACACGTGTGATTTAGTTTACGAAGATATTTCAATGCCGAGAACCTCGATCGGAGAGTAAAATAGGCGTGAGGGTCACATTGGTGTAAAACAAAAATGGGATACACCGCGCTAGGATTCGAGTTACAGGGACAAGGGCCAAACAAACCACCCAAGAATGGAATCGTCGAGCGAAAACACTTGACAACCTCTCCTGGAAGCAGCTTTTCTTGCCACCAGACCTTTCTCTATCAATTAGGAATCTAATGCCATCACTAAACACATTCCTTAAATTGTAGCCATTTTTTTGAGTGTTTATTTTTTGGTGGCTAATCAGCATATATATCACCATTGCTCTTGATTTTCTTAACTGTATATCTCTTAAATGTCAACATATACACGTGTGATTTAGTTTACGAAGATTTTTCAATCCGAGAACCTCGATCAGAGAGTAAAAAAGGCGTAAGGTTCACAATCGTGTAAAACTAAAATGGGATATACAGGGCTAGGATTCGAGTTACAGGAACAAGGGCCAAACCAACCACCCAAGAATGGAATCGTCGAGCGAAACACTTGACAACCTCCTCGAAGCAGCTTTTCGTGCCACCAGACCTTTCTCCATCAATTAGGAATCTGATGCCGTCACTAAACACATTCCTTAAATTGTAGCCATATTTTGAGTGTTTATTTTTTGGTGTCTAATCCGCATATATATCACCATTGCTCTTGATTTTCTTAACTGTATATCTCTTAAATGTCAACATATACACGTGTGATTTATTTTACGAAGATTTTTTTAATGCCGAGAACCTTGATCAGAGAGTAAAAAAGGCGTGAGGTTCACAATGGTGTAAAACTAAATTGTAATATTCCGGGCTAGGATTCGAGTAACAGGAACAAGGGCCAAACCAACCACCAAGAATGGAATCGTCAAGCGAAAACACTTGACAACCTCCTGGAAGTAGCTTTTCTTGCCACCAGACCTTTCTCCATCAATTAGGAATCTGATGCCGTCACTAAACACATTCCTTAAATTGTAGCCATTTTTTGAGTGTTTATTTTTTGGTGTCTAATCCGCATATATATGACCATTGCTCTTGATTTTCTTAACTGTATATCTCTTAAATGTCAACATATACCCGTGTGATTTATTTTACGAAGATTTTTTTAATGCCGAGAACCTCGATCAGGGAGTAAAAAAGGCGTGAGGTTCGCAATGGTGTAAAACTAAAATGGGATATACCGGGCTAGGATTCGAGTAATAGGAACAAGGGCCAAACCCACCACCAAGAATGGAATCGTCGAGCGAAAATACTTGACAACCTCCTGGAAGTAGCTTTTCTTGCCACTAGAGCTTTCTCCATCAATTAGGAATCTGATGCCGTCACTAAACACATTCCTTAAATTGTAGCCATTTTTTGAGTTTTATTTTTTGGTGTTTAATCCACATATATATCATCATTGCTCTTCATTTGTTAACTGTATATCTCTTAAATGTCAAAATATACACGTGTGATTTAGTTTACGAAGATTTTTCAATGCCGAGAACCTCGATCAGAGAGTAAAAAAGGCGTAAGGTTCACAATCGTGTACAACTAAAATGGGATATACTGGGCTAGGATTCAAGTTACAGGAACAAGGGCCAAACCAACCACCCAAGAATGGAATCGTCGAGCGAAAACACTTGACAACCTCCTGGAAGCAGCTTTTCTTGCCACCAGACCTTTCTCCATCAATTAGGAATCTGATGCCGTCACTAAACACTTTCCTTAAATTGTAGCCATTTTTTGAGTGTTTATTTTTTGGTGTCTAATCCTTATATGTATCACCATTGCTCTCGATTTTCTTGACTGTACATCTCTTAAATGTCAACATATACACGTGTGATTTAGTTTACGAAGATATTTCAATGCCGAGAACCTCGATCAGAGAGTAAAAAAGGTGTGAGGGTCACAATGGTGTAAAACAAAAATGGGATACACCGCACTAGGATTCGAGTTACAGGGACAAGGGCCAAACAAACCACCCAAGAATGGAATCGTCGAGCGAAAACACTTGACAACCTATCCTGGAAGCAGCTTTTCTTGCCACCAGACCTTTCTCTATCAATTAGGAATCTAATGCCATCACTAAACACATTCCTTAAATTGTAGCCATTTTTTTGAGTGTTTATTTTTTGGTGGCTAATCAGCATATATATCACCATTGCTCTTGATTTTCTTAACTGTATATCTCTTAAATGTCAACATATACACGTGTGATTTAGTTTACGAAGATTTTTCAATGCCGAGAACCTCGATCAGAGAGTAAAAAAGGCGTAAGGTTCACAATCGTGTAAAACAAAAATGGGATATACTGGGCTCGGATTCGAGTTACAGGAACAAGGGCCAAACCAACCACCCAAGAATGGAATCGTCGAGCGAAACACTTGACAACCTCCTCGAAGCACCTTTTCTTGCCACCAGACATTTCTCCATCAATTAGGAATCTGATGCCGTCACTAAACACTTTCCTTAAATTGTAGCCATTTTTTGAGTGTTTATGTTTTGGTGTCTAATCCGCATATATATCACCATTGCTCTTGATTTTCTTGATTGTATATCTCTTAAATGTCAACATATACACGTGAGATTTATTTTACGAAGATTTTTTTAATGCCGAGAACCTTGATCACAGAGTAAAAAAGGCGTGAGGTTCACAATGGTGTAAAACTAAAATGAGATATACTGGGCTAGGATTCGAGTTATAGGAACAAGGGCCAAACCAACCACCAAGAATGGAATCGTCGAGCGAAAATTCTTGACAACCTCCTGGAAGCAGCTTTTCTTGCCACCAGACCTTTCACCATCAATTAGGAATCTGATGCCGTCACTAAACACATTCCTTAAATTGTTGCCGTTTTTTGAGTGTTTATCTTTTGGTGTTTAATCCGCATATATATCACCATTGCTCTTCATTTATTGACTGTATATCTCTTAAATGTCAACATATACACGTGTGATTTAGTTTACGAAGATTTTTCAATGCCGAGAACCTCGATCAGAGAGTAAAAAAGGCGTAAGGTTCACAATCGTGTACAACTAAAATGGGATATACTGGGCTAGGATTCAAGTTACAGGAACAAGGGCCAAACCAACCACCCAAGAATGGAATCGTCGAGCGAAAACACTTGACAACCTCCTGGAAGCAGCCTTTCTTGCCACCAGACCTTTCTCCATCAATTAGGAATCTGATGCCGTCACTAAACACTTTCCTTAAATTGTAGCCATTTTTTGAGTGTTTATTTTTTGGTGTCTAATCCTTATATATATCACCATTGCTCTCGATTTTCTTGACTGTACATCTCTTAAATGTCAACATATACACGTGTGATTTAGTTTACGAAGATATTTCAATGCCGAGAACCTCGATCAGAGAGTAAAAAAGGTGTGAGGGTCACAATGGTGTAAAACAAAAATGGGATAGACCGCGCTAGGATTCGAGTTACAGGGACAAGGGCCAAACAAACCACCCAAGAATGGAATCGTCGAGCGAAAACACTTGACAACCTCTCCCGGAAGCAGCTTTTCTTGCCACCAGACCTTTCTCTATCAATTAGGAATCTAATGCCATCACTAAACACATTCCTTAAATTGTAGCCATTTTTTTGAGTGTTTATTTTTTGGTGGCTAATCAGCATATATATCACCATTGCTCTTGATTTTTCTTAACTGTATATCTCTTAATTGTCAACATATACACGTGTGATTTAGTTTACGAAGATTTTTCAATGCCGAGAACCTCGATGAGAGAGTAAAAAAGGCGTAAGGTTCACAATGGTGTAAAACTAAAATGAGATATACTGGGCTAGGATTCGAGTTACAGGAACAAGGGCCAAACCAACCACCAAGAATGGAATCGTCGAGCGAAAATTCTTGACAACCTCCTGGAAGCAGCTTTTCTTGCCACCAGACCTTTCTCCATCAATTAGGAATCTGATGCCGTCACTAAACACATTCCTTAAATTGTAGCCGTTTTCTGAGTGTTTATTTTTTGGTGTTTAATCCGCATATATATCACCATTGCTCTTCATTTATTGACTGTATATCTCTTAAATGTCAACATATACACGTGTGATTTAGTTTACGAAGATTTTTCAATGCCGAGAACCTCGATCAGAGATTAAAAAAGGCGTAAGGTTCACAATCGTGTACAACTAAAATGGGATATACTGGGCTAGGATTCAAATTACAGGAACAAGGGCCAAACCAACCACCCAAGAATGGAATCGTCGAGCGAAAACACTTGACAACCTCCTGGAAGCAGCTTTTCTTGCCACCAGACCTTTCTCCATCAATTAGGAATCTGATGCCGTCACTAAACACTTTCCTTAAATTGTAGCCATTTTTTGAGTGTTTATTTTTTGTTGTCTAATCCTTATATATATCACCATTGCTCTCGATTTTCTTGACTGTACATCTCTTAAATGTCAACATATACACGTGTGATTTAGTTTACGAAGATATTTCAATGCCGAGAACCTCGATCAGAGAGTAAAAAAGGCGTGAGGGTCACAATGGTGTAAAACAAAAATGGGATACACCGCGCTAGGATTCGAGTTACAGGGACAAGGGCCAAACAAACCACCCAAGAATGGAATCGTCGAGCGAAAACACTTGACAACCTCTCCTGGAAGCAGCTTTTCTTGCCACCAGACCTTTCTCTATCAATTAGGAATCTAATGCCATCACTAAACACATTCCTTAAATTGTAGCCATTTTTTTGAGTGTTTATTTTTTGGTGGCTAATCAGCATATATATCACCATTGCTCTTGATTTTCTTAACTGTATATCTCTTAAATGTCAACATATACACGTGTGATTTAGTTTACGAAGATTTTTCAATGCCGAGAACCTCGATCAGAGAGTAAAAAAGGCGTAAGGTTCACAATCGTGTAAAACTAAAATGGGATATACTGGGCTAGGATTCGAGTTACAGGAACAAGGGCCAAACCAACCACCCAAGAATGGAATCGTCGAACGAAACACTTGACAACCTCCTTGAAGCAGCTTTTCTTGCCACCAGACCTTTCTCCATCAATTAGGAATCTGATGCCGTCACTAAACACATTCCTTAAATTGTAGCCATTTTTTGATTGTTTATTTTTTGGTGTCTAATCCGCATATATATCACCATTGCTCTTGATTTTCTTAACTGTATATCTCCTAAATGTCAACATATACACGTGTGATTTATTTTACGAAGATTTTTTTAATGCCGAGAACCTCGATCAGAGAGTAAAAAAGGCGTGAGATTCACAATGGTGTAAAACTAAAATTGGATATACCAGGCTAGGATTCGAGTAATAGGAACAAGGGCCAAACCAACCACCAAGAATGGAATCGTCAAGCGAAAACATTTGACAACCTCCTGGAAGTAGCTTTTCTTGCCACCAGACCTTTCTCTATCAATTAGGAATCTGATGCCGTCACTAAACACATTCCTTAAATTGTAGCCATTTTTTTAGTGTTTATTTTTTTGGTGTCTAATCCGCATATATATCACCATTGCTCTTGATTTTCTTGACTGTATATCTCTTAAATGTCAACATATACACGTGTGATTTATTTTACGAATATTTTTTTTAATGCCGAGAACCTCGATCAGAGAGTAAAAAAGGCGTGAGGTTCGCAATGGTGTAAAACTAAAATGGGATATACCGGGCTAGGATTCGAGTAACAGGAACAAGGGCCTAACAAACAACCCAAGAATGGAATCGTCGAGCGAAAACACTTGACAACCTCTCCTGGAAGCAGGTTTTCTTGCCACCAAACCTTTCTCCATCAATTAGGAATCTAATGCCGTCACTAAACACATTCCTTAAGTTGTAGCCATTTTTTAAGTGTTTATTTTTTGGTGGCTAATCTCCATATATATCACCATTGCTCTTGATTTTAGTGACTGTATATATCTCTTATGTCACACCCCCAAAATCCACCTGCGGAGTATCACCGCTTGGGAGCGTGACATGACCAGGATCAAGCCACCAATCATATTGAACATGTAGTTAAATAGTAAAAATTATCCATCAATACGAAAGGTGTTTATCAAAACCAACATAAGTAATGTAGCGGAAGCAATTATATAAAACCCAACATAAGTATTAATTTGAAATGTCATAAGTGTTTAATAAGTAATCACGATCCATCCGCCCACAACGACCTGCTCCTCCTTGTGCAAGCTCCGTTAGTACCTAAGGTCCTGCAAGGCATGCAGTAGAGAGTCAACAACTAGTTGAGCGAGTTCACAGAAAGTAAAAGCGTAACAGTAAGTTCATGAGTATCAAGTGGCTCCACTGGGCCAATATAGGTTTCTATTGGTGGGGGCTTCCCAAATATTAATCCACTAGACTATGCGTAACCATATGTGTTCTTCACAACCGAGAACAGTAATACGTACAAGTTTACGCAGGATTTACGTAAGTATCCTTCACAACCGAGGATAGGGTACGTGGGGGTTTACGTAGGTTTTACGTAAGTGCCTGACACAACCGAGGCAGTAGTAATTATCCGTTCACGCAGGCTTTACGTGAGTATCCTTCACAACCGAGGATAGCGAGTAACTTAGTTATACGTAGGTTTTACGTATGTGTCCTGCACAACCGAGGACGATGGTTTGGTAGTCTAGTAACAGTGTCCGTATGAATCTATTCAACCTTATCCTTATCGATCCCATTCCCAACACCCCGGGAATCCCATGCCTTGGTAAGAGTGTGAACTCACCTTGGATTGCTCGGCAGATACACAAAGAGGGTTTCTTGAACTAAGGGTGGTCAACCACGTCCTAACAGGGTTACCACACAAGTCAGGTTTTGACTTCAAGTAATGCACGTATGAATCACATAAGTTAGCAAATAACGTGCACGTAATAACCATAGCGAACCCGTATAACACGTAAACAGTCAATGAGCACAACGAAACTATACTTGTGCGTTTTAATCATTAGCCCAAATGTAATCGGCCCAACATAAAAGAAGTCCAATATCATATATGATCTAATAACAATGCGGCCCTAATAGCATGCAACCAACTTGTGCGGTCCGGTCGATCTTGTGCGACCCGGACGGGTTGTGCGATCCAATCAAGCCCAACCCCAACATGTTGACCGGCCCAAACTGTTAACCCAAGCTTACCACTTGTGCGATCCAATGATGCCTTGTGCGTCTGATATCACCTTGTGCGAGTGAGGGTCTTGGGCTTTAAGGCCCAATTGACGTGATGAGTCCAACAGTGAACAACAAAATAACTTGTGCGATTCCGCAAGCCTTGTGCGGTTGGCAACGTCTTGTGTGATTGGACTTCTTGGACGACCAAGAAGTCTTGTGCGACCGAGTTTGTGCGAATGGCCTCTTGTGCGATCAAGAGGCCTTGTGCGGTTGGACTTGTGTGAAACCGAATTTATGCCAAACAGTTATATTGTTTCCATATTTCAAGCAATATTGTTACTATAGCCAATTAATTTCGGTTGACCAAATTATCAATTAACACCATATCAACAAATCAGTTAGCAAAATATCGATCAAGCAGGGCAAGTTTTAGGCTATCTCATAAGAACCCTAATCCAATCATATGAACAATATTCTCATGAACAACCATCTATCCGTTTATATGGACATGTAACCGTGAAATCAACATAACCCAATGCGCATACTTGAGCCAACCATCATGAACAACATTATCACAATTCGAATTAGATAACATCACAGTAGTTTAACAAGCATCATCAAATTGGTTCTTGGTTATTCTCATGCAAATCCAATTTTACAAGATTATCACAAACTAGTTTACAACATCAATCATATATCATCTAAGACATGTGAAATCAATAATCATATATCATCTAACACTAACCGAATGGAAGCAAGTGATCCAAACCACGAACAAGAAGGTCTTCGGGATGGAGGATCCGGTTGCCGCAAGTTAAGCGAGAAGGAGAGAAAAGCTAGGGTTTTTTTGGTGTGTGAGAATGATTTTGCCAAAAGTGTGAGAAATTACTAACACCCTAGGGTTATGTGTAAGGTAGGTGGGCCGAAACCTACATAGGCTGCCCATAAGGAGCCGCGTCCAAAAGTAAAGCCCAAGTGGGCCGAGTGGGCTTGTGCGGTCGAGCGGTGTTGTGCGTTTGGGCTGGTTTGAATATATACACATAACACACATACGTACATACTAGCATTCAACACATCAAAGTTCATATAATCGTAAAACGTTCACATACGTTACACAAAGTGGGTCCGAAATGCGAGTTGTCACATTATCCCCAACTAAAAAGAAATTTCGTCCCGAAATTTGGTATGCACTCACTGAGGAAGCTAGGTAAGTTCAATCGTTCACTGGTTTTCCTGGGGTGTCACATCCTCCCCCCGTTGATCTGGAATTTCGTCCCGAAATTCCGAAGTAGTAGCTTCAGCCTCAGTGGTGGTTGCATTGGTTCTGAATAACTGGGGTACTTTTCTGTCATCCTGTCTTCGCGTTCCCAGGTGTACTCTGGGCCACGTTTGGAGTTCCAACGTACTCAAACAAGAGGGATTCTCTTGTTTTTGAGGACCTTTACATCTCGGTCCGTGATTTCAACTGGTTCCTCGACGAACTGCAACCGCTCGTCGATAGTGAGTTCTTTGAAAGGAATGATAAGGGTCTCATTTGATAAGCACTTTTTCAGATTCGGCACGTGAAAGACATTGTGAACTGCCCCGAGTTCAGCTGGTAGGTTCAATCTGTAGGCTACCTTGCCGATTTTCTCAATGATCTCGAATGGTCCGACATACCGCGGACTTAGTTTGCCCCGTTTGCCAAAACGAACTACACCCTTCCAGGGTGAGACTTTAAGTAATACCCGGTCCCCGACCTGAAATTCCAAAGGCTTTCTACGCTTGTCCGCGTAGGCTTTCTGACGATCGCGTGCTGCCGCCATGCGTTGTCGTATTTGTGCAATCTTTTTTGTGGCGTCCACTACAATCTATGGACCCGTAATCTGACTATCCCCCACCTCTGCCCAACAGAGAGGTGACCGGCATTTACGCCCGTACAATGCCTCGAATGGGGCGGCTTGAATACTGGTGTGATAACTATTATTGTATGAGAACTCCACCAAAGGGAGGTGCTTTTCCCAGCCGTTGCCGAAATCGATGACGCATGCCCGAAGCATGTCTTCAAGAGTTTGGATCGTTCGCTCAGACTGCCCATCCGTCTGAGGATGATATGCTGTGCTCATGTCTAATCGTGAGCCGAAAGATTTGTGCATCGCCTGCCATAGTTCTGACGTGAATCGTGCATCCCGATCCGAAATGATGGAGGTGGGCACCCCGTGCCTCGAAACAACTTCTTTAAGATAGACGTCTGCGAGCGTGGAGAACTTATCCGTTTCCTTTATAGCCAGGAAGTGTGCAGACTTGGTGAGTCGATCCACGATCACCCATATGGTATCATTCCCACGCTGGGATCTGGGTAAGCCCGTAACGAAATCCATGGAAATTTCTTCCCATTTCCATTGAGGTATCTTAGGCTGCTGAAGTAGGCCAGCTGGTTTCTGATATTCAACCTTGACTCTCGCACAGGTCAAGCATTTTCCAACGTACGTAGCGATGTGGGCCTTCATGCTAGGCCACCAATAAGTAGTTCTGATGTCGTGGTACATTTTGTCCGACCCTGGGTGTACCAAGTAACGAGATTTGTGAGCTTCGTCCATCACAAGTTCGCGTAGACCGCCATAAAGTGGGACCCAAATACGCCCCGTTACATAGTAGGCATCGTCTGCCTTCTGTTCCATTCGTTGTCGTGAGCCGCGTAAGGCTTCAGCTTTGACATTTTCAGGTTTCAATGCTTCTACCTGAGCATTTCGTATCTGTGCTGGAAGGCTAGACTGAATCGTAAGTTGTAGCGCTCGCACGCGCCGTGGTAAACTGTCCTTCCGACTGAGGGCATCAGCCACAACGTTGGCTTTGCCTGGATGGTACTTGATGGCGCATTCGTAATCGTTCAGTAGTTCAACCCATCGTCGTTGACGCATGTTCAAATCCTTTTGCTTAAGGATATGCTTGAGACTCCTGTGATCGGTGTAAATCGTGCACCTGGTACCGTACAGGTAGTGTCGCCATATCTTAAGCGCGAAAACAACAGCTCCCAGCTCTAAATCGTGCGTCGTGTAGTTCCGTTTGTGAATCTTGAGTTGACGTGAAGCGTAAGCAATAACCTTGTCGCGCTGCATTAACACACATCCAAGTCCCCGAATAGATGCATCACAATAAACCACGAAGTCGTCTGTGCCCTCAGGCAAAGAGAGGATAGGTGCACTGCAAAGTCTATCCTTTAAGTGCTGGAAAGCAGTCTCCTGGGGCTCTCCCCAGCGATAGGTGACACCCTTCTGTGTCAGTAGCGTAAGTGGCTAAGCAATCTTTGAAAAGTCTTTAATAAAGCGTCTGTAGTACCCCGCCAAACCCAAGAATTGGCGTATTTCCGTTGGCGTACGTGGTGCAGGCCAGTTCCTGATCGAGTCCACCTTGGATGGATCAACATGGATCCCATCCTTGTTCACTACGTGGCCTAGAAAATGGACTTCACGAAGCCAGAAGTCGCATTTCGAAAACTTAGCGTATAGTTGTTCCTTCCGTAGGAGTTCCAAAATAAGGCGTAGGTAGTGCTCGTGCTCCTCCTGACTCTCGGAGTAGATCAGGATGTCGTCGATGAAAACAATGACGAACTTGTCAAGATAGGGTTTGCACACCCTGTTCATAAGATCCATAAATACGGCAGGCGCGTTCGTTAACCCAAACGGCATGACAAGAAACTCGTAGTGGCCGTAGCGAGTTTTGAATGCTGTCTTGGAGACGTCCTCTTCCCGGACTCTCAGCTGATGATAACCTGACCTCAGGTCTATCTTCGAATAGTAACACGACCCTTGCAACTGGTCGAATAAATCATCTATGCGTGGAAGAGGATAACGGTTCTTCACCGTCACCTTGTTCAGTTCCCTGTAGTCTATGCACATTCTGAACGTACCGTCTTTCTTCTTCACGAAAAGTACTGGAGCTCCCCATGGCGAAGAGCTTGGACGAATGAAGCCCTTTTCCAAGAGCTCTTGTAGCTGCTTTGACAGTTCCTCCAGCTCTGATGGAGCTAGACGATATGGTGCGCGAGCTATTGGTGCTGCTCCTGGAGCGAGCTCGATTTGAAATTCAACCTGACGGTGAGGCGGTAAGCCAGGTAAGTCTTCAGGGAACACCTGAGGGTAGTCGCGTACAATTGGAATACCCTCCAATTTCTTTTCCTTTACTGATGCGTCTGTAACGAGTGCCAGAATGGCAGTGTGCCCCTTTCGTAAGCATTTCTGAGCCTTCAAGAAAGAGATGATGCCAACCACAGCACCACTCTTGTCGCCCTGGACTTCGAGAGGTTCTTGACCAGAACGTGGAATACGAATGATCTTTTCGCTGCATAATATCTCTGCCTGATGTTGGGACAACCAATCCATCCCTATGACGATGTCGAAGCTTCCCAAGACTATGGGAATAAGGTCGATGGAGAAAACTTGACCGGCTAAGTCGATACTACAACCCCTGACTATCTGCGTGGCTTCTAAACTTTTACCATTAGCTAGTTCTACGACGTGTTTGGTGTTTAGAGGTGTTGATGTACGTTTTAACAATTTACTAGCTTTCACAGAAATATAACTTGTATCCGCGCCCGAATCAAATAAAACAGTAACATAAATATTGTCGAGGGGAAACTTACCCATAACTACGTTGGGATCGTTCACTGCGTTGCCCCGACCTAGTACGAATGCACGACCCCTTGCCTCGTTGCCGTTGTTGTTTCCCCCGTTGTTGTTGTTGCCATTGCCCTGATTGTTATGGTTGTTGTTCTGGTTCCTGTTTAGCTGAGGACAGTGCCACTTGAAGTGACCTTCTGCCCCACACTGAAAACATACTTTGTTGCCCTGTTGCTGATTCTGCTGTGCCTGTGGCTGCTGCTGGTTCTGGTTCGCAGGACGAGGGCTTCTAAAATCCTTAGCCTCATGACCCATCTTGAGGCATCTTTGACAGCGACCCTTGTTACACTGGCCACCGTGGTGTCTGCCGCAGTTGTTGCACTTTGGGAGGTTCCCTCGATATCCGCCCTGCCTGTGACCACCTGAGGAATGCTGGCTGGGACTCTGATAACTGTCAGTCTTCCGTTGTTGGGCCTGAGACTGAACTAAAGCTGATCCCTTGCTGGAATCCCCATCCCATTTTCTCTTACTGTCACTGGGAGTAGTAGGAGTAGCTGAAGTAGTAACGGTAGCAGTAGCGCTGATACGTTTAGGCAGTTTGTTCTGATCCACTGCCTGGTCTGTGATGCGGTGAGCGAGGCGTTGAATATCCTGGATGTTATCAAGATTAGCCGAAGTAACATGGCTCTGGATCTCTGGCGCCAACCCTTTTAGATACAACTCAATGCGCTTAATCGGAGGGTCCACCATAGTTGGACACAGTACGGCCAGTTCGTTTGACCTTTTGGTGTAAGCTTCAATCTCTGATCCAGTCATCTTCAGATGGTAAAACTCATCCTCCAGCTTATGGATGTCTTCCCGAGTACAATACTCCCTCTTGATCAGTTCCTTGAAATCATTCCAGGGTGTGGCGTTAGCAGCTGCCAACCCTAGGATCTGAACTTGGGCGTTCCACCAAGTTAGTCCTATTCCTTCTAGTGTGCCAGTGGCGTATTTCACCCTGCGAGCCTCAGGGCATTCACACATCTCGAACACAGACTCGAGCTTTTCAAACCAGTGGAGGAGTCCAACTGCCCCCTCTATGCCGCTGAAAGTACATGGACGACAGTCCATGAAGTTCTTGAAAGTGCAGACAGGTTGCTGCGCGTGTTGACCTATTGTGTACGAATAGGACGAGATTAAATACGAGAGTTAATGCAGGATCTAAGGATCCTAGTATGAGTCTATACTGCAGGGTATACTACCTGCTTGAGCAGCTGCAAGTGCCGTAGCAACTTGAGCTTGAACGAGAGCCTCTAGCTGGGCTTGAGTCATGTTAATCCGTCCAGACATGATCTTCATAGTAAAAGTAGCGTAAGTGAGAGTGGTTCGCGAGTAGGGCGATGACAGAAAAGCGTAAGCACGTAGGTGTTCTCATGTAATAAAGTCATGTGTATCTAAGCGTAATGCGAGCAAAGTTCTAAGCAGTTCTAGCATGCAGGTAAAAAACATAAACCATATTACCTAGGATGTCGAGTCTTGCACGTGGAGCGAAGCGTCGTTGTGGATCGTTGAGAGCACTGTTCTGGTTATAGTCTGGTTTTAATAAAAACGTTTTCCCCTATTAAAACCAAGTTCTCTATAACCAATGGCTCTGATACCAATCTGTCACACCCCCAAAATCCACCTGCGGAGTATCACCGCTTGGGAGCGTGACATGACCAGGATCAAGCCACCAATCATATTGAACATGTAATTAAATAGTAAAAATTATCCATCAATACGAAAGGTGTTTATCAAAACCAACATAAGTAATGTAGCGGAAGCAATTATATAAAACCCAACATAAGTATTAATGTTAAATGTCATAAGTGTTTAATAAGTAATCACGATCCATCCGCCCACAACGACCTGCTCCTCCTTGTGCAAGCTCCGTTAGTACCTAAGGTCCTGCAAGGCATGCAGCAGAGAGTCAACAACTAGTTGAGCGAGTTCACAGAAAGTAAAAGCGTAACAGTAAGTTCATGAGTATCAAGTGGCTTCACTGGGCCAATATAGGTTTCTATTGGTGGGGGCTTCCCAAATATTAATCCACTAGACTATGCGTAACCATATGTGTTCTTCACAACCGAGAACAGTAATACGTACAAGTTTACGCAGGATTTACGTAAGTATCCTTCACAACCGAGGATAGGGTACGTGGGGGTTTACGTAGGTTTTACGTAAGTGCCTGACACAACCGAGGCAGTAGTAATTATCCGTTCACGCAGGCTTTACGTGAGTATCCTTCACAACCGAGGATAGCGAGTAACTTAGTTATACGTAGGTTTTACGTATGTGTCCTGCACAACCGAGGACGATGGTTTGGTAGTCTAGTAACAGTGTCCGTATGAATCTATTCAACCTTATCCTTATCGATCCCATTCCCAACACCCCGGGAATCCCATGCCTTGGTAAGAGTGTGAACTCACCTTGGATTGCTCGGCAGATACACAAAGAGGGTTTCTTGAACTAAGGGTGGTCAACCACGTCCTAACAGGGTTACCACACAAGTCAGGTTTTGACTTCAAGTAATGCACGTATGAATCACATAAGTTAGAAAATAACGTGCACGTAATAACCATAGCGAACCCGTATAACACGTAAACAGTCAATGAGCACAACGAAACTATACTTGTGCGTTTTAATCATTAGCCCAAATGTAATCGGCCCAACATAAAAGAAGTCCAATATCATATATGATCTAATAACAATGCGGCCCTAATAGCATGCAACCAACTTGTGCGGTCCGGTCGATCTTGTGCGACCCGGACGGGTTGTGCGATCCAATCAAGCCCAACCCCAACATGTTGACCGGCCCAAACTGTTAACCCAAGCTTACCACTTGTGCGATCCAATGATGCCTTGTGCGTCTGATATCACCTTGTGCGAGTGAGGGTCTTGGGCTTTAAGGCCCAATTGACGTGATGAGTCCAACAGTGAACAACAAAATAACTTGTGCGATTCCGCAAGCCTTGTGCGGTTGGCAACGTCTTGTGTGATTGGACTTCTTGGACGACCAAGAAGTCTTGTGCCCGAGTTTGTGCGAATGGCCTCTTGTGCGATCAAGAGGCCTTGTGCGGTTGGACTTGTGTGAAACCGAATTTATGCCAAACAGTTATATTGTTTCCATATTTCAAGAGATTTTTGTTACTATAGCCAATTAATTTCGGTTGACCAAATTATCAATTAACACCATATCAACAAATCAGTTAGCAAAATATCGATCAAGCAGGGCAAGTTTTAGGCTATCTCATAAGAACCCTAATCCAATCATATGAACAATATTCTCATGAACAACCATCTATCCGTTTATATGGACATGTAACCGTGAAATCAACATAACCGAATGCACATACTTGAGCCAACCATCATGAACAACATTATCACAATTCGAATTAGATAACATCACAGTAGTTTAACAAGCATCATCAAATTGGTTCTTGGTTATTCTCATGCAAATCCAATTTTACAAGATTATCACAAACTAGTTTACAACATCAATCATATATCATCTAAGACATGTGAAATCAATAATCATATATCATCTAACACTAACCGAATGGAAGCAAGTGATCCAAACCACGAACAGGAAGGTCTTCGGGATGGAGGATCCGGTTGCCGCAAGTTGAGCGAGAAGGAGAGAAAAGCTAGGGTTTTTTTGGTGTGTGAGAATGATTTTGCCAAAAGTGTGAGAAATTACTAACACCCTAGGGTTATGTGTAAGGTAGGTGGGCCGAAACCTACATAGGCTGCCCATAAGGAGCCGCGTCCAAAAGTAAAGCCCAAGTGGGCCGAGTGGGCTTGTGCGGTCGAGCGGTGTTGTGCGTTTGGGCTGGTTTGAATATATACACATATCACACATACGTACATACTAGCATTCAACACATCAAAGTTCATATAATCGTAAAACGTTCACATACGTTACACAAAGTGGGTCCGAAATGCGAGTTGTCACATCTTAAATGTCAACATACACACGTGTGATTTAGTTTACGAAGATTTTTCAATGCCGAGAACCTCGATCAGAGAGTAAAAAAGACGTAAGGTTCAGAATGGTGTAAAACTAAAATGGGATATACCGGGCTAGGATTCGAGTTACAGGAACAAGGGCTAAAACAACCACTCAAGAATGGAATCGTCGAGCGAAAACACCTGACAACCTCCTGGAAGCAGCTTTTCTTGCCACCAGATGTTTCTCCATTTATTAGGAATCTGATGCCGTCAGTAAACACATTCCTTAAATTGTAGCCATTTTTGAGTGTTTATTTTTTGGTGGCTAATCCGCATATATATCACCATTGCTCTTGATTTTCTTAACTGTATATTTCTTAAATGTCAACATATACACGTGTGATTTAGTTTACGAAGATTTTTCAATGTCGAGAACCTCGATCAGAGAGTAAAAAAGGCGTAAGGTTCACAATCGTGTAAAACTAAAATGGGATATACTGGGCTAGGTTTCAAGTTACAGGAACAAGGGCCAAACCAACTACCCAAGAATGGAATCGTCAAGCGAAAACACTTGACAACCTCCTGGAAGCAGCTTTTCTTGCCACCAGACCTTTCTCCATCAATTAGGAATCTGATGCCGTCACTAAACACATTCCTTAAATTGTAGCCATTTTTGAGTGTTTATTTTTTGGTGTCTAATCCGCATATATATCACCATTGCTCTCGATTTTCTTGACTGTACATCACTTAAATGTCAACATATACACGTGTGATTTAGTTTACGAAGATTTTTCAATGCTGAGAACCTCGATCAGAGAGTAAAAAGGCGTGAGGGTCACAATGGTGTAAAACTAAAATGGGATACACTGGGCTAGGATTCGAGTTACAGGGACAAGGGCCAAACAAACCACCCAAGAATGGAATCGTCGAGCGAAAACACTTGACAACCTCTCCTGGAAGCAGCTTTTCTTGCCACCAGACCTTTCTCTATCAATTAGGAATCTAATGCCATCACTAAACACATTCCTTAAATTGTAGCCATTTTTTGAGTGTTTATTTTTTGGTTGCTAATCCGCATATATATCACCATTGCTCTTGAATTTCTTAACTGTATATCTCTTAAATGTCAACATATACACATGTGATTTAGTTTACGAATATTTTTCAATGCCGAGAACCTCGCTCAGAGAGTAAAAAAGGCGTAAGGTTCACAATCATGTAAAACTAAAATGGGATATACTGGGCTAGGATTCGAGTTGCAGGAACAAGGGCCAAACCAACCACCCAAGAATGGAATCATCGAGATAAAACACCTGACAACCTCCTGGAAGCAGCTTTTCTTGCCAGCAGACCTTTCTCCATCAATTAGGAATCTGATGCCGTCACTAAACACATTCCTTAATTTGTAGCCATTTTTTGAGTGTTTATTTTTTGGTGTCTAATCCGCATATATATCACCATTGCACTTGATTTTCTTGACTGTATATCTCTTAAATGTCAACATATACACGTGTGATTTAGTTTACGAAGATTTTTCAATGCCGAGAACCTCGATCAGAGAGTAAAAAAGGAGTAAGGTTCACAATGGTGTAAAACTAAAATGTGATATACTGGGCTAGGATTCGAGTTACAGGAACAAGGGCCAAACAAACCACCCAAGAATGGAATCGTCGAGCGAAAACACTTGTCAACCTCCTAGAATCAGCTTTTCTTGCCACCAGAGCTTTCTCCATCAATTAGGAATCTGATGCCATCACTAAACACATTCCTTAAATTGTAGCCATTTTTTGAGTGTTTATTTTTTGCTGTCTAATCTTCATATATATCACCATTGCTCTTGATTTTCTTGAGTGTATATCTCTTAAATGTCAACGTATACACGTGTGATTTTGTTTACGAAAAATTTTCAATGCCGAGAACCTCGATTAGAGAGTAAAAAAGGCGTGAGGGTCACAATGGTGTAAAACTAAAATGGGATATACCGGGCTAGGATTCGAGTTACATGGAAAAGGGCCAAACCAACCACCCAAGAATGGAATCGTCGAGCGAAAACACTTGACAATCTCTCCTGGAAGCAGCTTTTCTTGCCACCAAACCTTTCTCCATCAATTAGGTATCTAATGCCGTCACTAAACACATTCCTTAAATTGTAGCCATTTTTTAAGTGTTTATTTTTGGTGGCTAATCTGCATATATATCACCATTGCTCTTAATATTAGTGTCTCTATATCTCTTAAATGTCAACATATACACGTGTGATTTAGTTTACGAAGATTTTTCAATGCCGAGTACCTCGATCAGAGAGTAAAAAAGGTGTAAGGTTCACATTGGTGTAAAACTAAAATGGGATATACCGGGCTAGGATTCGAGTTACAGGAACAAGGGCCAAACGAACCACCCAAGAATGGAATCGTCAAGCGAAAACACTTGACAACCTCCTAGAAGCAGCTATACTCGCCACCAGACCTTTCTCCAACAATTAGGAATCTGATGCTATCACTAAAGACATTCCTTAAATTTTAGCCATTTTTTGAGTGTTTATTTTGTGGTGTCTAATCCGCATATATATCACCATTGCTCTTGATTTTCATGACTGTATATCTCTTAAATGTCAACATATACACGTGTGATTTTGTTTACGAAGACTTTTCAAGGCCGAGAACCTCGATCAGAGAGTAAAAAAGGCGTAAGTTTCATAATGGAGGAAAACTAAAATGGGATATACCGGGCTAGGATTCGAGTTACAGGAACATGGGCCAAACCAACCATCGTCGAGCAAAAACACTTGACAACCTCCTGGAAGCATCTTTTCTTGCCACCAAATCTTTCTTCCTCAATTAGGAATCTGATGTTGTCACTAAACACATTCCTTAAATTTTAGCCATTTTTTGAGTGTTTATTTGTTGGTGTCTAATCCGCATATATATCACCATTGCTCTTGATTTTCTTGACTGTTTATCTCTTAAATGTCAACATATACACGTGTAATTTAGTTTTCGAAGATTTTTCATTGCCAAGAACCTCGATCAGAGAGTAAAAATGGCGTGAGGTTCACAATGGTGTAAAACTAAAATGGGATATACCGGGCTAGGATTCGAGTTACAGGAACAATGGCCAAACCAACCACTAAGAATGGAGTCGTTGAGAGAAAACACTTGACAACCTCCTGGAAGCAGCTTTTCTTGCCACCAGACCTTTCTCCATCAATTAGGAATCTGATGCCGTCACTAAACACATTCCTTAAATTGTAGCCATTTTTTGAGTGTTTATTTTTTGGTGTTTAATCCGCAAATATATCACCACTACTCTTCATTTCTTGACAGTATATATCTTAATTGTTAACATATACACGTGTGATTTAGTTTACGAAGATTTTTCAACGCCTGGAACCTCGATCAGAGAGTAAAAAAGGAGTACGGTTCACAATGGTGTAAAACTAAAATGGGATATACCGGGCTAGGATTCGAGTTACAGGAACAAGGGAAAAACCAACCACCCAAGAATGGAATCGTCGAGAGAAGACACCTGACAACCTCTTGGAAGCAGCTTTTCTTGCCACCAGACCTTTCTCCATCAATTAGGAATCTGATTCTGTCACTAAACACATTCCTTAAATTGTACCCATTTTTTGAGTGTTTATTTTTTGGTGTCTAATCCACATATATATCAGTATTGCTCTTGATTTTCTTAACTGTATATCTCTTAAATGTCAACATATACACGTGTGATTTAGTTTACGAAGATTTTTCAATCCGAGAACCTCGATCAGAGAGTAAAAAAGGCGTAAGGTTCACAATCGTGTAAAACTAAAATGGGATATACCGGGCTAGGATTCGAGTTACAAGAACAAGGGCCAAACCAACCACCCAAGAATGGAATCGTCGAGCGAAAACACCTGACAACCTCCTGGAAGCAGCTTTTCTTGCCACCAGACCTTTCTCCATCAATTAGGAATCTAATGCCATCACAAAACACATTCCTTAAATTGTAGCCATTTTTTAATGTTTATTTTTTGGTGTCTAATCCGTATATATATCACCATTACTCTTGATTTTCGTGACTGTTTATCTCTTAAATGTCAATGTATACACGTGTGATTTAGTTTGTTGGTGCATACGTCTGTCGACTTCGTCTTGTATCGAGTCTTGTATTAGAATTGTTAGATCAGGGCACACAGTACGAGAAAAATAGGGTTTGTGTGTGAAAAGGTAATTTCGCACGAAATTAGCAGTAGTAAATTCCGCACGAAATTAGCAGTGGCTAATTTTGCACGAAATAGAACATGCTAATTCTATGCGAAATTACCCAACTATATATACCCTAGATGCGAAATCATTTGTAATGAAATTAGATTCCGGTACCGAAGTATTGCCGACGTGTCGTTTGATCTGTAATCCTGTCAAATCAATAAATCAAGACAATTAGAAGTGAATCAAGCTGTTTCCAAGTCGATTCATTAGTTTCCGCTTCTTGAATTGATTAGAACTCTTCCGAACGACTTGTTTGGTTGTGAAAACGATCCTACAAGTGGTATCAGAGCTCAGGAGGAAGAGTTCTTGCCAAAACAGCCATAATTTCTGACTTCTACACCTTCTTTTCAAAATTCACAAGTTTTAACGGTCAAAATGGATTGAATTTCATACATGTCATGCGAAACAGTGTTTTAATGAATCCTTGAAAGAACTGGACTTAAATTTGATCTAAAATTGATAAAATTGATAATTTCGCTTGAAAATGTTTTCGGATTAAGTGACGTCAACACTATTTCGTACGGAATTACCTGCTTGATTTCACGCGAAATTAGCTAATTTCCCTCGAAATACATAATTTCGCATCAAAGTGTAATTTCGTTTGAGAGTTTCACTCGAAATTAGATAATTTCGCACGAAATTGGCATTCAGTTTGATAATCTCGCACGAAATTACATATTTCGTTTGAAAGTGTGCTATTTCATACAAAATCAGTTATTTCGCACCAAAGTGGTTATTTCGCTTGAAAGGGTGTTTTCGTTTGAAAGCTGATTTCGTTTGTGTCTGATAATTTTGCACCAAGTGATTTCGTTTGAACTCTTATTTTGTGTGAACATTCATTGTTGTTTGAACTTTGTTGATGTCACACCCCGACCACGTAAAACAACAAAAGGTGGCGGAAACGTCGGGGAGTGTTGTAATAGAATCATTGTTTCATAACACATGGAAAATTGAAATGTTGTTTTATTGATTAAAAGAGTTACAATGTCTTAACAAACAGAGAAGTAAAACAAAATTTAACTAGTCTTGCATCTTTTATTGTCACTAAGGCCTCGTCCAATCCTATGTGAGCATGCATCAATATCATCATCAAGTATCATCAACTACTGTACCTGAAACACATGTGAAAATACCTCAGCATAAAATGCCGGCGAGTACATAGGTTTTGTGAAAATAGGATTCATGACTTAGGTTTAAGAAAATGTTCAATGAAAACTTGTCATGAATCCAGTTTAAGTGTTTGCTTTTATAAAATGTTTGAAAAGCGATAATAAGGTATATGATATGTAAAAGAGTAATGTAAGGTTAAATGAATAACCAAGTAAAAATGAGTTTGTATAAAATAAGTTGTTTATAAAACAATGTCTTGTGAAAAAATATGTTACATGTCTAAACTGAAATGATTTAAACAACGCTGCGATATGTAATATCATACAAACACTTATATATAGGAAGTACCAGTGGCGTATCTACCATACTTGTATCATATTACACACGCCTCGTTACTTAAATCACTTTACCCAAACAAACCACCAATGTAAAATGTCTATGTTTAAACCAATTGCTAAATGTATTGAATAATATGTCAAATGTTTATGTCAAAATGTAAATCATGTAATGTATAACCCATGTCAAAAATGTTTATGTGTCAAATGTAAATCATGTAATGTGTAACCAAAATGATATGTATGGCTAGCGAAATGCATCAACTAAACCATAGGTGAAAATGCAGAAAACAAAGTATTGAAGTAAAACTTGGTTTAAATCAAAGTTATGTTTTGTGGAAATGCATGCTATACTGATACAAACATCTATGCGGTGTTGTGAAAATGCATACATTCAAGCCTTGCGACTGTGGCGATAAACCCCTAAACGAATTTAAAGGTCTATCTATGTAAATGTATATCGAATTCGGTCATTCCTTCCATCCAAACATACCTAGGATGTCAGGAACGGGAGTTGTCAATTCCTATGGTACCACTACCTAGTAACGAACGGCCTGATCAATGTTAATGAATGTATATTGTCCCATTTAAACAAACCAAATGTCATACCAAAATGTAAGCATGTGATGTGATGTGAATGTACTAAGTATGAACTAAATGAACATACATAGCATGTGATGTGATGTAAAACAATGTACTAGTATGATGAACATGCATAGCATGAAAAGGTAATGTAGATCAAATGTACTAAGTATGATGAACATACATAGCATGTGATGAAAAACAATGCACTAGGTATGCACTAAATGGACATACATAGCGTGAAATGTAATGTAATGTAAATCAAATGTACTAAGTATGCAACAAAGGACATACATAGCAAAATCATAATGAAATCATGTACTAATAGTGTACTAGTGAACATAGCAAGTATATGATATAAAAACATGAAAAGCATGAAATTAACAAGTAGGCACATGTGTTTCACCCCAAAATGTTTGAAAAATAGTAAAAGAGGGGACTATGTACTCACTTGAGGGTGCTTAGGAGTCTTGAACAACAACCAAGCAAAGCTAGAGGGATCACGGAATCAAACAGCACCCTATATAGATAACTACATAAATAAACGGACCTATCGGAGGATCGGGTAGTACGAGGGTTCGTAAACCAAATTAGTGTGGCAACTTATGTAATATGGTTTAACAAAGCCTACATACTAAAACGAAACCTATCCTATGTGCTTTTGACCCGTTACGACCCGTTTAGGTAGCTTATGCTACTTTAACGCGTCGTTCGCGTAAAGCGCATTCGGACCACTTAACTAGTCCTATGACAAGTAAAATATGCCTTAACATGTCTAATATAGTTGCCTAATCAGTTTAGATGTCAAAATTTAGGTTACATATGCTTAAAATGAATTTATGCGTAAAAAGGGTATTTTGGTAATTTACCTAAGGCATATAAACTACCTATCATACAACTACTTAAACGAAGTGACCATAAGGTATAACCTCACAAAGTTATTCCCTATACAACTATGGTCACATAAAATGTTTGGTCGGACCCTAATGATCGACCAAATGGGTCGGGTTCGAAAGTATAAGCGATTGATTAGATCGCTTACCTTTACGACCCTAAACAAGCACAAATCTAAAAGTGACGAGCTAAACATGCTAGAACATGTTTAGTTAAGTTAGAAAACAGGTTTGGTATCAAAACAAACGGTTTTGATACCCTAGAGTAGTTTGGTTACAAAATACGCGAGAAAATGCATTTTGGCCGAAACTACGACTCGCCACTGAGCCTAGTTAACGTGGTAATCAGTAGGTATAGTCACTAGGGACTATAACCATCGTGATTACACTCACGTTATGAAGTTCAGCCGAACTTCACGTTGGCCATTGACTGGTCAAAGCAGAAAGTCAAACGAAGTTTGACTTTAACGTTAAAACGAAAGAAAAGGATGAAAGAATACTTACAGAAGGTCCCCGTAAGATTTGATCCGATTCTCTCTCAAGTAGGAAGCATATACTTCCACTTAGAGAGCTTGAGTCAGATTCAAATGTGAGGAATGAATGAAAACATGGTGGGTATTTATAGTTTTTGCACAACCGTTAAGATCGTTCATCGTAAAACGAGCTTCGATCTCATCCGTACAAATGTGCCCATGCTTTTGTGAAACCATGGGAGCCCATAGTTTCATTAAAACCATGTGCAAATGAAGGGAACAGCTGTAACAAGATGGAATTTAGATTTTTCATTTTGGTCCCTTCCTAAGATAACTATGGCAGATTGTCAATTTTGGTCCTTGAATGTGCAAAACATGGTTTTTGATGCATTTTTGACACGTTTAATCCCCGTTAATCCCATTTCAAGGCTCTAAAATGAAGTTAACATATAGGGAACATGAAACATGCTCAAAAATATCTCGGATGTCGGGTCGTTTGGTCGTACGGTTGCGTTGTTCGGTTAATTACGACGAAACACGAACAAATGCGAAAAACGATCCAAATTACGCGACGAATGGAATTTTATCATGCCAATGACTAAAATAAAATATTTTAATGATTACATAAAGTTTTGGATGTCCGGATGTATTCAGAACGTAAGATATGCGCGAAAATGCAAACTTATGCACTTTTTGACGCTTTTAGTCCCTGAATGACCAAAAAGTTTATTTTAGCACACCGAACCCCACAAAGCCTATTTCTAAGCTATGTAAAGGATATTTAGGGTATTTTTAACTTATGGTCATGTTCCGGAATATTCGTTACAGTACAAATCGGCATACTTTCACAGTTTGTCGAAATTAGTCCCTGTAAGCGAACAAACTTGACTTCGCCACACCAAACCCTCCAAAACTTATTTCTAAGTTATTTAAAGGTTATTTAAGGTATGTTAAGCCTATGTCACTATTCCGAAGCATTTGTTGCTTTAAACTGGTTATATTTATGCATCAGTGCGCGTATAACCTTCCAGAAAGCGATTTAGAGCCCGAAATCGAACAAGAATTGATATGTGCAAATGATACACATATTTTTAAAAATCCCAAGTATGAAATACAATAATTCATTGGTTTGGTATTTGTTTGATGGTTGAAGTGACACAGGTGTCACAGTCTCCCCTACTTCAGGAAATTTCGTCCCGAAATTTATTTAGAGGAAACTTGTGAGAGCTAGAAACATGGAGTTGTAAAGATCAAACAGCACTAGTTAGAGTCCTAAACTTCTAGTAGCTTTGAATAACATCATGCTTGCAATGTGAGAGGGACACTTATATACAAGTACATACAGTGTTATTGGTGCGTCCACTGTACCTCCATTACATTGTTCACATTTTGTTATTATCGTCACTATCGGTTCTTACACATAATAATTTTTTTACTGGGTTTCTTTGCACTGAATTTCATAATTATGTACGCATCCATAATTACGGAATTCCTTGCATAGTTTACACAGTGTATTTTATAATGTGTAGGGGAGGAAAATAATGAACGAGCCTGTGATGATTGTGACTAGACCATACTGGAGTCCTTTTTAATTGAGTCAATAAATGATCTCTAGACCGCCAAGGAGTCTTTTCAGGTTTATATCATCACATGTCATTCTTAACCAGATTCTAAATCAATCCTTTGACTAGACCACTCTAAGGGTCTCTTTTTGAATCATGGAATGGTACTACCTAATCCAAGGGTCTTGACTATCACGTAGAAGCCCAATAAAGATTTAAGGTAGTACCTTTTTGAATATCCTACTACGAATCCCTCATATGAAGATATGAAAGGTTCTACGAGGATTTGGATAACGAATATCCAGAGTACACAAAAACACAAAATGCATAAACACATAATTGTTTAACTTGATTTTAAATTTGTTATCATTTTGCTAATTGCGCACAAGTATTTAAAGCACAATAGGAATCCATTCCGTGGATTTCATTTGGTACTTTAAACATTTTCAAGAATCTAACTATGAAGATAGAAAGATCTTCAAGAGGAAATTCGATTTCGATTGTAAGGAACTGAAATGTTCGAATTAAGGTACACAAGGAATCCAATTAAGGATTCTGATTTGAATGACAATTATCCACAAGGATCTAATTGTGAAGATAAAAAGATCCCATATGGATTTTAGGAATTGAAGATGTTTTGAAACCTTGCACTGGATGTGCTTAAGTCAAAACATGAAGTAAAAATGCTTATGAAATTGAGATGCTAGATATGCCAAGGCGACATATGAAGCGGAATTTGAAGGTTAAGTCAATGTATGAGGAAAATACTTTGAAAACTATGCATGGGGTTCTAATATGTGTTCAATGTTTTTGGAAACCTTATATATAATACTTTTGAAATCATAAAGTAGGTGTATTAGGTAGGTATATTTATAAAAATGTTTTAAAATCATGCGAGATGAATTTTGAAATTATGTATAAGGTTTTTGAAAACATGAATGATGATTTTGAAATCATGTACTTGATATAAGTAATTATACTGTATTAATAACATTTTGAATTCATGAAGGTTGTTTTTGAAAATATAGGCAGTGTTTTTGAAATCATGCATTTGATATGTTAAGTAAATACACTATATTAAAAATGTTTCTGAACTATATATAAAATGTTTCTGAAATCATGAAGGTTGTTTTGAAAACTTATGTTATGCATGTTAATAAATCAGAATGTAATGGGTATGAGTTTTGAATATACCCTTAGTTATCTAACCAAGGATTCAAAGGCACAGATGCGCAAAAAGCATGATTACTCAAAATTTCGCTTTATTTCTTGTACTTTGTCTCCTAGAATGAAACGAGTACTTAAAATTTTCTAGGAAATCATGAGCAATCACTTGAAAGGGAGAATCACAAGCGTAGTTTGTAAAGAGCATAGTTCCTTGATGTAGGTATCATAGGGAAATGCCATATACACATGTAACTACATTTGTATATCAGAATTGCGAACAACGACTTTTATTTATGAACAAAACAGATTGTTTCACAATACAAGAAAACAAAAGAAACAAAGGAATAAGACAGCAACATCTTTTGCTCGGCCAAATGCTTATCCAAGGGTTGGATTTGCATTGACAATCTTCGGGCGTTTGTTCCTGAAATGGCTCATCTCACCACAGTTGTAGCAAGTACCAGACGGGAAACGAGCTTGAGTAGGGTTGACTTGGAGTTGGGTAGCAGCAAGGTTTGCAACAGCTTTGTTTTGGATAGCAAAGCGGCATATGTTAATCAAATGTCCCAACCGTCCATAGTAGGTACATTTGGAGCAGGGTATGAGGTTTAAATGATGACGGTTGCATCGCTTGCACCATGGGGCAGCTCCCAAGTACGGCTTCCTAGCTGGTGGCGTCACTACCTGGCTAGGTCCCGCTTGATTAGGTGTAACTGCTGCGGGTTTCTTTGAAGCCTTACGCTTTCTTGATTTTGGTGCAGGCCTGACTTCTGCTTCCTTCGGTGACTCTTGAGTGGCTCCATTTTTGAGATGAGACATGGCAATGCCTAGATCCACAGGCTTCAGTATCACTTCGCCTATTTGCTGGGCAAATTTGGCTGTTTGCTCGGACATTTGACCGTTGTTGAGATGAAGAGACATTCTAGAAGAAAACGAAAGACATAGGAAGCAACAAATGAAATGTTATCGGATAAACAAAACAGAAAGGCAATGCATACGAATTGCGATCATTTGTTTGTTACCTAAGGCAAACAAATGAGACGGTGACAAATCAAAGCAAGCGGGTCATAATAATGTATCGCTAAAGACATGCTTGCCTATAAGTGAACACTCACCCCAAGAGTTCCCAGGTAAGAGTGACTGGTCCGATACTGCGGATTTTTACGAACACTCTAGCCTTAGACAGAAAACTCAGAGTACAGACGTTCACCCTTCCAGTTTGCACGTGTTCACATTATAAGACCCAAACTTTGACGAGATTTGAAGACTTAGAGGGTTCAAAACCTTATAATAAATCATCCTAGAACAGATGATTGCTTTTCAAAGTGGTTTTGAAATTTATGTTCTTGTTGTGGTTGTCGCCTAAGGATAGGTGACGGTATTGTTTTATGACTAAACGTAAGTAAACTCGCGTTAGGGTCCTAGGAAGGTTATAGACTAGGTCAAAGCATTACTAACAACCTAATTCCCTATAACCATGAGCTCTGGTACCAACTTTTCTGTCACACCCCGACCAGGTAAAACAACAAAACGTGGCGGAAACGTCAGGTAGTGTTGTAACAGAATCATTGTTTCATAACACATGGAAAATTGAAATGTTGTTTTATTGATTAAAAGAGTTACAATGTCTTAACAAACAAAGAAGTAAAACAAAATTTAACTAGTCTTGCATCTTTTATTGTCATTAAGGCCTCGTCCAATCCTATGTGAGCATGCATCAATATCATCATCAAGTATCATCAACTATTGTACCTGAAACACATGTGAAAATACATCAGCATAAAATGCCGGCGAGTACATAGGTTTTGTGAAAATCGGATTCATGACTTAGGTTTAAGAAAATGTTCAATGAAAACTTGTCATGAATCCAGTTTAAATGTTTGCTTTTATAAAATGTTTGAAAAGCGATAATAAGGTAGATGATATGTAAAAGAGTAATGTAAAGTTAAATGAATAACCAAGTAAAAATGAGTTTGTATAAAATAAGTTGTTTATAAAATAATGTCTTGTGAAAAATATGTTATATGTCTAAACTGAAATGATTTAAATAACGTTGCGATATGAAATATCATACAAACACTTATATATAGGAAGTACCAGCGGCGTATCCACCATGCTTGTATCATATTACACACGCCTCGTTACTTAAATCACTTTACCCAAACAAACCACCAATGTAAAATGTCTATGTTTAAACCAACTGCCAAATGTATTGAATAATATGTCAAATGTTTATGTCAAAATGTAAATCATGTAATGTATAACTAATGTCAAAAATGTTTATGTGTCAAATGTAAATCATGTAATGTGTAACCAAAATGATATGTATGGCTAGCGAAATGCATCAACTAAACCATAGGTGAAAATGCATAAAACAAAGTATTGAAGTAAAACTTGGTTTAAATCAAAGTTATGTTTTGTGGAAATGCATGCTATACTGATACAAACATCTATGCGGTGTTGTGAAAATGCATGAAAAGGTAATGTAGATCAAATGTACTAAGTATGATGAACATACATAGCATCTGATGTAAAACAATGCACTAGGTATGCACTAAATGGACATACATAGCGTGAAATGTAATGTAAATCAAATGGACTAAGTATGCAACAAATGACATACATAGCAAAAACATAATGAAATCATGTACTAATAGTGTACTAGTGAACATAGCTAGTATATGATATGAAAACATGAAAAGCCTGAAAGTAACAAGTTGGCACATGTGTTTCACCCCAAAATGTTTGAAAAATAGTAAAAGAGGGAACTATGTACTCACTTGAGGGTGCTTAGGAGTCTTGAACAACAACCAAGCAAAGCTAGAGGGATCACGGAATCAAACAGCACCTTATATAGATAACTACATAAATAAACGGACCTATCGGAGGAACGGGTAGTAATAGGGTTCGTAAACCAAATTAGTGTGGCAACTTATGTAATATGGTTTAACAAATCCTACATACTAAAACGAAACTACGACTCGTCACTGAGCCTAGTTAACGTGGTAATCAGTAGGTATAGTCACTAGGGACTATAACCATCGTGATTACGCTCACACTATGAAGTTCAACCGAACTTCGCATTGACCATTGACTGGTCAAAGCAGAAAGTCAAACGATGTTTGACTATACCGTTAAAACGAAAGAAAAGCATGAAAGAATACTTACAAAAGGTCCCCGCAAGATTTGATCCGATTCTCTCTCAGGTAGGAAGCATATACTTCCACTTAGAGAGCTTGAATCAGATTCAAATGTGAGGAATGAATGATAACATGGTGGGTATTTATAGTTTTTGCACAACCGTTAAGATTGTTCATCGTAAAACGAGCTTCGATCTCATCCGTACAAATGTGCCCATGCTTTTGTGAAACCATGGGAGCCCATAGTTTCATTAAAACCATGTGCAAATGAAGGGAACAGCTGTAACAAGCTGGAATTTAGATTTTTCATTTTGGTCCCTTCCTAAGATAACTATGGCATATTGTCAATTTTGGTCCCTGAATGTGCAAAACATGGTTTTTGATGCATTTTTGACACGTTTAAGCCCCGTTAATCCCATTCAAGGATCGTATAGGGAACATGAAACATGCTCAAAAATATCTCGGATGTCGGGTCGTTTGGTTGTACGGTTGCGTTTTTCGGTTAATTACGACGAAACAAGAACGAATGCGAAAAACGATCCAAATTATGCGACGAATGGAATTTTATCATGCCAATCACTAAAATAAAATATTTTAATGATTACATAAAGTTTTGGATGTCCGGATGTATTCAGAACGTAAGATATGCGCGAAAATGCAAACTTATGCACTTTTTGACGCTTTTAGTCCCTGAATGACCAAAAAGTTTATTTTAGCACACCGAACCCCTCAAAGCCTATTTCTAAGCTATGTAAAGGATATTTAGGGTATGTTTAACTTATGGTCATGTTCCGGAATATTCGTTACAGTACAAATCCGCATACTTTCGCAGTTTGTCGAAATTAATCCCTGTAAGCGAATAAACTTGATTTCGCCACACCAAACCCTCCAAAACTTATTTCTAAGTTATTTAAAGGTTATTTAAGGTATGTTAAGCCTATGTCATTATTCCGGAGCATTTGTTGCATTAAACTGGTTATATTTACGCATCAGTGCACGTATAACCTTCCAGAAAGCGATTTAGAGCCCGAAATCGAACAAGAATTGATATGTGCAAATGATACACATATTTTTAAAAATCCTAAGTATGAAATACAATATTTCATTGGTTTGGTATTTGTTTGATGGTTGAAGTAACACAGGTGTCACAGTCTCCCCTACTTCAGGAAATTTCGTCCCGAAATTTATTTAGAGGAAACTTGTGAGAGCTTGAAACATGGAGTTGAAAAGATCAAACAGCACTAGTTAGAGTCCTGAACTTCTAGTAGCTTTGAATAACATCATGCTTGCAATGTGAGAGGGACACTTATATACAAGTACATACAGTGTTATTGGTGCGTCCACCGTACCTCCATCACATTGTTCACATTTTGTTATTGTCGTCACTATCGGTTCTTACACATAATAATTTTTTTTACTGGGTTTCTGTGCACTGAATTTCATAATTATGTGCGCGTCCATAATTACGGAATTCCTTGCATAGTTTACACAGTGTATTTTATAATGTGTAGGGGAGGAAAATAATGAATGAGCCTGTGATGATTGTGACTAGACCATACTGGGGTCCTTTTTAATTAGAGATTTTAAGGGATGGCAGAATCGGTTTGAGAATTGGGTGCAAGCTAATAAGTTTGACGCATGGTGTTCATTAGAGAAAGATTACGAGAAACCGAAAAATGAACGTGGGCTTGAAAAAGCTTTTTGTGACTTTTCAGAGAATGATAAATTGAAATATACAAGTGAAAAAAATGATGATCAGTATTCTTCAACAAGCGATTAAAGAAGATTTCTTTATTTTGCTCCAACATGAAGGTACCGCTAGATCAATTTTGACGGCGTGGATTCAAAAGTTCAAAGGGAGTGCAGATATGATAAAGAATAAAAAGGCTTTACTTAAGAAATCATTTGACATGTTTGTAGCTTTTGAACATGAAATAACAAAAATGACCATTGATAGATATTGTCATCTTGTTTTGGAAATGGGAAGATTGGACATAAAGAAAGACGACGATGAATGGGTTGATAAACTAGCTGATGCATTACCACAGCAGAAATGGGGAACTTATTTGTTGATTCTAAAAGACATGAGAAAATCTGAGAATATGAATCTGGCACAATTTATTCAGAAGATTGAATAGCACGAGTTGGATATACAGAAAACGGCAATCATGAAGAATCCAAATGCTCAACAAGATGTCAGCTTGTACTACAGAGGAAACAAATTTGAAGTTACTCCAAGCCCAAAGATCCAAACTGGTTTCAGTGCTGATAGTTTTTCTGGAATGAAGGGTAGTACTGTGACTCAAAGTGGTGGACCTTCATCTACGTATTCAAGCTTTGATCCAAATCTTACAACACCAAGTCCTCAATGACAGAATTCTACAAATCTGCAGTGTAACGTTACCTTAAACATTCAAAATGGTCAAAATCTTTCTCCTGAAATAGCTAAGCAACACATGGCATCACTCGTTGCTATGTTGGAATCATATGAAAGTTTGATTGGTGGCAAAATTGGAAATCCGATGCTTACCAAAAAAGATTATGACCAGATTGATGCTGAGGAACTTGAGTTGATGGATGTAAAGTGGTGAGCCAGTGCTGTTCGAAGGGTAGAAAAGTTTCAACAAATCACCGGAAGAGATGACTTTAGTGAATTATTGAAGAAAAAGAGAAAAGAGCTTGTTATGGTATAATTGACCAAGACGATGAAAAGGTGGCAGAGGGATTTAGCTGGGATAAATACATTCCACCTGGTTCAGGTCTTGTTGCTAGAATTCTGGAAGAAGATGAAGTCAAATCTAGTCCGAAAGGATACCGATTTTTCCAGATTTTGGAAGTGATGTAGATACCGATGATGAAGAAGAATATATTAACAAAGCTAGAAAGGGTATTGATCCTGATAGTTTTAATTTGTTTTTTGCAGATAAAGTTGAGATGCTGAATGAGAAGAAGATTGCCAGATTGAAGAAAGAGCTGGAACAAGAAAAATAACTAATGAAAAGGCAAAGATGGAAGGTGAAGAAGCAAATAGTGGATCAGTGACTGAGAAAGTGATAGAAAAAATCGTTGAAGTGGAGAAAGTGGTAGAAAAAATTGTCGAGAAATAGTCGAAGTTGAGAAACTCGTTGAAGTTGAGAAAGTCGTCGAGGTAGAAAAAATTGTTGAAGTTGAAAAGATAGTTGAGGTCATTAAACCTTGTTAGAAATGTTTAGAATCTTGCAAAGATTGTGATGAAAAGGATAAGAAGATCACTGAACTTGAAAAGTTGAAAGAGAATTTGTTGTCTGATGTGAAGTATGTGAAGGAGTCATATGATGTTTTGAACAGGACGGTTGATGGTTTGAACAAAACAAATTGAGAAGTTGATGCTGCTATGACAATGATGAGCTCAACATTAATGACAAAGCAGAAAGTCATCAATGAGTATATTGAAGACTGTGCTAAGCTGAAGAAGGATTTGGAAATTGAAAAAATTGAAAGTGAAAGAATCAAACGTTTGTTGTTGAGTTATACAACGTGTGATTATTTGATTGACAGAGTTTATCCTAGTGTTGCAGGTCTTGAAGCTTTTCAAGATAAAAAGACAGAAGACACGGATACTGGTAAGAAACAAAGTGCCAAATATAACAAGTGTCCGCCCCCGATCTATGAAAGTTATTCTCCCAAAAAGCCAAATGAGGAACGTTTAAATAAGGCTCTCAACATCAAGTTAAAGTCTGAAACCATTGATGAGTTACCAGATAACAATGATGTCACATTTACAGTGTCTGACACTGATCATGAGTCTGAGTTGTTAAAGAAAGTGGTCGATCAGGTGTTGGATATGGATGAAGAGTCAAATTCAGAGTCTAAATCTGAAAGTCCGAGTTCGTCAAAAAAGAGTCCGAGTTCATCAGTCAAGCGGGTTTACAATAAAGAATTTCTGTTATCAAAATCTAATTTGAATGATGGACCAATCAAGTGGCATATACTTTGAATGATTCAGACAAATTATATTCTGATGAGGAATTCCCAATAAGAAGTGTCAAAACTGAAAAAATTAAACAGGTTTTCAAGTTGACAGAAATTAATATTTCTGAAATAAAAGATTTAAATCTTTCCAGAGAATCTAAAAAGTACACTTCAAGAATTAAATAAAGAGTAAACAAGAAAATGGGTTACAATTCTAGTTATGGTTTTCAAAAGAGACCAAACCATAATGGTAATTACAAAAAGAAGGGTTTAGGTTTCATTTTCGCAGAAAATCATAAAAATGAGAAAAATTGTAAACCAAAAACAAAATTTGTTGCAGGAGGAATTTCTGAAGAAGAGCAGAAGAAACCATTCTAGAGACAGTCAAATCGAGAGTTTCTTGCTGAGAAGAGAAAGAATATGATGATGAGATCCGAACAGAGAGTTAAGAAAAGAAAATGCTTCAAATGTCACAAGATTGGACACATTGCTTTGAATTGCTAGCAGTCCAACAATTCAAAACAGGGAGTTTCTTCTAACTCTGAAGTGAGAAGGAAATGTGTTGATAAATCAGAACAATTAAAAGAAAAATTCAAAATATTTTGATAAATCAACTTTTGAAGTTGGTGAAACTTCAAAACGTTTTTACAAAAGAAAAGTCGATGAAAACAAACAAAGATGGGTTGTAAAATCTGAGAGTAGTTCTGACAATGAATCTGATTCCATAAAATCAGAGGAGTTATTTGTTGAGAAAAAGAATGAGAATTCCGTTCCAGAGTTGAACGATGAAAACTTTCCACCATTAAGGGCAGAAAATCTGAAATCAAAAGGTAGGTTTGAGATTTCAGATCAATTCTTTACTGAAAAGAGAGAATTTGATACTGAAAAAGCTTTTAATGGAAATGTTAAACATATTTTTGGGAAGATGGTTGATGGGAAGGTTAAAGGCGCAAATGAATTCTATGAATCGAAAAGATGGTGGGATAGATGTGTGTCAAAATCACCCAAGGCTGGTCAGGCTTAGGTGACTGGATTTTCTACTTAAATCCTGACTTGCCGGAGCTCCCAAGTGGGTAATCGTGGAGCATGACTCGACATCATTCTTAAAGAAATTGTTTTGAGAAAAATTCTTAAGATTGTTAAATTTTGTGCCAAGTGTGACTTGCCAGAACTCCCAGGTTGGTAAGTGTGGAGTAGGAATGGGCATCTTTCTACATGTGGTATTGAATTCTTCAAATGGTAGAAAAGTGGGTTGTTACCTACAAGTGGTTAATCAAGGTCATTCATTTGAACTTGATTTAACTTTCTTTCAAATGGTGATAGAACAAAGTGATGATTATAACCCCAACCTTCAAGTGGTTTATAAAATCAGTAAAACTTATTTTCCGGAAAAACCAATTTGATTAAAACAAAGTGTTTTGAAATCATAATGGGAAAATAGTTTGTTGTAAGGGGGAGTTCTGATTGTTTATGCCAAGAGGATGGCGAATTGAAGCAATTCGAATCAGTTGTCACGTTACTTGTATAGTTTGTTTTCAAATTTTCTTTAGATGGTTTTGAATTTTAGGGGGAGTAAGAAATTTCAGAAAATCCAAAAACATTAGAAAAGTTGAAAAATCTAAAAACATGACAAAATGAAAAAGAGTTTTGTTGTGAAAAAGAGGAAATGATAGTACATCAGTGGACTATCACAACACGCTAAAAAATTGAAAAGTTCAAATATGATAAACGGTCTCACTGCGGATATGCAAGTAGGTTTTTATACATTTAGTAGATTGTTTTCGAGATATGAACCTAAAATATCAAATACTTACTTATATCGTGGGGAACATCTCTCAGATATATGGGTAACCCCCGAAATCTTGTTTGAAAGATTTTCTATTTTTGACATACTATGTCTTTGTGCATGGTGATATCTGGGGTATTATACCAGGACTTCTGATTTTGCGGGAGCAATAGCCTAGTCCTCGTATAATACTTTGCATATGCTTTAATCTTAAAGCCAACCCTTAGCATAAAAAAATGATGAAACATTGAAAAATGCTAATCATGTGCTGTTGAAGAAAAGATCCCCAAACGGGACACACCTAAAGACGAACTGTCATCTCTTTGTATGAACAGAAGTTCTAGCCTGAGCTCTTACGGTCTCGCATTAACCCATTTACAGATATCATTAGTGTACATTCACCTGTAAGACTGAATATAGAAATATGGATACGGGAGTATATTCTGAGGTGGGATACGCGAATAAGTTTAAGTGCTTAAAACATTAATCTTGTATCTTGGAATAATTGAACTTTGTGTGAAAATTTAAGTGATTCTGAATACTGACAATCTACGTGAATCGTTTAGAACTTAAAATGTTTAAAAGCTTAACGGTGTTAGTGATTTGTCTCAAAAACTGATATGATCCTCTTACACAAACTAACAAAAATATTGTCTGTAAATATTTTTTTTAAATTGTATTTCTTTATAGCCAAAAATCCAAAAAGATTTTCAGAGTATTTTAGCATAAATTTTTTTGAAAAATACAAAAAGATTTTCGATAACTGATGATGAAAAGCTGATTTTCAAAATTCCAAATGCTAAACATGACGAACAGGTTTGGGAAGAGTTTGTTTGAAAGTTATATTTACAAGTGGTCATCAGATATTGTTAAATGTTAAATCATTTTGAGCGTTGCTTCTACAAGTGGTAATCAAAGAATAAAATTTATCAAATTGTTAAATTTGTAAATCTTATTGTGAGGTAGAGGATGTGCAGGTTAGCCAGGATTCTGATTCTGAGAAGAGAGCCAAGTCTCGATCCTGATTCTGTGAAAGCTAGTCTACAATCCCAGCACAACTCAAGGGGGAGTTTGATAGTAAAGGGGAGTCTGAAGATGCAAGAGATTGATAGATCAACATCCGAGGGGGAGATTAGTTGATAAAGAGAAGAGACAGAGATTGAGGATACTTATACTGTCAGATATTTTGGAAGAAGCCCAAAGACTGATAAAGACTGAAGTTTGTGAAGACTCGACACTGAAGACTCGTCAACTTCCGATGGGGAGTCTGTTGGTGCATACGTCTGTCAACTTCGTCTTGTACCGAGTCTTGTATTAGAATTGTTAGATCAGGGCACGTAGTACGAGAAAAATAGGGTTTGTGTGTGAAAAGGTAATTTCGCACGAAATTAGCAGTAGTTAATTTCGCACGAAATTAGTAGTGGCTAATTTCGCACGAAATAGCACATGCTAATTCCATGCGAAATTACACCACTATATATACCCTAGATGCGAAATCATTTGTAACGAAATTAGATTCCGGTACCGAATTCCTGTATATCTCTTAAATGTCAACATATACACATGTGATTTAGTTTAAGAAGATTTTTCAAGGTCGATAACCTCGATCAGAGAGTAAAAAAGGCGTAAGGTTCACAATGGTGTAAAACTAAAATGGTATATACCGGGCTAGGATTCGAGTTACAGGAACAAGGGCCAAACCAACCACCCAAGAATGGAATCGTCGAGCGAAAACACTTGACAACCTCCTGGAAGCAGCTTTTCTTGCCACCAGACCTTTCTCCGTCAGTTAGGAATCTGATGTCGTCACTAAACACATTCCTTAAATTGTAGCCATTTTTTGAGTGTTTATTTTTTGGTGTCTAATCTGCATATATATCACCATTGCTCTTGATTTTCTTTACTGTATATCACTTAAATGTCAACATATACACGTGTGATTTAGTTTATGAAGATTTTTCAATGACGAGAACCTCGGTCAGAGAGTAAAAAAGGCATAAGGTTCACAATGGTGTAAAACTAAAATGGGATATACCGGGCTAGGATTCGAGTTACAGGAATAAGGGCCAAACCAGCCACCCAAGAATGGAATTGTCGAGCGAAAACACTTGACAAACTCCTGGAAGCAGCTTTTCTTGCCACCAGACCTTTCTCCATCAATTAGGAATCTGATGCCGTCACTAAACACATTCCTTAAATTGTAGTCATTTTTTTAGTGTTTATTTTTTGGTGTCTAATCCGCATATATATCACCATTGCTCTTGATTTTCTTGACTGTATATCTATTAAATGTCAACATATACACGTGTGATTTTGTGTACGAAGATTTTTCAATACCGAGAACCTCGATCAGAGAGTATAAAAGGCGTAAGTTTCATAATGGAGGAAAACTAAAATGGGATATACCGGGCTAGAATTCGAGTTACAGGAACAAGGGCCAAAGCAACCACCCAAGATTGGAATCGTCAGCGAAAACAGTTGACAACCTCCTGGAAGCAGCTTTTCTTGCGACCAGACCTTTCTCCACCAATAAGGAATCTGATGCCGTCACTAAACACATTCCTTAAATTGTAGCCATTTTTTGAGTGTTTATTTTTTGGTGTGTAATCCGCATATATATATATCACCATTACTCTTGATTTTCTTGACTGTATATCTCTTAAATGTCAACATATACACGTGTGATTTAGTTTACGAATATTTTTCAATGCCGAGAACCTCGATCAGAGAGTAAAAAAGGCATACGATTCACAACAGTGTAAAACTAAAATCGGATATGTCGGGCTAGAATTCGAGTTACAGGAACAAGGGCCAAACCAACCACCCAAGAATGGAATCGTCAAGCGAAAACACTTAACAACCTCCTGGAAGCAGCTTTTCTTGCCACCAGACCTTTCTCCATCAATTAGGAATCTGATGCCGTCACTAACCACATTCCTTAAATTGAAGCCATTTTTTGAGTGTTTATTTTTTTGTGTCGAATCTGCATATATATCACCCCTACTCTTGATTTTTTTTACTGTATATCTCTTAAATGTCAACATATACACGTGTGATTTAGTTTACGAAGATTTTTCTGTGCCGAGAAACTCGATCAGAGAGTAAAAAAGGCGTAAGGTTCACAACGGTGTAAAACTAAAATCGGATATACCGGGCCAGAATTCGAGTTACAGGAACAAGGGCCAAACCAACTACCCAAGAACGGAATCGTCGAGCGAAAACACTTGACAACCTCCTGGAAGCAACTTTTCTTGCCACCCGACCTTTCTCCATCAATTAGGAATCTGATGCCGTCACTAAACACATTCCTTAAATTGAAGCCATTTTTTGAGTGTTTATTTTTTTGTGTCTAATCTGCATATATATCACCATTGCTCTTGATTTTCTATACTGTATATATCTTAAAAGTCAACATATACACGTGTGATTTAGTTTATGAAGATTTTTCAATGCCGAGAACATCGGTCAGAGAGTAAAAAAGGCTTAAGGTTCACAATGGTGTAAAACTAAAATGGGATATACCGGGCTAGGATTCGAGTTACAGGAACAAGGGCCAAACCAGCCACCCAAAAATGGAATTGTCGAGCGAAAACACTTGACAACCTCCTGGAAGCAGCTTTTCTTGCCACCAGACCTTTCACCAACAATTAGGAATCTGATGCCGTCACTAAACACATTCCTTAAATTGTAGTCATTTTTGAGTGTTTATTTTTTGGTGTCTAATACGCATATATATCACCATTACTCTTGATTTTCTTGACTGTATATCTATTAAATGTCAACATATACACGTGTGATTTTGTGTACGAAGATTTTTCAATGCCGAGAACCTCGATCAGAGAGTAAAAAAGGCGTAAGTTTCACAATGGAGGAAACCGAAAATAGGATATACCGGGCTAGGATTCGAGTTACAGGAACAAGGGCCAAACCAACCACCCAAGTTTGGAATCGTCGGGCGAAAACACTTGACAACCTCCTGGAAGCAGCTTTTCTTGCGGCCAGACCTTTCTCCACCAATAAGTAATCCGATTTCGTCACTAAACACATTCCTTAAATTGTAGCCATTTTTTGAGTGTTTATTTTTTGGTATCTAATCTACATATATATCACCATTACTCATGATTTTCTTGACTGTATATCTCTTAAATGTCAACATATACACGTGTGATTTAGATTACGAATATTTTTCAATGCCGAGAACCTCGATCAGAGAGTAAAAAAGGCGTAAGGTTCACACTGGTGTAAAACTAAAATCGGATATACCTGGCTAGAATTCGAGATACAGGAAAAAGGGCCAAACAAACCACCCAAGAATGGAATCGTCAAGCGAAAACAGTTAACAACCTCCTGGAAGCAGCTTTTCTTGCCACCAAACCTTTCTCCATCAATTAGGAATCTGATGTCGTCTCTAAACACATTCCTTAAATTGTAGCCATTTTTTAAGTGTTTATTTTATGGTATCTAATCCGCATATATATCACCATTGCTCTTGATTTTCTTCTCTGTATATCTCTTAAATGTCAACATATACACGTGTGATTTTGTTTACGAAGATTTTTCATTGCCGATAAACTCGATCAGAGAATAAAAAAGGCGTAAGGTTCACAATGGTGTAAAACTAAAATCGGATTTACCGGGCTAGAATTCGAGTTACAGGAACAAGGGCCAAACCAACTACCCTAGAATGGATCGTCGAGTGAAAACACTTGACAACCTCCTGGAAGCAGCTTTTCTTGCCACCCGACCTTTCTCTATCAATTAGGAATCTGATGCTGCCACTAAACACATTCCTTAAATTGAAGCCATTTTTTGAGTGTTTATTTTTTTGTGTCTAATCCGCATATATATCACCATTGCTCTTGATTTTCTTGACTGTATATCTCTTAAATGTCAACATATACACGTGTGATTTAGTTTACGAATATTTTTAAATGCCGAGAACCTCGATCAGAGAGTAAAAAAGGCATACGGTTCATAATGGTGTAAAACTAAAATCGGATATGTCGGGCTAGAATTCGAGTTATAGGAACAAGGGCCAAACCAACCACCCAAGAATGGAATCGTCGAGTGAAAACACTTGACAACCTCCTGGAAGCAGCTTTTATTGCCACCCGACCTTTCTCCATCAATTAGGAATCTGATGCTGCCAGTAAACACATTCCTTAAATTGAAGCCATTTTTTGAGTGTTTATTTTTTTGTGTCTAATCCGCATATATATCACCAATGGTCTTGATTTTCTTGACTGTATATCTCTTAAATGTCAACATATACACGTGTGATTTAGTTTACGAATATTTTTCAATGCCGAGAACCTCGATCAGAGAGTAAAAAAGGCATACGGTTCACAACGGTGTAAAACTAAAATCGGATATGTCGGGCTAGAATTCGAGTTACAGGAACAAGGGCCAAACCAACTACCCTAGAATGGAATCGTCGAGTGAAAACACTTGACAACCTCCTGGAAGCAGCTTTTCTTGCCACCCGACCTTTCTCCATCAACTAGGAATCTGATGCCGTCACTAAACACATTCCTTAAATTGTTGCCATTTTTTGAGTGTTTATTTTTTGGTGTCTAATCCGCATATATATCACCATTACTCTTGATTTTCTTGACTGTATATCTCTTAAATGTTAACATATACATGTGTGATTTAGTTTACGAATATTTTTCAATGCCGAGAATCTCGATCAGAGAGTAAAAAAGGCATACGGTTCACAACGGTGTAAAACTAAAATCGGATATGTCGGGCTAGAATTCGAGTTAGAGGAACAAGGGCCAAACCAACCACCCAAGAATGGAATCGTCAAGCGAATACACTTAACAACCTCCTGGAAGCAGCTTTTCTTGCCACCAGACCTTTCTCCATCAATTAGGAATCTGATGCCGTCACTAACCACATTCCTTAAATTGAAGCCATTTTTTGAGTGTTTATTTTTTTTGTGTCTAATCTGCATATATATCACCATTGCTCTTGATTTTCTTGACTGTATATCTCTTAAATGTCAACATATACAGGTGTGATTTAGTTTACGAATATTTTCAGTGCCGAGAAACTCGATCAGAGAGTAAAAAAGGCGTAAGGTTCACAACGGTGTAAAACTAAAATCGGATATACCGGGCCAGAATTCGAGTTACAGGAACAAGGGCCAAACCAACTACCCAAGAACGGAATCGTCGAGCGAAAACACTTGCCAACCTCCTGGAAGCAACTTTTCTTGCCACCCGACCTTTCTCCATCAATTAGGAATCTGATGCCGTTACTAAACACATTCCTTAAATTGAAGCCATTTTTTGAGTGTTCATTTTTTTGTGTCTAATCTGCATATATATCACCATTGCTCTTGATTTTCTTTACTGTATATATCTTAAATGTTAACATATACACGTGTGATTTAGTTTATGAAGATTTTTCAATGCCGAGAACCTCGGTCAGAGAGTAAAAAAGGCGTAAGGTTCACAATGGTGTAAAACTAAAATGGGATATACCGGGCTAGGATTCGAGTTACAGGAACAAGGGCCAAACCAGCCACCCAAAAATGGAATTGTCGAGCGAAAATACTTGACAACCTCTTGGAAGCAGCTTTTCTTGCCACCAGACCATTCACCAACAATTAGGAATCTGATGCCGTCACTAAACACATTCCTTAAATTGTAGTCATTTTTGAGTGTTTATTTTTTGGTGTCTAATACGCATATATATCACCATTGCTCTTGATTTTCTTGACTGTATATCTATTAAATGTCAACATATACACGTGTGATTTTGTGTACGAAGATTTTTCAATGCCGAGAACCTCGATCAGAGAGTAAAAAAGGCGTAAGTTTCACAATGGAGGAAAACGAAAATGGGATATACCGGGCTAGGATTCGAGTTACAGGAACAAGGGCCAAACCAACCACCCAAGTTTGGAATCGTCGGGCGAAAACACTTGACAACCTCCTGGAAGCAGCTTTTCTTGCGACCAGACCTTTCTCCACCAATAAGTAATCCGATTTCGTCACTAAACACATTCCTTAAATTGTAGCTATTTTTTGAGTGTTTATTTTTTGGTGTCTAATCTGCATATATATCACCATTACTCTTAATTTTCTTGACTTTATATCTCTTAAATGTCAACAAATACACGTGTGATTTAGTTTCCGAATATTTTTCAATGCCGAGAACCTCGATCAGAAAGTAAAAAAGGCGTAAGGTTCACAATGGTGTAAAACTAAAATCGGATATACCTGGCTAGAATTCGAGATACAGAAAAAGGGCCAAACCAACCACCCAAGAATGGAATCGTCATGCGAAAACACTTAACAACCTCCTGGAAGCAGCTTTTCTTGCCACCAAACTTTTCTCCATCAATTAGGAATCTGATGTCGTCTCTAAACACATTCCTTAAATTGTAGCCATTTTTTAAGTGTTTATTTTATGGTGTCTAATCCGCATATATATCACCATTGCTCTTGATTTTCTTCTCTGTATATCTCTTAAATGTCAACATATACACGTGTGATTTTGTTTACGAAGATTTTTCATTGCCGAGAAACTCGATCAGAGAATAAAAAAGGCGTAAGGTTCACAATGGTGTAAAACTAAAATCGGATTTACCGGGCTAGAATTCGAGTTACAGGAACAAGGGCCAGACCAACTACCCTAGAACGGAATCGTCGAGTGAAAACACTTGACAACCTCCTGGAAGCAGCTTTTCTTGCCACCCGACCTTTCTCCATCAATTAGGAATCTGATGCTGCCACTAAACACATTCCTTAAATTGAAGCCATTTTTTGAGTGTTTATTTTTTTGTGTCTAATCCGCATATATATCACCATTGCTCTTGATTTTCTTCACTGTATATCTCTTAAATGTCAACATATACACGTGTGATTTAGTTTACGAAGATTTTTAAATGCCGAGAATCTCGATCAGAGAGTAAAAAAGGCGTGAGGTTCACAATGGTGTAAAACAAAAATGGGATATACCGGGCTAGGATTCGAGTTACAGGAACAAGGGCCAAACCAACAACCCAAGAATGGAATCGTCAAGCGAAAACAGTTGACAACATCCTGGAAGCGGCTTTTCTTGCCACCAGACCTTTCTCCATCAATTAGGAATCTGATTCCGTCACTAAACACATTCCTTAAATTGTAGCCATTTTTTGAGTGTTTATTTTTTGATGTCTAATCCGCATATATATCACCATTGCTCTTGATTTTCTTGAGTGTATATCTCTTAAATGTCAACATATACATGTGTGATTTAGTTTATGAAGAATTTTCAATGTCGAGAACCTCGATCAGAGAGTAAAAAGGGTGTAAGGTTCACAATGGTGTAAAACTAAAATGGGATATACCGGGCTAGGATTCGAGTTACAGGATCAAGGGCCAAACCAACCACCCAAGAATGGAATCGTCGAGCGAAAACACTTGACAACCTCCTGGAAGCAGCTTTTCTTGCCACCAGACCTTTCTCCATCAATTAGGAATCAGATGCCATCAATAAACACATTCTTTAAATTTTAGCCATTTTTTGAGTGTTTATTTTTTGGTGTCTAATCCGCATATATATCTCATCATTGCTCTTGATTTTCTTAATTGTATATCTCTTAAACGTCAACATATACATATGTGATTTAGTTTACGAAGATTTTCAATGCCGAGAAACTCGACTAGAGAGTAAAAAAGGAGTAAGGTTCACAATGGTGTAAAACTAAAATCGGATATACCGGGCTAGAATTCGAGTTACAGGAACAAGGGCCAAACCAACCACCCAAGTATGGATTCGTCGAGCGAAAACATTTGACAACCTCCTAGAAGCAGCTTTTGTTGCCACCCGACCTTTCGCCATCAATTAAGAATCTGATGCCATCACTAAACACATTCCTTAAATTGTATCCATTTTTGAGTGTTTATTTTTTGGTGTCTAATCCGCATATATATCACCATTGCTCTTGATTTTATTCACTGTATATCTCTTAAATGTCAACATATACACGTGTGATTTAGTTTACGAAGATTTTTCAATGCCGAGAACCTTGATCAGAGACTAAAAAAGGTGTGAGTTTCACGATGGTGTAAAACTAAAATGGGATATACCGGGCTAGGATTCGAGTTACATGAACAAGGGCCAAACCAACCACCCAAGAATGGAATCTTCTAGCGAAAACACTTGACAACCTCCTGGAATCAGCTTTTCTTGCCACCCGGCCTTTCTCCGTGTTGGTCCCCTATTCGTATGGATCTTCACAGAATTGTCAATCCAATCAAGAGTGCGGAATCCTCTTGATCAGAATATCACAGAAACGAGTAGTAATCAACAATTCACAATCAAACCGGGTTTCTATTGATTATCAATCTCACGACTTACAATCAATTAAACCCTAATTCGTCTAAGCACAAGCTCTCACAAAAATCCTCTCTCAAAAACGTTTTGGCTGATTTTTCTAAACCCTAAAGCCTGGCCCTGTTTATATAACACAAGGTTTGCTACTTAGGCTAGGTCAAAACCTCATGGGCTGCGAATTGGTGTAAGCCCAATTCGCCCCATACACCCAATTTGTGTGGGTTTGGTTAGCCCAAACATTACAACTAACTATTACAAAGCTAAACTCGCTAACCGTTTATCGTTTAACTAATTACAAAATATCCAAAGACCAAATCTAAGCTGTTGTCACAGAATATGCACCAACAAACTCCCCCTTGACAATTGCTTCATAAAATAACTTTATCTTCAGTCTTCTTGCAATCTTCAAGTAGTCTTGCACTGTCTTTGGTCTTTGGATAGCTTCAGCTTCAATAGCTTCTGTCAGCAACAGACTCCCCCTAAGCTGATGCATCCAATCACCAAATCTTCAAAACGTTAGCACTCGAGTAAAACTCCAGTTCAGCATTTGTAAAGCAATCTTCAAATTCTTCAATCTTTGTCTGCAATGTAGAAAGGAGGTTCTACCATGCATCCAATCAAACTCTCATCTTCACAGCAACTTCTCAGCAACATACTTCTTCAATCTGTATACTATAAAACAAACATCTCAAGAAACCATAAGAATTTTTCAACGAAGTTAAATAAATTATTATTTTTCAAGAGATAGTTAAACTATATCACAGATTAAGCATTTTCCAATTTTATCACCAACACGCAAAACTTTTATCCAACACACAAGAACCTGCAAGATTTAAAATTTTGAACTCACTTTCTAACACTGTCTCCCCCTATCAGTAACAATTCCTCCAAGAATAATAGTTTTCTGTACATTAAGAAGTTTAAACAGAAAAAGACACTATTTTTGGATTTTTATATTTTCTGAAAGCAAGTAAATACAAAAGCAATAAACACTCTATTTTTTTGTGAGAATCACTGGTAAGAAGATCATATCAGCACAATCAAACTGTTTCACACTATTAGATAATTCTTATATTTTTTTTTATGAAAAGCAGTCCAAGACGATTACCAGTATGTTTGTCCACTTAAACAAAATGCATGAACATTTCAAGTACCATTACCGTATGATACGTTAAGGTAATTTTATTACTGATATATTAGTGTGTCCCACTTCAGGATATACCCCCGCGATCAAGGTATGCACAAAGATTCATCGTAGTAGGTGAGTATACTGAATTCATCCATTTTGTTTTTCAACGTTTAGATAATTGGTGATCAGGTTAGTACTTCCGTACAGCAAACAGACCAAAATATCTAACGAGGGCTATGACAAATACCATTTTTTGGTACGATTTATGCATTTTGCACATATCTTTAATGACTCTCTAGGAGAGCTTCTTCATTTATGGGATTTGGCATTTTTTTTTGCTCTTTTAAGATATCCTGGTTGTGCCTAGGTCAGCATGAATCTGGATGCAGCAGAAGGACAACCCTGATATCCCCAGATGAAATAACAGTATAAAGACCCAAAACCTAAGATTTTGGCAATCTATCAACGCAAGATTTAAGGTCATTAAACCATACACCACTGATGTGTTCCCCACTCATATTCAGTTCGTTTAGGTTTATATCACATTGGTAAGTTGATTATTTCATGCTTTTTGCCTACTGGTACATCGTATGAGGAAGCTGCTATCACACTTAAGCAATTTAGGTTCAATTTCAGTGTGACAGTCTAACTTGCTGTTGTACTATCATTTCTTCTTTTTCACACAGTGTAACTCATTTTTGATTTTCAATTTTTTTTATGTTTTTGATTTTTTAGTGTTTTTGTATTTTTTTTGTTTTTTAAGAAAAGCAGTAAAATATTTACAAAATTCTTATGAAAAACCAGTTATTCAGGATTCCTCATCCCGTTGAGTTCGACTAAATATTCAAAGCGAGCCCTGTCAAATGCTTTAGTATAAAGATCTGCCAGGTTATCTTGTGTATCGACTCGATGAAGTTCAATTAGTTTCTCTTTCAGCCCTTTGAACTTCATTTTAAATCATTTAATATTCACATGTCCATCATCATAATTTTCGAATTTTGTCAACAATCTCACATCCCCCGTCATGTGCCTAGAGCAGCCACTATCAACATACCATAAGTTGATAATCCTCCTTAGTAACTCCTGCACATACCAACTAAGAACTTAGTTAGATTGGGGGAACCAAGCCTTAATGGTCTTGGGTCGTCCAAATTCACCAACCACTGGAACATCCATCCAATATCCATTACTCCTAACTGGAGTCTTGGATCTCCGACCTGTTGATGGAATTTGATTTTGATTTCCACTAGGTCTTTGGTCCTGAGGGTTCCTATATGTGTTTGGACAATTTGACCTTTGAAAATTTTGATTCCAAGAAGCTTGATTGTTATAAAGCCATTGTTATAAAAAGTTCGACCACCATTATTTTGGTACTTATTTTGATATTGGCATTGACTTCTGAAATTATTAGAATTATAATTGTTCATTCTTGGTGAATTGCTTCTAGGTCTCTCATATCTGCCTGGTGGAGATTTAGGCTGAAATCGTGGTTGATTTCTTTGAAAACGAGGAACTTGTGGAGTTCCTTTTTCAGCCTTATCTACACCGATAGCAACATTCTCTGGTTGTTTAGGAGCAAATTTCTTTGGAGAATTTGAGCCTTTCTCCTCACTATCACCTTTCTTCTCTGGTGATTTCCCTCTTTGTTTTTCACTAATTTGTGCTTCACTCTTTTTGTTAGGACAGCAACTAGCTACATGTCCTTTGGTGTGACACCTGAAGCACGATCTCCTTTTCAAAGACTTCTTAGCTGGAGTCTTTGAGGTAGATCCCTCATCAGATAATGATGATGCCTTGGATGAATCTTGTTCAGTTTGCCTAATTTCAGATATTTCTTTGTTTTTATTTTTAGCAAACTCTACATTTGATTCATTTTCAATAACAGTTGTTTTGTTTTTCATATCACTACCTTGAACAAAATTAATCTTTTTAACAAAAGTTTGATTTTTACTCTTAGGAGGTGAATTTTTCTTTTTCAAAGGTTCCCTGTTATTATTCTTCTTAGCATCATCACTCTCAGACCCCTCACTTTGACTTGATGCGAAACTACTTGGTGCAGTTGACATAAAGTCTGTTAGCTCATCTTCATCAGGCAAGAATGAATAGTCATGACTAAGAGGAGATGGGACTTCATTAAAGCCCTGGAAGCCCACACTGGTCTTGTCATTACTCTTCTTTAACCCACCCATCATGTGTTTCATTACAAAAGACGAATCTCTGAATTGAGTTAATTTCTTTTCAAGTTCAACAATTTTGAGTTGTGCATCTGACAACTCTTTGCATTTTTCTGAAATCTCTTTTGTTTTCTCAGCCATCATGTCATGAGCTAAATCTATTACTTGAAGTTTTTCATTTAACTTGCATGTTAAAGCTTCAATTTCACTTTCATAACCTTTTATCTTCTTCAAGTATACAGATTCGTTTCTTTTAGCAAAAAAGTTTGACTCTTTTATGTTCGACATCTCACTTACCAGACTTTGGTTTTATGTTAACAACCTGTCAACCTCACCCTGTAATTCACGACATCTTAAAGACACAGAATTAGATTGTACCTCTTCCTCATGAACTTCTGTAGTTTGATCAGCAATAACCTGTTCAGCTTCACTCTCTTTCTCAACTTTAGCATCTACTTTTGCTTCAGCATTCTCCACTTTAGCTTTAGCATCGTTCACAATAGTTTCAGCCTCATCAACTGGCACTATCTCCGCCATGAATGCCTGAGTGGCTCCCTCATTATCTTCCAGATGAACACTGCAATCATATGAACCATCTCGTGCTGTAGAGCTCAAAGATTTATTCTTTTTGACATCTGCATTTCCCTGATATCGCTTTTCTAATGCATCCCACATATCCTTTGAATTAGTGTACTTATTAAAGGTATGCTTGATGCCATCAGGTAAGGACATATTGATAGCAGCTAAGGCTCTCTTCAGCGTCATACATCTTTTTATCATTCTCTTGCATGTTCACATAGTCTGTTCTACGTGGTTTGCCCTCAAAATCGTGTGTTGGGTTTGTGTACCCATCTACAATATAGATCCACATGCGTGCATCCTGATATTCAATGAAGGATTGGAACCTGTCCTTCCCTATAAGATAATTCTCCACCTTCATCATCTTAGGTGCATTCAAATTTGTCAGGTTCGACATTTTAACGCAACAGACTGGTAAAACCGTACAAAATATCTCCGAAAACAGTGGTTACCAAATTACACCTTTAGAATCGTCTCGAAAAGACGAATCAAATGATATATAATGTCGAAAACCGAATTCGGGATTTTTTTTGTCCTTGGAATGCAAGGAATTCAACGGTGCAGACGGTTCTGTTAAACGAGCTATGGATCACTTTCTATTCACGAAAACGTGAATTTTTTCTTACGCTTGCCAAAAAATATTCCACCACTTGTTAAATACTCTACTAATTTCGCTGGGCAGTCAGATTAATTTCGCTGGTCAGTTTATTGATCAATTTCGCTGAACAGGTTAATTTCGCTGGTTATTTTAAATTCGATGGTCAATTTCGCTATTACGACGACTGGTGAAGTCACCGATCACCGTAATAATTTCGCTGAGGAAAATTATACGGTTACCAAAGTCTCCTTTGGATTTAACTTCGCCGGTCACAGAGATATTAAGTCCCAAATTCGCTGGTCAGTTAAATATGCTAGTCCAATCTGCGAATTTGTTAACTTCGCCAGCCAGTAAATACGGAAATTCAATCTTTTTCAAAAATCTGAGATTTTCCAGATTCTATCAACACTTTCCTGCAGAATCGAAACAACAAAAATATCAGTAATTTTCGAAAACCAGTGAGAAACAGAACGAAGAACATGAAGAACACGAAGAACAATCTTCGAATCTTCAAGCCTTTCCAACCAAAATCCTTCAAACAATCTACCAAGAACTGTCCTGGAAACCTGCAAATCAGCAAAACCTAACAAACAAACTGATCAAACACAAACAAAATCGTAGAAAATTATCAGAACTCAAAAAATTTCAAAACCCTAATTTTTCAGGTTTCAACATTTCGAAAATTTTCACCCAATCTGTAGACACAATTCTGAACCAAGCTTCAACAGCCTAATGCTCTGATACCAATTGTAGGTTCCCTTGATGTATGGATCTTTCACAGAATTGTCAATCCAATCAAGAGTACGAAATCCTCTTGATCAGAATATCACAAAATGAGTAGAAACAGAAATTACTTTCAAACCGGATCTTTATTGATTATCTATCAAACTGATTACAATCAATCAAGATCCCTAACAACCAAAATTTCGTCCAAGCCTATTGCCTCTCACGAAATTCCTCACAAACACTGTTTTTACTGATCAATCTAAACCCTAATGCATAACCTTGTTTATATAACACAAGGTTGCAACATTAGGCAAGGGTTTACTACATGGGCTAAGCCCAATTCGTCCCCCCTAGACCCAATTGGGTTTTGTTTCGCCCAAACTCTATAATCTCACCAATACAAAGCTAAACCCGCTAAGTGTTTATCGTTTAACTAATTACAAGATATCCAAAGACCAAATCTAAGCTGTTGTCACAGAATATGCACCAACAAACTCCCCCGTAACAATAGCTTCATAAAATAACTTTGTCTTCAGTCTTCTTCCAATCTTCATGTAATCTTGCACTGTCTTTCGTCTTTGGATAACTTCAACTTCAATAGCTTCTATCAGCAACACTCCGTCAATTAGGAATCTGATGCCGTCACTAAACACATTCCTTAAATTGTAGCCATTTTTTGAGTGTTTATTTTATGGTGTCTAATCCGCATATATATCACCATTGCTCTTGATTTTCTTCATTGTATATCTCTTAAATGTCAACATATACACGTGTGATTTAGTTTACGAAGATATTTCAATGCTGAGAAACTCGATAAGAGAGTAAAAAAGGAGTAAGGTTCACAATGGTGTAAAACTAAAATCGGATATACCGGGCTAGAATTCGAGTTACAGGAACAAGGGCCAAACCAACCACCCAAGTATGGATTCGTCGAGCGAAAACACTTGACAACCTCCTGGAAGCAGTTTTTCTTGCCACCCGACCTTTCTCCATCAATTAGGAATCTGATGCCGTCACTAAACACATTCCTTAAATTGTATCCATTTTTGAGTGTTTATTTTTTGGTGTCTAATCCGCATATATATCACCATTGCTCTTGATTTTCTTCACTGTATATCTCGTAAATGTCAACATATACACGTGTGATTTAGTTTACGAAGATTTTTCAATGCCGAGAACCTTGATCAGAGAGTAAAAAAGGCATGAGGTTCACGATGGTGTAAAACTAAAATGCGATATACCAGGGTAGGATTCGAGTTACAGGAACAAGGGCGAAACCAACCACCCAAGAATGGAATCGTCGAGCAAAAACACTTGACAACATCCTGGAAGCAGCTTTTCTTGCCACTAGACCTTTCTCCATCAATTAGGAATCTGATTCCGTCACTTAACACATCCCATAAACTGTAGCCATTTTTTCAGTTTTTATTTTTTGGTGTCTAATCCGCATATATATAACACAATTGCTCTTGATTTTCTTGACTGTATATCTCTTAAACATCAACATATACACGTGTGATTTAGTTTACGAAGATTTTTCAATGCCGAGAGACTCGATCAGAGAGTAAAAAAGGCGTAAGGTTCACAATGGTGTAAAATTAAAATCGGATATACCAGGCTAGAATTCGAGTTACAAGAACAAGGGCCAAACCAACCACCCAAGAATGGAATCGTTGGGCCAAATCACTTGACAACCTCCTGGAAGCAGCTTTTATTGCCACCCGACCTTTCCCCGTCAATTAGGAATCTAATGCCGTCACTAAACACATTCCTTAAATTGTATCCATTTTTGAGTGTTTATTTTTTGGTGTCTAATCCGCATATATATCACCATTGCTCTTGATTTTCTTGACTATATATCTCTTAAATGTCAACATATAAACGTGTGATTTAGTTTACGAAGATTTTTCAACCCCGAGAACCTCGATCAGAGAGTAAAAAAGGCGTGAGGTTCACAATGGTGTAAAACAAAAATTGGATATACTGGGCTAGGATTCGAGTAATAGGAACAAGGGCCAAACCAACCACCCAAGAATGGAATCGTCGAGCGAAAACACTTGACAACATCCTGGAAGCAGCTTTTCTTGCCACCAGACCTTTCTCCATCAATTAGGAATCTGATTCCGTCACTAAACACATTCCTTAAATTGTAGCTATTTTTTGAGTGTTTATTTTTTGCTGTCTAATCCACATATATATCACCATTGCTCTTGATTTTCTAGACTGTATATCTCTTAAACGTCAACATATACACGTCTGAATTAGTTTACGAAGATTTTTCAATGCCGAGAAACTCGATCAGAGAGCAAAAAAGGCGTAAGGTTTACAATGGTGTAAAACTAAAATCGGATATTCCGGGCTAGAATTCGAGTTACAGGAACAAGGGCCAAACCACCCACCCAAAAATGGAATCGTCAAGCGAAAACACTTAACAACCTCCTTGAAGCAGCTTTTCTTGCCACCTGACCTTTCTCCATCAATTAGGAATCTGATGCCGTCACTAAACACATTCCTTAAATTGTAGCCATTTTTTGAGTGTTTATTTTTTGGTGTCTAATCCGCATATATATCACTATTGCTCTTGATTTTCATGACTGTATATCTCTTAAACGTCAACATATACACGTGTGATTCAGTTTACGAAGATTTTTCAATGCCGAGAAACTCGATCAGAGAGTAAAAATGGTGCGAGGTTCACAATGGTGTAAAACTAAAATGGGATATATCGGGCTAGGATTCGAGTTACAGGAACAAGGGCCAAACCAACCACACAAGATAGAAATCGTCAAGCGAAAACACTTGACAACATCCTGGACGCAGCGTTTCTTGCCACCAGACCTTTCTCCATCAATTAGGAATCTAATTCCATCACTAAACATATTCCTTAAATTGTAGCCATTTTTTGTGTGTTTATTTTTTGGTGTCTAATCTGCATATATATCACTATTGCTCTTGATTTTCTTGACTGTATATCTCTTAAACGTAAACATATACATGTGTGATTCGGTTTACGAAGATTTTTCAATGCCGAGAAACTCGATCAGAGAGTAAAAAAGGTGTAAGGTTTACAATGGTGTAAAACTAAAATCGGATATACCGGGCTAGAATTCGAGTTACAAGAACAAGGGCCAAACCAACCACCCAAGAATGGAATCGTCGAGCGAAAACACTTAACAACCTCCTTGAAGCAGCTTTTCTTGCCACCTGACCTTTCTCCATCAATTAGGAATCTGATGTCGTCACTAAACACATTCCTTAAATTGTAGCCATTTTTTGAGTGTTTATTTTTTGGTGTCTAATCCGCATATATATCACTATTGCTCTTGACTTTCATGACTGTATATCTCTTAAACGTCAACATATACACGTGTGATTCAGTTTACGAAGATTTTTCAATGCCTAGAAACTCGATCAGAGAGTAAAAATGGCGCGAGGTTCACAATGGTGTAAAACTAAAATGGGATATATCGGGCTAGGATTCGAGTTACAGGAACAAGGGCCAAACCAACCACACAAGATTGAAATCGTCAAGCGAAAACACTTGACAACATCCTGGAAGCAGCTTTTCTTGCCACCAGACCTTTCTCCATCAATTAGGAATCTAATTCCATCACTAAACATATTCCTTAAATTGTAGCAATTTTTTGTGTGTTTATTTTTTGGTGTCTAATCCGCATATATCTCACTATTGCTCTTGATTTTCTTGACTGTATATCTCTTAAACGTCAACATATACATGTGTGATTCGGTTTACGAAGATTTTTCAATGCCGAGAAACTCGATCAGAGAGTAAAAAAGGGTTAAGGTTTACAATGGTGTAAAACTAAAATCGGATATACCGGGCTAGAATTCGAGTTACAGGAACAAGGGCCAAACCAACCACCCAAGAATGGAATCGTCGAGCAAAAACACTTAACAACCTCCTTGAAGCAGCTTTTCTTGCCACCTGACATTTCTCCATCAATTAGGAATCTGATGCCGTCACTAAACAAATTCCTTAAATTGTAGCCATTTTTTGAGTGTTTATTTTTTGGTGTCTAATCCGCATATATATCACTATTGCTCTTGACTTTCAGGACTGTATATCTCTTAAACGTCAACATATACACGTGTGATTCAGTTTACGAAGATTTTTCAATGCCGAGAAACTCGATCAGAGAGTAAAAATGGCGCGAGGTTCACAATGGTGTAAAACTAAAATGGGATATATCGGGCTAGGATTCGAGTTACAGGAACAAGGGCCAAACCAACCACACAAGATTGAAATCGTCAAGCGAAAACACTTGACAACATCCTGGAAGCAGCTTTTCTTGCCACCAGACCTTTCTCCATCAATTAGGAATCTAATTCCATCACTAAACATATTCCTTAAATTGTAGCCATTTTTTGTGTGTTTATATATTGGTGTCTAATCCGCATATATATCACTATTGTTCTTGATTTTCTTGACTGTATATCTCTTAAACGTCAACATATACACGTGTGATTCGGTTTACGAAGATTTTTCAATGCCGAGAAACTCGATCAGAAAGTAAAATAGGCGTAAGGTTTACAATGGTGTAAAGCTAAAATCGGATATACCGGGCTAGAATTCGAGTTACAGGAACAAGGGCCAAACCAACCACCCAAGAATGGAATCGTCGAGCGAAAACACTTAACAACCTCCTTGAAACAGCTTTTCTTGCCACCCGACCTTTCTCCATCAATTAGGAATCTGATGCCATCACTAAACACATTCCTTAAATTGTATCCATTTTTGAGTGTTTATTTTTTGGTGTCTAATCCGCATATATATCACCATTGCTCTTGATTTTCTTCACTGTATATCTCGTAAATGTCAACATATACACGTGTGATTTAGTTTACGAAGATTTTTCAATGCCGAGAACCTCGATCAGAGAGTAAAAATGGCGTGAGGTTCACAATGGTGTAAAACTAAAATGGATATATCAGGCTAGGATTCGAGTTACAGGAATAAGGGCCAAACTGTTTGGAAACTTTATTTGTAAGTATTGAAGAAAATCTCAATCAACTGGATCTCTGAAGAAGATAACAGTCCTGAAGAACACAGCAAGATGAAGAAAATCAGTTGGGACAGCTGAAAAGCAAAGTATCTACTACAAAGAATCTCAAGTTGATAAAGAGTTGATTTGGATTATCAGAGAAGGTCGTTTCTGATGGATCTGAGGATATTTCTGATGAAATATCATCAGTTTCTGACAAATTCTGATCATTAAACTTTCTGATGATTTGTTCACCAGAATTTCTGATGAAGTGGCTTATCAGAAATTCGGATGAAAGTCCCACTTGTCTAAAATCATAACTCTATCCTGCCACCCATGACCGAAGCATGACATTATTGGTTTTCATGATTACAAATATAACTTGAACGATGGATTCAATGAATATGTCAAATTGCTACTTTATGCAGGACTTATTGCATGAACAAACAATTGTTTATTCATGTCCACGGCCGTCTATAAATAGAAGGCTCGAGAGGCAGAAGAAAATTGAGTTTGAAGCTTAGCATTCACATACAAACACCCAAACTCCACTGCTCTTCTCACCCATAGAAATCAAGATTCATTTGTATTAGATAATAATCTTACAATCACCTTGTTAAACTAATTTGTTTCAAAGTGATATAAACTTGATAATTCTGTAGGTCTTGTTTCTTGAAAGTCTGATTTCCATTTCCGCACATCTTTTTTCACATATACTGAAATCACTTGCCATATTACGAAAAAAAAAGAAGTTGTTAAGGCCATACTGGGTCCAACAATTGGTATCAGAGCTGATTGAATAAATTATTTTCAAACGATCAATCGCTCTTCTTCTTTTTTTCTAAATATGGCCAACTTTCAAACCTGGAATAATGCTTTTAACATTGGTTCTATGTCCAAACCTCTGACTCTGGTCAGAGAGGAATACCCACAATGGAAAATCAGGATGGTCAATTTCCTTAATGGTCATGACCGAGCTCTGTGTCAATCCATTGAAAGGGGTCCACATATACCAATGACTGAAATACCAGCAATTCCAGCAACTGACCAAACACCAGCAATCCCTGCCTCCCGTGCTCCCAAAAGTGAAATAAACTGGAGCGCGGAAGACAAGGATCTGGTGGTTGGGGATGAAAGAGCAAAATCACTCTTAATAATGGCCATCCCTAATGACATATTTTAACAAGTTGATGCTTGTGCATCAGCCAAGGAAATATGGTATCAGTTGGAAAATCTTTGTGAAGGAGGAGAAAGGATGAAGAGAAACAAGAGAACAAACATCGTCTCATCCTATGAAAGGTTTAAAAGTTTACCTAATGAAAAGTTAAATGACACATATCAAAGGTTCACAAAACTTTTAAACGAGCTAAAGAAATTTGGAATAACTAAATCAAATGATGAAAGAAACATAAAATTTCTTGATGCTTTGCCTAGAGAATGGAGAAGTCTCATAATGACTTTGTCCTCAACCTTAGAACTAGGAAACATGAGTCTTCATGACTTATATAACATCTTGATCCCCAGAGAGGAAGAAATATTTGAAGAAACCATTCAAAGAGGGGGATCTTTAGCTCTTATCTCTAACTCACAAAGACAAACAACTTCCAATGATCCACAACCATTAAACAACTAGGCTTTTGAAACTTCTGATTCATCATCAGATTTTTCAGCCTTTGCTGATGCAATAGCACTGCTCACCAAAACATTTGAGCAAAGGTTGAGGGGAGGAGGCCAGAGGTACCAGAGGAGTGATAGAAGGAGGATGGATGATAGATCTAAATAAGATGTTAGATCTAAGGATAAAGGAAAGGCTGAGGTGGTGTGTTACAAGTGCAAGCAAAAAGGTCATTATGCATCTGAGTGTAAGACCAAGAAGCTGAAAGATGTTGCTTACTATGAAAAGAAGCTTGAGGAAGCTAAGAAGCAACAACAGCAAGTCAGTATAATTGCTGGAACAGATACATGGCTATCTGATGATTCTTCTGATGAAGAAGAAGAAGAAATGGCTAACTTTTGTCTCATGGCACTTTCTGATGACATACCAGAGACTTCAGGACAACAGGTAAGTTTAGACAATCTTGATCTTGAACACAAGCTAAATGAGCTCATGTCAGATTTTTTAAACTTGTAAGTTAAACACCAATCCGATGGTAAAAAATCTGATGAGTTGCAGAGGACCTTGAATAAAATCATTCTTAAAAACCAATTACTGATAGAACAAAGTTTAGATCAAAGAGCTAAAATTGAGTTCTATGAAAATGAGAGAAGAGATCTTTACAAGAAAATCAATGATAAAGAAATTAATGTAAGAGGCTTTCAAGAAGCAAAAGAATTCATTAATTTCATAGAGTCCACTCCAAAGAACAAAGGAGAAGGGTTGGGTTATGTAAGAACAAACAATAACAAACCTACTGTCTTTGTAAAAGCTACTCAACAGACTTCTGATAAAAACTTATCAGAATCTGATTCTGAAACCTGCAAATCAACATGTTCTGAATACTCCTTTGACAAGCCAAATTTTGAGCCAAAAAGAAGTGAATACAGTCAAGAGTTTGTAAAAACTCCAGAAGCAGTTCACTCATATTTTCAAAACTATCCCTTCATTCCATCACAAGAAGGAAAATTAGAAATTTCTGATGATTCCTGTATGTGTGTTGAAATACTGAAGCTTGTTCAACACCATCTCCAAAAGAAAAACAAAAATTCTGTTAATGGCTCAGCATTCAACAGAAATTCTGATGAAAGGTCATCTAGAAGAAATAATAAAACCAGAATATCATCAGAAAGTGTACCCAAGCATGCCTGGGTACCTAAAACCCTCTAATCATTTCATTTCAGGACCATCATGTGCAGCAGATCTAGTACTGCAACTCAGGAAGCTCCAAGCACATGACTGGAGATAGGAGCTTACTCAGCAACTTTGTCTCAAAGCTGGGTAAAATGGTGAACTTTGGAAATGGATTGAAAGGAAGGATAATGGGATACGGATGTATCAGGTATGGATGTTTGACCATTGAGAGAGTAGCTTATGTTGAAGGCTTAAAGTATAATTTGCTGAGCTGTGGTCAATTCTGTGACAAAGGTTTTCAGGTAACATTTTTATCAGAAAATTGCTTGCTAATAGGAATGGATGATAATAAAATATATTTGAGTGGAAAAGGATAAGACGATCAATCTATTACTTTGACTTCAAAGAAGAAAATGGACATCCTAAACTATATTTATTTTCAAAAATTAACAAAGGAAGTAGTTGGTTGTGGCCTAAAGGATTGGCTCACTTAAATTTCAAAAACCTAAACATATTAGCAAGTAAAGGTCTGGTAAAAGGGTTACCTTTCATATCCTCTAAAAAGGATAAAATTTGTGATGCTTGTAAGATGGGAAAGTCAAAAAGAAGCTCTCACAAGTCAATTTCTGAATCTTCCATTACACAAAATTTGGAACTTTTACACATGGATTTATGTGGACCCATAGGTACAGAAAGTTTTTCTGGAAAGAAATATATACTAGTAATAGTTGATGATTTTTCCAGATATACATGGGTTGAATTTTTGAGAAAGAAAAGTGAAACACCTGATTTGATCATTATTTTTATAAAGAAAATTGAAAATCTGTTAAAACTAACAGTAAGAAGAATCAGATCAGACAATGGGACAGAATTCAAAAATTCAAAAATTGAAAGCTTTCTTGTAAACAAAGGAATCTCTCATGACTTTTCTGCTCCCAGAACCCCTCAACAAAATAGGGTTGTTGAAAGAAAAAATAGAACCTTAGTAGAAGCTGCCAGAACAATGCTTGCATATGCCAAGATGCCCTTTCACTTTTGGGCAAAAGCAATTGCAAATGCATATTTTACTCAAAACAGGACTCTCATCAACAAAAGGCTAAACAAAACACCCTACAACATTATAAATAATAGAATTCCAGGTGTAAAATTTTTACACACATTTGGTTGTAGATGTTTTGTTTTCAATGATTTTGAAAACCTCAAAAATTTTGACAGAAAAGCAGAAAAAGGTATTTTTCTTGGATATTCTTTGTCCTCAAAAGCTTATAGAATTTTTATTCTTAATACAAGGACAATCAGAGAAAGTTTATATGTCTCATTTGATGACTCATCAGAGACTGAAGTTTCTGATGAATACATGAAAGAAATAAACTTTTCTGACAAACAAGAAAATTATGAGCATCTCTTTGAAATGATATCAGAAGATTTTTTAGAACATGATAAAGCTTGTACATTTAAATCATCAGAAATATCATGTACTAACCCTGAAGAACAAGTAAATAGCACAACAGAAAATCAAAATTCTAGTGCTTTACATGAAACAGAGATAACTGATCAAGGGGAAAATTCAAATCCATCAGAACCAACAATTGTTCAAAACAGGTTAAGGTGGATCAAAGGGCATGTTCATTCTGATATCATTAGCAATCCAGTTGATGGTGTAAGAACAAGATCTGCAACCGCACAGAATGTGCATATGCTGGGTTCTTAAGCACAATAGAACCCAAATCTACCAAAGAAGCTCTGAATGATCCAGATTGGATACAAGCTATGCAAGAAGAGCTGGATCAATTCGAAAAGAGCAAGGTATGGGATCTGGTACCCAAGCCCAAAGACAAGTATGTCATAGGCTCAAAATGGGTATACAAGAATAAATCTGATGAAAATGGCATAATCTCAAGGAACAAAGCAAGGTTAGTAGTCAAAGGTTACTGTCAACAAGAAGGTATTGATTATGATGAAACCTTTGCACCAGTAGCTAGATTAAAAGCTGTAAGAATTTTTCTTGCTTATGCTGCATCCAAGGATTTCAAAGTTTATCAAATGGATGTGAAATCAGCTTTCTTAAATAGTAAAATTGAAGAAGAAGTTTATGTGCAACAACCTGAAGGCTTTGTTGATCCAAAATTTCAAAATCATGTTTATAGATTAAATAAAGCCTTGTATGGATTGAAGCAAGCTCCTAGAGCCTGGTATGAAACATTATCAAACTTCTTACTCAATTCTGGATTTACCAAAGGTACTATTGACACCACACTTTTTCTCAAAACACACAAAAATCATACTTTGTTGGTTCAGATATATGTTGATGACATTATATTTGGATCAACAAATGAAAAATTTTGCAAAAAGTTTCAAAAATTAATGACCAGCCATTTTGAAATGAGCATGATGGGTGAATTAACCTTTTTCTTAGGGTTAGAAGTCAAACAAAGAATTGATGGAATATTTTTGAGTCAATCAAAATATGTCAAAACAATTCTACAAAAATATTCACTTGAAAACTGCTCTGTTTCAAAAACTCCCATGGCAACAGGGAACAAATTAGATTCCGATAAAGATGGAATAAGTGTAGATATTAAAACCTATAGGGGAATGATAGGGTCATTGTTATACTTAACTGCAAGTAGACCAGACATTATGTTTGCTACATGCTTTCTTGCCAGATATCAATGTGACCCTAAAGAATCTCATTTAAAAGCTGTGAAAAGGTTTTTCAAATATCTAAAAGGCACTCCAGAACTTGGTCTCTGGTATCCAAAGGATACAAACCTTGAATTAATTGCATACACAGATGCAGATTATGCAGGGTGTAAGATTGACAGAAAAAGCACATCTGGTGCCTGTCAAATCTTGGGGGAAAAATTGGTATGTTGGGCAAGCAAGAAGCAAAACTGTGTTGCCACATCAACAGCAGAGTCAGAATATGCTGCAGCAGCAAGCTGTTGCTCACAAGTGCTGTGGATGCAAACTCAACTGAAGGACTATGGAGTAAATCTGACAAAAATACCAACTTTGTGTGATTCAAAGAGTGCAATCGCAATAACAGAAAATCCAGTTCATCACTCAAGAACCAAACACATAGATGTCAGATGTCATTTCATAAAAGATCATGTGGAGAAAGGTAACATTGAAATGTATTTTGTTCCAACTGAAAACCAAATTGCTGATATATTTACAAAACCTCTTGAAGAAAAGAGACATAATTTTTTGATCAACAAACTTGGCTTGGTCAACATAAGAGATGAAAATGTTTCAGAAATAAAAGCAAAACAAAATGAAAACCAAATTGATAATCACCAAGTTACTGAGAATGAAAGGACAATTAAACAAAATTCTGATACAGAAATTGATCTATCTGATTTCAGAAGATTTAATAAATCATCAATAAAATGTGATGATTTACCAGAAATTCTGATTTATATCAGGAACTTTTGTTTAATTGTACATAATAATCAGTAATCATCAAAAGTTCATATCTTCATACATATTCCATTTGTATAAATTTAAATTTCTTTTATTTTTATTTATTTTATTTTATTTAAAAAAAAGGGAAACATTGATGACATGCATGAAGATAAAATTAAATTCAAAGAATTCAATCGTCACAAATGATTTTTCACAAAAAGATTTTTTTTACATGCAACGTCATTCGGTTATAAGGAGTTTAACAGAAACACGTAAGCACCAATATCATTAGGAGCTATGAAAGTTGCCGCCCACCTATTGAATGCTTACTCACATAAAAGGCTTAGTAGACTGTCATATTCACTGCAATAGATATCGTCTTAAATGAAGAGAAGAATTTTTTTTTGTTAATATGAAACTATCACTTTCACCTATAAATATTAACAGATATTAACAGTCTGAAAAAGACATTCTTCACAAAATCTTCTCTTCAAAAGCCTACCATCAGAAAACTTCTTATTTCAAAATGAACCACCCAAAATCAATGGAATCCAACCAATTCCCTCTCAAACTTTACGAACATCATAATCTCAGACTAAGATCCAACTTAGAAGGACCTGCATGGGAGGACTGCAGGTTTGTATACAATATGGTCATGAGAAGTCCCTTGGGCTTTGCCATATCTACACATGTCACCATATATCCAGAACTTCTTCAGGAGTTCTGGTGGAATGCTCAAGTTGTTATGAGTGGCACTTCTATGTGGATAAGAAGTGAGGTTATGGGGGCAGAGATCACCCTAAAAGAGGAAACACTCAGAGACGTCCTCAAATTGGGTGATTATCGAAAGATCAGCATATTGGAAAAGGCAGAGGTGCAACGAACCTTGACTGAAATGGGCTACAACTCAAACAATGTGTCAAGGCAAATTTCCAAATCTGGGTTCATACCACCTTTTCAATATTTGGTAACACAGCTAAGTGTCTACTTTTCGAAAAAGACTGGACACTTTAATGAGTTGTCTTACAGGATGATGGAAGTGGCACATGCTATTGTATAGGAAAAACCTTACAATTATGCTAAGTTTCTCATGAGAGACTTAGAAGGAAACGTCCATGACCGTAATCCTTTTCTGATCTACCCTCGTTTCGTAACCAAAGTAATCACAAGTCAGCTTGACTTTTGTGGTGTGAGAAGTTGTTATACAAGAGCTGAAATGGCACTTCAAGAAAACTTAAGAGTTGCTTCCCTGGTTCCATCAACGTTTCATACAGGAAGAATAACCAGTCTCTGGTTATATGTGAAGTGCATGTATAACGTGTTAAATGAAGAGGATGAGTAGTTAGGTCTATCGGTGTTTGTTTTTGCATGTTTAAGTTTTTTTTGTTTTGTGTGTGTTCTAACCCACTTTTGTTCAGTAATATATTCAGTTTTTCTTAATTGAATGTTAGTTATATATGTCAATAGGTCCAGGGGGAACTAAGAAAACTTGTCTGGTGATAACAAGGAAAATCTGGTAAGAATCAAATGAAATATGATATGATGTGATAAATCATCAGAATCTGATAAAATTTATCAGAAACTTCATTAAAACATCAGAATTTGATTCAAATTCACCAGATAAAACTGAGAAAATTTGATACAAAACATCAAAAGTAATTTTTTAACAAAACAGGAAGGATTGGTTGCTTAAAAAAATTTTTTTGTGAATCTTAACCAAGGTCGATCAGATACAAAGAAACTTAAAAAAAATAGATTATTTTTAGATATGTTTCTTTCAATTCTTTTTCTTTTTCTGAGGACTGGAACAAGCTATTTGAAAGAGACTTCTTGATACACCAGAACAAAGGTGTGAAGATCACAAGGTAAAGGTAAGAAATTTATCAAACTCCACTCGTTCCCTCTCATCTTTTAAAAAAAATTTGTTTGATTCAGATTCCTATAAATGAATCAAATGTCTTCTGATGATATATATATATGAGAAAAATCAACTCTTTAAACATTTAGAGATCTTTCAATATATATCATTAAAAGGACAACATGGGAAAACACTCAACTGAAGAAAAGGATTTTGATTGGACCAAATCTAAAATCAAATATGGGGTCCCACATAAAAAGGTACAAGTTGGATACTTTTGTTTATCTTTTAAAAATCGTTGAAATCTCTAAATTGTCTTGAATGAGATATACATTAAATTAGAGATAAACCAAAGGTTTTTCAAAAACGGTTGCTTCTTTAAAAGATTAAAACATCATTAAGGTGTCATAAAACACCTTGAATACAAACAACCCATGAAAAACACTCAAAAATCTCTGTCTCAACTCACTATAAATATCCCCTACAACACAGAGACGTCCATCTTCAATCTCCAATCTCAAAACCCGAAAAACCCTTCTCAAAAGCAAAAACCCAAATCCTAAATGGCTGCCCCCAACAACAGTCCACCTCCAGCTGAACACTCTGTTCCTTTAATCACTGAGGCTGAATATCTCCCTTTGAAGAACAACAATGAAGCAATGAACACCAATATCGAACAATATGATGTAAAGTGTCAAATTCTCATTGAATTTCTGATCAGAAGCCCAATAGCTCATGCTCTTACAAAGACCAAAGAGGTACCAGAAAGACTGCTACAACAAGTTGTAAAAACTCTCGAAGCTCATAGTACAGATATGGAGCTAACAACACATGTATGGGAAGATACACTACAACAAAAATGGCTTTTTAGGACCTTTTTTGTGGGACGCTTGTAAAAGTGGGTCCTAAAAAACTATTTAATAGGACTAATGAACTTTTGTAGTCCTTTTATAATATACTATACTAAACTGGTGTCCTAAAAAACGATTTAATGGGATGGATGATTTTTTGGGGTCGTATTATCATATAATTTAATAGGACACTTAAAATGTAGATCCTAATAAAGTACTTTATAAGACATTTAATTGTTTGTGTCCTATTATGTGGTACTGTATTAGGACACTTGATCATCTAGGGTCCTATTATAACATAACTTAATAGGACAAGTTGTAGTTAAGTCATAAATGTTCAGTGTTATAGGACCCTTTCTAGTCGAAGTCCTATTAGAACTTAACTTAATAGGACACTTGACACTTGGGTCTTATAGCTTTAAATTTTATAGGACGCTTAATCATTGTGGTGTTATTATAATACACCGTAATAGGACACTTGATATTTGAGTCATAAAACATTAGTTTTATAAGACGGTTATTCGTTAGAGTTTTATTATAATATAACTTAAAAAGACACTTGACACTTGGGTCTTATAAATTTAACCTTTATAGGACGCTTAATCATTGTGGTGTTATTATAATACACTATAATAGGACACCTGATATTTGAGTCATAAAACATCAGTTTTATAGGACGCTTATTCGCTAGAGTTCTATTATAACATAACTTAATAGGACACTTGACACTAGGGTCTTATAACTTTAACCTTTATAGAACGCTTAATCATTATGGTGTTATTATAATACACCATAATAGGACATTTGATATTTGAGTCGTAAAACATAACTTTTATAGGACGTTTATTCGCTAGAGTTTTATAATAACACTAGGTTATTGACCCGTGATTACACGGGATGGTAGTAAACAAACAATAATTTTGAAACTAAAGTTTCATCATTCATCCTGCTACATTCATTTCCACCCTGGGTTGTAGTTTTCTCTGGTGGTGAGTGGTGGTGGTGGTGAGTGGTGGTGGTGGTGAGTAGTGGTGGTGGCCGGAGAGTGGTGGTGGTGAGTGGTGGTAGCCGGTGGTGGTGGTGTGAGTAGTGGTGGTACAGAGCTTGGACCCAAATGATCTAGTTGGTGGTACAGAGATTCGACTAGAATGGTGTGAGGTAAACTTTCAAGTACCAATAAAAAAGGATGAAAACTTGGTAAGATCATTGTAACATCCGACAAAATGGGCTCACAAAATCCGACCCGTTTTGAAATTTTCGAGTCCTACATTTTTTTTTATATGTAACCCTTCTCGATCAGAATTGTCGTATAAAACGCTCTATAAGTTATACGTATATATATGACCCGAGCCGTTTGTAATTGGACTCTTGTGAATAAATACAAATGAAATTTTTATTTTATTTTATTTAACCCTTATTTAATTATTAGAAACAATGGTTAATTATTTTGTTTTAAACATAAACATATATGAATTTAACAAGGTTAAATGTGAAGGGCCATTTGTGTTACTTTTGAAACATGTAAACCTTTTTATATAAAAAGAATCCTTACTAATGATTTTATCAATAATAATAGTTATTACTTTTAAAGTTACACAAACTAACATTTATATTTAAGTTAGAATTAAAAAAAGGGGAGTTAAGTTTATATCAAAGGTTCTCAAAAATGGGACTCATAAAAAAAATTAATATAGATCCTACAAACTCCAAGAAGCATTCTCGCCATCCTGTGTTCAAGTATATTTAAACTCAAAAAAAAAGTTTGTTAAGGTTTGTTTTATCGAAAAAAAGTGACGTCACGGAATCAATAGTTCCAAATCCCAAATTTTTTGCTCATTAAACCTTTCCTTCAATTGTCTACGGTATTTTTTTTCTTTTCTTTTCAAGTAAACTGCCATTTTGGTCCCTGTGGTTTGGCCAGTTTTGCCACTTTAGTCCAAATCTCAAACCTTTTACATTTGGGTCCCTGTGGTTTGCATTTTGTTGCCATTTTGGTCCAAAATTCAAATCAGGTCAGATTTTCAAAACAGAACCTGTTATTTTGTCTTTATGGTCAGGGTTATTTTAGTCATTTTGGTTTTATTATATAGTCAACGTCTGCCTCTCTCTCTTCTCTCTCTCAACATCTGCCTCTCCCTCTTCTCTCTCTCAACCTCTCCTCTCTCTCGAACAGTGGGATGCTAAACTTTCTGGTACAATTCCGGCGAGCTCGGTGGCGGTGGTGTCATAACCGTGGTTGGTGGCGAGTAAATCGGAGTTGAACATGGGTGGGAGGTCGTAGACGTAGATTGTGCCGTCAGTGCAGAGGTTGTCGTGGGTTGGTGGGAGTAGTGGTTGTGGCGGCGGTGAGTGGAACAGAAGAGGGTGATCTGGATGAGGAAAAGGGAGAAGATGAAGAGGGAGATTAGAGGGTGTGAAGTGATTTGAGAGTGGATAGAGTGAATAATGGTTTTGGGTTTGTTGAAGGTGAGCATGGTGATTTTTGCCGATGAAATTCTCGCTGGAACCCTAGCTTCATCTCCGGAACATTAACCTGGTAAGTGAAATTTAGATATGTTTGGTATGAATTTGGGTGGGTTAATGGCTGATGAGTTTTAGGGTTTTGTGGTTTGTGATTGATTGTAGTGGGGGAGTAGGTGGTGATAGAGGGCTGATGGCTGATGAGTTTTAAGGTTGATTGATTTTGGTGTTAGGGTTGAAATGAAGAAGTTGGTGATAGAGGGTCTGGGTTTTATTTTCTGGTTGAAATGAAGAACATGGTTGATTGATTATGATTTTATTATTTTTAATCAATAATCAGTTATAATAAATCTACAATGACTAAAATACCCCTGAGGATAAAGACAAAAAATCAGGGTTCAGGTTGGGGAATCTGGCCAAATTTGAATTTTGGACCAAAATGGCAACAAAATGCAAAGCACAGGGACTCAGATGTAAAAAGTTTGAGATTTGGAATAAAGTAACAAAACTGGCCAAACCACAGAGACCAAAATGGCAGTTTACTCTTTCTTTTAATTTGGAAACCATCCAATTTATTACAATCACATAACTAAAAAATAATAAACTTCCTTTTTAGCAAAGGGATGTGCATAAATACATGAACTCAAACATCATCCCAAAACCTTTACACTCGATCGAAGTTCCGTTTTCGTTGCACTAAGTAATTCGTCGGACACACCACGGCACCGGAATTTCCTTCTTCTCGTCGGAAAACGCTTGAACCCGTTTAACCTTCACCGTTGTCGTCTCCGACCATCTTGTATCCCATTCCTTACTCTCCTAATCGGTACGTTTTCTATTGCGCATTTTTCTTATTACTAACCGTCGAATCATACCGGACTTTAGGACGATTAGAATTAGGATTTCATGGGGATTGATTTGGAAAACCAACTGAAATTTTTGTATAGACTCACAAGCCCGTTTTGGATCTTTTAAGTTTTCTATTGCGCATTTTTCTTATTACTAACCGTCTTGATGCATGGCCCTCTATTAAGTTTCTTCGGTATTTGTTTTTTGGTGTTAAGCAGATTTTTTTTGAAGATAAAATATGATAAGCAAAAAAAACTGCCTTTAGTGTTGAATTAAACTTACAAAAAATACTTATCGTTAATTTAACGATTTTTTTTTTGTTATGACATATATTTATTTAACTTATGATTATTTATTTATCCTGGGGCATTTTAGTTATAAAGGAATAGTTAGTTTCTAAGATTTACTCTACTATTATGTTTACAAAGCAGAGAACATAGTTCAAGCCTATGAGAATTACTTAGGCTGACCAAATTTTAACATCTTAACTATAATCCATTTAACCTAGCTTATTAAATTGTTTAGGAACCAAATTAATTTCTTTATATATACTATAAATCTATTTAAGTCTATTGAGTTTCATGTTCATCAAACGTACAAATCTAATCAAATGGATTTATAAAAACTATTGTTGACCCAAATTTCTTTTACACATGAAACAGATATAAATACAAGGTTGATGATAGCTACTTGAGAAGACACAAAGGATTATGCCTTAGAATAATTAAATCAAGACTATGTTATCTTTTGTATTTTGAATATTGTATGGTTTCATTGGAACAATTATTTGGTTATGTGAGACAAACTAATATTGATGATAATAAATATTCAAACTTTAAATAATGGTCAAAGGCTATGGAACAATCATATCGTGCTCCGTGCCATATCCGCTACAGGTCGGGGTGTGACAACCATATGGTTTATTTTCTACAATTCAAGATTGTATTGGTGTAACACCCCCAAAATTCCACCTGCGGAAACCTCGCGAGGCGTGTTACGCATCAGAGTTCGAGCCACCAATCACATTGAACCAATGATAGATATTAAATAAGTCATGACATTAACTATTATAAAATGTCAACATGTTATCAATTCTCAAAAGTTGTGTAGCGGAAGCATGTATTAATTCGTTTAGTAATAGTTTCATGATAACATTCAAAATCAATGTAACGTTTATAAATCACCCAAGAGTCTCGATCCATGACCACTCCAGCACTCCCAGATAGCAAGTCCATGTTCCAAACGATAATGACCTACAAGCATGCAAACAAGTGTGTCAGACTACGCTGGTGAGTTCAAAGTGTTGCTTACGTGTTGTGTTACCAGTTATATGTTAATGCGATTCAACGGTGCGTTACGATGTTGCTCAAGTTAGATTACCCTAGGGACTATGCCCTTACGTAACCGAGGAGTGTGCCTCTTAGCAACCCACTATGTTGTCCAGTTAGTTACCCTAGGGGAACCGCCCTTACGTAACCGAGGAGTGTGCCTCTAAACAACCATAGTGAAACCCAGATAATTAGTACCTAATAGCGCTATCAACTAATCACCCCCGTTGCCCTCCAGGCAATACCCAAAACCGATTAAGTTGTTTACCCATAGTTTCCCTTCCAAGTGTTTACCAGTTGTCCCAAACCACCGGGACGCATGCTTGAGAAAATGCAATGAACTCACCTTGATTTGCTCGGCAGAATATTTCACTTGTTAATTTATTCAATACTCGCGACCTAGGAGAGTGTTTGGTAATGATCAGTTTTACAGTTTGGTTACACATAACTCACCACAAGGGTTGTCACGTATGGCACGTATAACAGTTAAGCAACATTTCAACAAGAACAATGATTATGCACACAGTTGGTCCGATAGCATACAGTATCGAGTAGCTCAATCAATTTACAAGGTTCGAATCAATCAACAATCCTAATCCGATTATCCAACCCCAACCGGATTACCCTTACACTATATAACCGATCCGGATGGCCCAAGTCCATCCGGTTAATATATAATCCCATACATCTTATTATTTATTACAACGTTTGTTATAAGTTAGCCCATTAAATAAACTGTTCGGCCCAGCCCAATACATTAAACCCGATAAATTTAAGTGCAGCCCATAACCCGAACCGGTTCACAGCCTTTAACCCAAACCAATCCGGCCCAACTATGCGAGCCTATCTTTTCTATAACAGTAACCTTAACAAACCCTCTAGTCTCTTATCAACAAGGAATCGGTTCAACAACATATAATAGATCCTATCAACACTTATTTATTAGTAATAACCAAGCCGCCCCTCCCCCCCCATTGGACCTTCATTCGGTCCAATAGATAATCAACAATTCACCAAAGTCACATGCTCTTTGCTTGTTTCTTGAAGGTTTGCACACAATAGCCGACACATTGATTCACATGTACGTCAGCATGGTTGATAAGTCAACATAATTTTCATAACAAGAATTCAATACTTAGCCGCCACTACCTAATTGGGTATTTATTTGGTTATCACATGACCGGCCATATACTTCATCCTTATTGGACCAAACAACTACTTTTATGTATTGATTTCATCATCGTTTTTATTGTTTTCTAACAGTCAACAGCCATCGTTTCATCCATTAACAGCCATTATTGCTTATTAACAACCATACAATCTTTATATATTACAGTGTAAACACAACCTTGATCAATTAAGAATTAACATTACGTAGTAACAAACTGAGAGCAATAGCACTAACCGGAGATTCTAACGAACAGACAAACGATTCGAAAGGGGGGGGGGAAGTCTCCTGCTACCGAACGTATGAGAGAGGTAGGGTGTAGGGTTTGTTATAGTTATAAACTCAATCAGTGTTTGATTTGGATTATGATACGTATACATGAATTTATGAAGATAACGTGTTGGGCTGATTGTTCAACAAAGAAGTCGGGCCGCTGATTATTCAAGAGCAAGGAAGTTGGGCCGGTTAATCTAATCAATAAGGATCCATACATATGGGCCGGTTAGCTAGTCAAATAAGGATCAATACATATGGGGTATTGGGCCGGTTAAACAATTAATCAATATTAATTCGAATGGGTCGAATATACAATGCGGGCCAAGGCATAAACGGCATAACGGTTTCGCGAGTGATTAAATGCACGAGAACATTTGCGCTGAAGAGTCGTGAGATTTACATAATACTAACCTGAATATTCGGGTTGTCACATCATCCCCAACTTGAAGGAAATTTCGTCCCGAAATTTGGCAAGTAAGCATTGAGGAGTGAAGTGAGGAAATCAAGATTGCTGCGGATTTTGCTCAAGTGTGACATCATCCCCAACTTGAAGGAAATTTCGTCCCGAAATTCACCAGCGGTAACAAGAGTTGGTTCAATCCCTTAAACAATTGAGAACATTGAAGTTTTAACATATCCTTCCGTTCCTACGCGAACTTCTGTCCACGTATTGGAGTTCAACAAGCCCTCACGATTGTCATAAGACTCCTGCTAACGAACCTTGACTTCTTAGCCCATGCTTTCGATAGATTCCCTGATATATACAACTGATCCGATGACCTCAAATTCCGGTAAGGGTATCACCAAGGTTTCACCGGGCCACCACTGCCTTAAACCTAGGGTGTACATACCATTACAATAGATATTCCGTTTCATCAATTAGCCTGAGTTTGTGAGCCAAGTCACCGTTTGTTCCAGTAATCCGAATGTCTCACGCGTCGTAAAGTAAGGTTGCCAAAGAATGGGACCCAAATGTGTCCAGTTATGTAGTAAGCGTCGTCTGCCTTCTGTTCTAATCGCTGTCGTGAGCCACGTATGGCTTCGGCTTTGACATTTTCGGGTTTCAATGCTTCCACCTGAGCATTTAGTATTTGTGCTGGAAGGCTAGGCTGAATCGTAAGCTGTAGCACTCGCACGTGCCGAGGTAGAGTGTCCTTCCGACTGAGGGCGTCAACCACAACATTGGCCTTGCCTGGATGGTACTTGATAACGCATTCGTAATCGTTCAGTAGTTCAACCCATCGTCGTTGACGCATGTTTGAATCCTTCTGCTTAAGAATATACTCGAGACTCCTGTGATCGGTGTAATCGTGCACCGGGTACCATACAGGTAGTGTCGCCATATCCTAAGCGCGAAAACTGCAGCTCCCAGCTCTAAGTCGTGTGTCGTGTAGTTCCGTTCGTGATTCTTAAGTTGGCGCGGAGCGTAAGCAATGACCTTGTCACACCGCATTAATACACATCCGAGACCTTGGATGGATGCGTCACAATATACTACGAAATCGTTTGTGCCCTCTAGCAAAGAGAGAATAAGTGCGCTGCAAAGCCTATCCTTCCGGTGCTGAAGAGCAGTCTCCTGGGGCTCTCCCCAACGATAGGTGACACCCTTCTAGGCCAGTAGTGTAAGTGGCTGCGCAATCTTCGAGAAATCCTTGATAAGATAAACCGTCTGTAGTAACCTGCCAAACCCAAGAATTGGCGTATCTCCGTTGGCGTACATGGTGCAGGCCAGTTCCTGATCGAGTCTACCTTGGATGGATCGACATGGATCCCATCCCTGTTCGCTACGTGGCCTAAGAAGTGGACTTCACGAAGCCGGAAGTCACATTTCAAAAACTTGACGTACGATTGTTCCTTTCGAAGAAGCTCCAAAATAAGGCGTAGATGCTGCTCGTGTTCCTCCTGACTCTTGGAGTAGATTGGAAATGTCGTCGATGAAGACAATGAAGAACTTGTCTAGTTAGGGTTTGCACACCCTGTTCGTAAGGTCCATAAATACGGCAGATGCGTTCAATAATATCAAACCATCCATCATATCAAACATAAAGTATAGTAGTTAAAATAATTCATAAAACCCAATACGATTGATGTTCAAACCAAACTTTGTTTGAGTAGCGAAAACATAATAATGAAAACCCAAAATAAGTTATAAGTTCAAATATCGTTCATCGCGTCCCCTTGTCCTAACACGAAAGCTCGACCTCTTGCCTCGTTGCCATTGTTGTTGTTTCCAGCATTGTCGTTATTCTGGCGGTTGTTGTTGTTGGCGTTCTGGTTTAACTGAGGGCAATCCCGTTTAAAGTGACCCTCATCACCACACTGATAGCACCCCTTCCTGAAGCCCTGGTTCTGCTGGGGTGGTTGCCCCTGTTGTCCTTGGTTTTGCTGGTTCTGTTGCTGCTGGTGTTTGGGTTGTGAGGCCCTACAATCCCTGGCCTCATGGCCTGACTTACCACATTTGTTACACGTCCGACCACACGACCCCCAATGATGATAGCCACACCTGTTGCATCGTGGCTTCCTCCCTGCATACGAACCCTGGCTGTGGTCGCTTCCATGGCCTGGATTGACAGAAGACGACTGGCTGATGTTGCGGCTGCTGTTGTCTGGCCTTTTCTGAGTCTGGCCAGCACTAGATGCTTTGTCATGATCACTCCACTTCCGCTTGTTAACATTAGCGGACGCAGTGGCAGTGGGTGCAGCAGCAGTAGCGGCCGAAATACGCGGGGGTAACGATTCGCTTTCTACTTCTTGGTCCACAATCTTATGAGTCAGACGAACGATCTGTGTCAGATCATTGAGATGGGCTGCAGTGACCAAGCTCTTCACACGCGGAGGCAACCCTTTGATGAATAACTCAATCCTCCGAGACATAGGCCGGGACAAGTTCGGGCACATGTCGGCCAGTTCATACGATCGCTTCACATACGCTTCGACTTCAGATCCAACCATCTTCAAGTCGTAGTACTCGTTTTCCAACTTCTGAACTTCATCCCGAGGACAGTACTCCTCCCTGATCAGTTCTTTAAAGTCTTCCCAGGTTGTCACATTCGCTGCCTCGATGCCCAATAACTGTACCTGGGCGTTCCACCACGTTAGGGCACCATCTGCCAAGGTACCCGCAGCATATTTCACCCTGTCCCCAGCGGGACAGTTACAGATAGCAAACACAGACTCTGCTTTCTCGAACCATCTTAGGAGTCCCATAGCCCCTTCAGTCCCGGTGAAGGTCTGTGGCTTACAGTCCATAAACATTTTGAATGTGCACGCAGGCTGGTTAGGTTGAGGTTGCGCTTGTTGACCTAGATGACGGAAGGGAACACATTATAGTGGTGAAAAGACGTGTACGTGGTATAAGAGTAAAAAGTACTTGGTACATTCCGTACCAGCTTGATAGGCTGCTAAAGCCTCAGCCACGCGAGTATTGATTAGGGTAGTCAACTCAGCCTGAGTCATGGTGATGTTACCACGTCCGTGTCCTCGTCCGCTCATGTTTCTATAGTTGGGAATAAACTGATTTAGGAATCGAAACGAGATAGGAGTCAAGTATCATACTGATATTTACGTACTACCAAGTTCACACATAGTAAGGCAGAACCCTTCTCACGCTCGATAAGCCTCACTGGGACTTGCATGCACCCCGCGTTATTATTAAGTGTGCACCCATAATAATAAGGCAATTTGCATGCTTATCTCAGTGCCTCTTAGCTTGCGCTCAAAGCTTCCCCTCGTTCAAACAACACAACAGATGATATCACAGTTTTATGGTTTACATGAGTCAAAGAGTAGTGTCACACTATCGAGTCACTATGGTGTTAAATGTTTCAGTTCATGTATGCTGTGAGTGTGTGACTGCTAAGCAAGTAATGCGTAAAGTGAGAGAGAGACGGACCTTGCAATCTGGAGCTGAGTGTCATGATCGATTTTCGAAGTTGTTCGGTTATAGTCTGGTTTTACAAAACGTTTTAAAACCTAGTTCGCTATAACCAGTGGCTCTGATACCAACTGTAACACCCCCAAAATTCCACCTGCGGAAACCTCGCGAGGCGTGTTACGCATCAGAGTTCGAGCCACCAATCACATTGAACCAATGATAGATATTAAATAAGTCATGACATTAACTATTATAAAAAGTCAACATGTTATCAATTCTCAAAAGTTGTGTAGCGGAAGCATGTATTAATTCGTTTAGTAATAGTTTCATGATAACATTCAAAATCAATGTAACGTTTATAAATCACCCAAGAGTCTCGATCCATGACCACTCCAGCACTCCCAGATAGCAAGTCCATGTTCCAAACGATAATGACCTACAAGCATGCAAACAAGTGTGTCAGACTACGCTGGTGAGTTCAAAGTGTTGCTTACGTGTTGTGTTACCAGTTATATGTTAATGCGATTCAACGGTGCGTTACGATGTTGCTCAAGTTAGATTACCCTAGGGACTATGCCCTTACGTAACCGAGGAGTGTGCCTTTTAGCAACCCACTATGTTGTCCAGTTAGTTACCCTAGGGGAACCGCCCTTACGTAACCGAGGAGTGTGCCTCTAAACAACCATAGTGAAACCCAGATAATTAGTACCTAATAGCGCTATCAACTAATCACCCCCGTTGCCCTCCAGGCAATACCCAAAACCGATTAAGTTGTTTACCCATAGTTTCCCTTCCAAGTGTTTACCAGTTGTCCCAAACCACCGGGACGCATGCTTGAGAAAATGCAATGAACTCACCTTGATTTGCTCGGCAGAATATTTCACTTGTTAATTTATTCAATACTCGCGACCTAGGAGAGTGTTTGGTAATGATCAGTTTTACAGTTTGGTTACACATAACTCACCACAAGGGTTGTCACGTATGGCACGTATAACAGTTAAGCAACATTTCAACAAGAACAATGATTATGCACACAGTTGGTCCGATAGCATACAGTATCGAGTAGCTCAATCAATTTACAAGGTTCGAATCAATCAACAATCCTAATCCGATTATCCAACCCCAACCGGATTACCCTTACACTATATAACCGATCCGGATGGCCCAAGTCCATCCGGTTAATATATAATCCCATACATCTTATTATTTATTACAACGTTTGTTATAAGTTAGCCCATTAAATAAACTGTTCGGCCCAGCCCAATACATTAAACCCGATAAATTTAAGTGCAGCCCATAACCCGAACCGGTTCACAGCCTATAACCCAAACCAATCCGGCCCAACTATGCGAGCCTATCTTTTCTATAACAGTAACCTTAACAAACCCTCTAGTCTCTTATCAACAAGGAATCGGTTCAACAACATATAATAGATCCTATCAACACTTATTTATCAGTAATAACCAAGCCGCCCCTCCCCCCCCCCCCCCCCCCATTGGACCTTCATTCGGTCCAATAGATAATCAACAATTCACCAAAGTCACATGCTCTTTGCTTGTTTCTTGAAGGTTTGCACACAATAGCCGACACATTGATTCACATGTACGTCAGCATGGTTGATAAGTCAACATAATTTTCATAACAAGAATTCAATACTTAGCCGCCACTACCTAATTGGGTATTTATTTGGTTATCACATGACCGGCCATATACTTCATCCTTATTGGACCAAACAACTACTTTTATGTATTGATTTCATCATCGTTTTTATTGTTTTCTAACAGTCAACAGCCATCGTTTCATCCATTAACAGCCATTATTGCTTATTAACAACCATACAATCTTTATATATTACAGTGTAAACACAACCTTGATCAATTAAGAATTAACATTACGTAGTAACAAACTGAGAGCAATAGCACTAACCGGAGATTCTAACGAACAGACAAACGATTCGAAAGGGGGGGGGAAGTCTCCTGCTACCGAACGTATGAGAGAGGTAGGGTGTAGGGTTTGTTATAGTTATAAACTCAATCAGTGTTTGATTTGGATTATGATACGTATACATGAATTTATGAAGATAACGTGTTGGGCTGATTGTTCAACAAAGAAGTCGGGCCGCTGATTATTCAAGAGCAAGGAAGTTGGGCCGGTTAATCTAATCAATAAGGATCCATACATATGGGCCGGTTAGCTAGTCAAATAAGGATCAATACATATGGGGTATTGGGCCGGTTAAACAATTAATCAATATTAATTCGAATGGGTCGAATATACAATGCGGGCCAAGGCATAAACGGCATAACGGTTTCGCGAGTGATTAAATGCACGAGAACATTTGCGCTGAAGAGTCGTGAGATTTACATAATACTAACCTGAATATTCGGGTTGGCACAATTGGTGCATCCATCGCATGGTCCTATCCATTCATCTTGGTATGTATTTGTTAAACTTGTGATACAAATAATTTTAATATAAGGGAACTTAATGCTTATACATGAATGGTTTATTTGTAGGTAGTCCATGAGGATTGAGGACACATGATAACTCAAGATTTTATGCTTCTTATTTCTTTAATTTCTTTTAATTTCTTTGTTAAATGTTAAGACTTTATGTTAGATAATGTTATAACTTATTTATGGTTAGTGTTTTGTTATGAACATGCTTATTTGAAATATAATGAAGTTTTATTTCTTTCATTAGTTGATGTTATACAATAACTATTAGGATGTTATATGTTGACGGTCTGTTTATAAAATTGGCTTTATAATCTTATTGGGATATTAGGATCGTTTTTTTGATATTAAAGTAGCTATAACGTTACATCATAAGGGTCCTCTAATTAATTTTTAAGGACGCTTGTATGTGTATCAAAAGATTAAAAGTAGGTAATCACATATTAGAACATTGTAAAAGTGTCCTAATATGTTCTTTTTAGGACACTATTTAACTTGTCTATAGACATATTACGCGACCATAAAATTGGTTTCATAATCTTATTTGTTATATTAGGACCCTTTTCTTGGTACTAAATTAGCTATAATGTTACATCATAAGGGTCCTATCAATTAATTTCTAAGGACGCTTGTAAGTGTATCAAAAGATTAAAAGTATGTAAGCACATGTTAGAACATCGTAAAAGTGTCCTAATATGTTTTTATTAGGACACTATTTTGGTTGTTCAAAGACATATGACGCGACCATAAAATTGGTTTCATAATCTTATTTAAGATGTTAGGACGCTTTTTTAGTTCCGGGACTTATTACGACCCCTTTACATGAAACGCTTTTACCGTTGGTCCTATTAAATGAAAGGTCCTATAAAATAGCATTTTAGGACGCTTTTGCGCGTACTAAAAACCCAGTTTTCTTGTAGTGATATCTTCATCATAATCACACCAGAGAAAATAAGGGAATGTTTGGAACTACCCTTAAATCAAGAGTATGAAGAAGCACCACCAAAAGAAAGCATGTTTGAACAACTTGATGTTGTAATGGGATGCAAGGCAAAGATTTCAAAAATCAATGAGTTCAAGAGGAACAAGCTGCCTGCCTTCTGGCAAGTATTGATGGAAATATTGAATAAGTGTTTATCATCCAAGATCGGAGGTACGGATCAGATAAATATGAATATTCTAACAATCATGTTCAGCCTTATAACTGGGTTGAATATTGATTTTGGAACAGAAACATTTAATCTGATCAAAAGATCAATTCTGGCCAAAACTGGAAAGATAGATTCACATCTACCATTTCCCAGATGTCTATCCATCATAATTTCTGATGTTTTTTCTGAAAGAAATCTGCAAACTCCAAAATCAAAATATATGTGGAAATCAGAAATTATGAGACCTTGGAGTGCTGCAGGGTCATGGAAGTCAGACTTTGATGTACCTGTTCTGCCAGAAAATATGATGGATCTTGTACCAGAAAATTCATCATACAGAGCATAATATATGAGAATGTTAAGTAGGCAAGCAGAAACAAAAGAAGGATTTGAAAAGGTGTCGCCCATGGAGCATGATGCAGTAGAATCAAGCACACCAAGAATAGAGCAGCAGGATGAATCTGATCCATATCCAGCTGATAAAGATGTGCAGATGACTCATGCAACAGAAGAACATCATGCTGAAGGCTCACATATGGGAGAAACAGGTGCAACAAAATCTAAACTCAATATATTTTATACTTCTGAAAGTGATTCGGATGAATCAATTCAACAAAATATGAAATATTACAAAGAAGCACTATTTTTACAAAACAAAATGTGAGTGAAACAAAAGACCCATTTTCTGAGTCAGACTCTGAGGAGGAAAATGTGGTAACAACAGGTGGAGATCAGTTCACTGATCAAGGAAACCTGGATGAGAAAAATAAAAGTTTCTCAACAACTCATGGAGAACCTGAAAAGGTTCAAGGATGTGAGGAAAACCAGGACTTGAATTTGTTTCAAATTTTTGGTGAGGAAACAGAGAATTTGGATACTTCCAATCCTTTTAACCTAAGAATATCAGAAAATGTGTTTTCTGGTGGTGTTAGAAGAGCAACATCTGTTGTTTCTCCTATTTTCCAAGAACAACCATCTATGTCTCCAAAACAACTTCATAAAGAACTTGAAGATGACACTGCTACTGAGAAAACAGTCATGAATGAAAAACTTGATCTGATACTGGAAGAAATCAGAAATTAAAAATCAGAAGTCAAAGCTCTATCAGAAACTGTCAAAGCTGTGCAGAAACAAACTGAAGAAAATAGTGCAGCTCTCAAAGAAATACCAAAGTCATCAGAAAATGAAGGAAGTTCTTCAGAAATAGAGAAGGCTCTTAAAGAAGTGCTGATATCAAGAAAAAGATGACAGAGATTGCAACTGCAGGAGAAAGTTCAAGTTCAGGAAGGCTTCTTGAAGAAATACAATTTCTCAGAGCCAACAGCAACAGCCTAACTGAGGCTTTTGAAAAGTTGGTACTGGAATTAAATGAACAAAGAAATAAAGAAAATCAGGAGTTTCAGAAGATAAAGAAGCGAGAAGAAACAAACAGTAAAGCTCTTACTGACATTCACTTGCTAGTAAAAAGACTACAATACAATGTTGCCACATTGGCAAAAGTTGATCTTCATAAACTGAAGACTCCAATTCCACAAGAAAGACAAGGAACAGAGTCAGAAAGTCCCCAACATCAACTAGAAACCATCCAACAAGAACACAAGAAGCAAACAGAAACTGTAATAGCTCAGAAACAAAAGTTACCCATTGGTCCTCCACCAAGAATATCAAAGCAAGACGCTTCAAGGATCCAACATACTTCAGCTCAACCATCAACAACAACCATCACTGGAGAAACAGAATTTAGCATAAGGATGGACACAAAAGAGAAGCGAATAATGGAACATGAAGTGACCTCCTAAAAAAGGCCAAGAAAAATAATGAGCGTAGATTCAGAAGGCAACATCAAAGAATCAGAAGTGCTGGAAGGTGATCTACACATAATCATGTATCCAGAAGAACATCTGAAGCACTACTATTGGAAAGGTCCAGAAGACAACCCAACAAGGCCACTCTCACCAATGAGTAAAGGTATTTATGAAGAAAGAAAAAATGGCAGCTGGGTAATATTGCACAACAAATTGACCAATCCAATAGTATCAATTGAAAGAGTTGATACTTTGACTACTGGAGGAGGCTTTGTGACAACCCAAACTCTCGAGGTCAGTGTCGTTTAACCTTGTAATCCGTATCTCTTGTTACTCATTCCAAACTTGTTAATATTAGATTTGTTCACATGGTATTTGGGCCAAATATAATTGAGCTAATTACACCAGAAGTCTATTTAGCAAATACATACATGATTGGGCCGATATACACTCACACTTGGAACCATGAGTAGCTGCGTTTGGGCCTGGAGGAGCCCAAGTGAGTCTCGCATTAGGGGGCCAGCTTTGGCTTAGCACATTTACATACATAGGCCACGTATCATGACAACACAACTATACCCCAAACCCTAGATTCCTCTAATCGCACATGGCAGTGGTAGACCCCCCCTGTTCCTGGTTAGTGGTTCTGACTTATTGATTTTCATATTTATGTGGTATTGTTATGTGTGATAGTGAATGATTAATGGTGGTTTGTTCGATGTATAGTTGAGGTGCAATGTCGCAATAAAATAAATAAACACATGGGTCGAATCAAGTAGTATTTAACAATAGTGAAATGATATTTCAATTGAATGGTGACCGACAACTATGATCTGAATCAACTTCTATTGGGCCGCACCAATGCTACGACTGTCCATCTTTTCGTCTTATTCTATGTGTATTTTGGTTGATTTTGATGATTGCCTTTTGTTAAATAAATCGATTATGGATATTAATAGCCTTTAGTGGTCCAATGCATGTAAGGATAAGTGGTACAAACTTGTCAACTTTGAATGAAAGTAGCAGCCATGTGTGTGCCTTGATCTAATCGAACTTGATGGGTAGTGTGATAAAGTTGTCATTGATGCTCTAGGGACTATTGAGTATTAGATAATGATATGATAATTGATTGTATGATAATGACTAAATGTTGGATAATGATGTTGACTATCATCGTTGATGATTGATTTTGATGTACAAAAGTTTATAGGTCCAGTGGAATCGAAGATAATGATTTAACAAAGTTGGATAATCTTGAATAGGATAATGGCGGCTCATGTGGGTGTTTGTAGTATTGTTCAATTCAAGCCATGTGCATATCATAATAGGATTGTCAGATTAGTCACAACTATTATATTATGTGCACATGAATGTCATGATTAATATTATGTGTAATTGTGATGAAATGATGACCGATCTGATGTGCCATGCATATGGAATTCATGTAGTGACTATGTATAATAAGGAATAGTTGTGGGTTGAACTATGCTATGATGTGTGGGTAATGAACTTGAAACTGGATTAACTAAAGAGCTAGATTGGCGTATTTGCATGATAATCATGTATTGCTTAGATGAATAATTGGGTTGTAATGGAATAATATGTTAAACAAGGCTTACCTCGGTTCATTTAGATGGTTATTATTTGATGATGTAAATGTTACATGTTAGGTTATCTTGAGGTGTTATTCTGAATCAAATGAAATTGTGATCTGATGAGGTGGTTGTTGCAAGGTCAAGAGATGAATTTATGGAACATGTAACTATTTGGTATATTGCAAGAATGATGATATGATTTCAATAATCAGTCACACATAATTGGTCTACAAAAATGGGCCATAACATAACCGGAATTGGACTTGGGCTGTTTCGAGCTGGGCTATAAGTCTAGCCACTCGCACCTGGGTGGGCCGAGTGATAATCCTTTGTTGGGCCCGGGGCCACACTAGGCTTTGCAAAACAGAATGATTGGTTTATATGAATTTAAGTGTTTGGTTTCATGTGTAATTGGACTGGGCCGAGTGACTGAAGGGCTGTGTGATCCATTTAATTCCTGGCTGGGCTGCGTGACCTCGGGTCACCAGCCAAGCCCATTTCTTGAGTAACCGGACCAGAAGCTGGGCCTGGTCGAGTGGGCTGGGTAGGTCAGTGTTTGGGATGGCTTGGTAGAGTTTTGGGCCACGAGTGAAACTTCGGATTGCACATCATGTTTGAATAACTTTATGTAGCGTTGCAATGTGTTGATATGAGACATGAGCGGGCTATGTGTAATGCATGAAACCTGAATGTTTATTTTGTGGCTACGTGTTAATTGTTACAAGTTGTTATGTGTATGGTTTGGTAGAATGAGATACTAACAATTAGTGGTAACCACAATAGGGACTAGTTGATCAACTTGGGATACGTGTCTTAATCTTACCGAGCAAACCAAAGGTGAGTTCACTACACTCGAGCATGCGTCCCAGTGGTTGGGGACAATCAGTGGGTATCCCGTGGAGGGATAAGTCTTTGGGTAAAAACGGGTATATTGGTTAATATTCTCACCTATCATTCTTGTAAGTCCCTTATTATGTTACCTGGAGGGTAACGGGTATTAGTTGGTAGCGCTACTTAGGTTTGGCACCCTCACACCGCTCCTAGATAGGACGGATGTGAACTAATGACCCAGTCGGGCCCAGTACTGGATAGGAGTACGTGGGCAAGGGCAGTCATGTACATCAGGAGCCGTCTTGTTCGGAATTGAGATATTAACAATATTACTTGCATTGTTAGTGAACTGTTTTACATACATCCGGTAACAAACGTTTTCTAAAACTTTGAACTCGCCAGCTTTGTCTGATACACTTGTTACATGCTTGTAGGTCGTTAGGTATCTTGGATTAGGGGAACTTGCTGTCTGGAGTAGCTGGAGTGGTCATGGGTCGACTGGAAGGATTATGTGATTGATTTCGTGAGACCATACTTTGGTTATGAAACAATTTAACTTGGTTTACTATTTGCTTCCGCTGAACTTATTGATTTTCATTTTAACTTGTTGAGTATATTTTTATTAATAATGGGGATTTTATTTATAACTTGTATGGGTTCAATGTAATTGGTGGCTCGTTATTGGTACGTCACATACCTATCGGGGACACTCCCTAGGTGGTATTTGAGGGTGTGACAGTTTGGTATCAGAGCCACTGGTTATAGTGAACATGGTTTTAAAACGTTTTTATGAAACCACACTATAACCAAACAGATCTGAAATCGACCATGACACTCAGCTCCAGATTGCAAGGTTCGTTTCTCGTTTACTATTGCATAGTATATCTAGTGTCTGCTTATGAATAACATCATACGTGAATACACACTTAACACTACAGTATGAACTCCTATGTTACCAACCCATGTTACGTGTTTTAAGAGTGCGACTCTTCTTGAACTTTCATGATATGTGTTATGGCGTCATCTGCCTTATTGCTCGAATTCGGGGAAACTTTTAGCGCGAGTTAAGAGGCACTGAGATAAGCATGCAAATTGCCTTATTATTATGGGTGCACACATAATAATAATGTGGGATGCATGTGAGTCCCAGTGAGGCTTAACGAGTGTGAGAGGGGTTTCGCTCTGCTAATTGATGTTATGTTAGAACTCAGCAGTCTATAGGAGTCATAGCAGTGATTGTCTCCTACTCGCACATGACCTTTTCACCCCTTTCTGAATCCTTACAAATCTCGATGCTATTGAGTATCACCTGATCACACATCTGAACGCCTAGCGAACTGTGTAGAATGTTAGGTGCTAGCACGAACGTCCCTGAGTTGGATGGCTCAGTGTCAAATGATTGGACTATACTTTCCTCACTAATCTTTGTTTGCTAGAAGTTAGCGTGTTGACGCCTTAGATCCCGAAGAGCGATCACTTCTGCAACACTCCCGCGACATACCGTGTAATACTCGGTCAACTTGCAAGAACGATGGACAAGAGGGTAAACGTAGTACCTTACCGACCTCAACATTTGAACGACCCTAGTTACCGGCAACGAACAACATCGATTTGACCCCAATCGAATCCTTAACCCCAGCCAGCGACTCATGGGAGTCAACTCTTACGAACCAATCGGGACAAAATCAATGACGACTGACTTTAGCCGGTACAAGAGTTGGTGGACGATAAACATCTTCTAAATCTTTATTATGATCTGCATGCTTTTTCTTCCCAGCGTCACCATTAGCCATTGACGGTCTAAGGGAAGCAGGCAGGCAGTCCAAAAGGCGATCGGGTTCCACTGGTTTACTAAAACATAAGCAAACACACAACTTATTAACCAAAACAGTACGAATGTTTAACCGAAAGATATTGGAATCAGACCTGCAAGCGTGTAATAGCTGCCTGAACTCTTCCTTGAGCATTAACGAAGCCTTTTGAAGCAAAGTTGTAGAATGAGTAATCACTCCAATGCTGCTCTTAAGGTTTTTATTAGTGCTGAAAAACCGAACAATTTTTTTCAGTTGATTCACTGCTTCTAAATAACTCTCCAAATCTTCATGAGGACCTCTCATAATTTCAGCATTAGCCTACACATTTTCATATGAGCAATGTAACATAAGTATCATCCCGTATATGGGACAACATGATCAACGAAAATTGGTAGGACTTTTCAACAATTTTTTTAACACATGCTACATAGGCAAAAAAAAAAAAATCTTAGAAGCACATGTTGTGAACCAATTTTAGATCCGAGCAACAATTATCAAAAATCCGGCAAGCGCAATCACTGGAACATACTGGCGCCCATCGCAAATCTCAGATAAAACGCAGAAGCACAACAATCAGTCTGGTTCCCAATTAAATCTCTGTTAAAACCCAGAAGCACACAGATCTCATGTGTAACACAAAATCCAAAGAGAGCATGCTAGAGTCACCCATATACATACATAATACGGTAACGACTCACTTATAGGACATCAAGATTATGTGGAGCCTGAAGGGTCAGCAGGACTTACTGTTAGCCACACTGAGCCATTATATCCAGTTTGTGGGAAGGATTTCCAGCCAACCATCTAAACGCATCCCCTAATAAAACAACACTTGCATCACTTATAATTATAAATCAAATATTGGCGTCTAGAAACCAAAGTAAACTATTTAAATAAAGTCAAAAACCGCATCTCAAACATAATCTACCTTATCTGGTGCAAACTTCAACTTGCTTTAAGTCCTGTCAAAGAAGTCATCTTCACTTTTACCCTCAAAATATGGAGGTCGAGTAAACATGGATTTGATTCTTCCAAAAAAAAACATAAATAAATCAACTAAAATTCGTAATATATTAACAATAATCATCAAATAATCAAAATATAAATCAACTAAAATGCAAAGTACTTAGGGTGAGGGTCAATCGAGATCTGAAATTACCAAGGCTTGTGTCAACGTCTTCCACCCACAACCACTATCTTTGAGGAACCTAACACATATCTGAAAGTATTACACACAAACAAAAAAGGTAGATCGACTCAAATAACAAACAAAATAGGTAGACATGATTGTTACCTTTTTTGAGAGAGATGGCAGTCCAGCATGCCGGAACCCTAATCGTCTTATCGGAAGCCATTTAAAGAGGATCTTTGTGTTTCTACAAAACAAAATTAAAGTAAAAAACATTAAAAAATAACCAAAAACTGAAGAAACAAAATACATACAATCTCAACAATGGCGTCAAGTTTATGGAAAAGATTACCGCTGGTACACGCAGCATAGTTCATCAAACCTTCATAAACCCTAGAGCATCCATTATCTTGGCTAGGATTCCGACTGGAATCTCTGAAGAAACGTGACACATTCCTTAAACCATGACCTACAAAAAAAAGACGTTCCATGTCACAACACAAACAAATGTAAGTGAAATCCATTGAATGAATGAGAAATAGTGTTCAAAATCAAAACACGGCGTCACTTACCCTTGACGAAGGTAGCAATAACACCAAAAATACCCTAAATCAGAACTGAGAGGTCAGAATCTTCATAGATCAGGTGAAATTTTCATGGAGGAAAACCCTAGATCCAGATCCAGATCTGGAATCGCCAGAGAGAGAGAGAGGAGCAGGGAAGCGGCTATTTTGAAATGTTTTGAAATGGTGAAACCCTAATGTATATCCAGTGTTTTTTTGTAGAAGGGTATAAGTGGAAAGTGAATTTTTCTTGTGCTTAAAAGACTTGTACATCATGCTTTAGGGGTGTTTTAAGGAAATTTCAATGACCTTAAGAAGTCCTTTGGATATGTATATTATAGATAGTATTGATATATATATATATATATATATATATATATATATATATATATATATAGGGCTAGGTTAACGTACAAATGCCCTTATCGTACATTAGTACGCTACAATCTCAGCCGTCCGATCATCTTCCCGCATTGAATTCGCATGTTGTTTTTTTGTAACAATTTCGCATGTTGGTTTTTTAACATGCGATTTCATCAAAATTACCACATGCGAAATTGTTACAAAAAAACAACATGCTATTTCATCAAAATTATCACATGCGAAATTGGTACAAAAAACAACATGCGAATTTATCAAAAATTATCACATGCGAAATTGTTATAAAAAAAACAACATGCTATTTCATCAAAATTATCACATGCGAAATTGGTACAAAAAAACAACATGCGAATTCATAAAAAATTATCACATGCGAAATTGTTATAAAAAAAACAACATGCGATTTTAAAATGCGGGAAAATGATCTGACGGCTGAGATTGAAGCGTACGTAATGTATGATAAGCAATATTGTACAGTACTCATCACCTATATATATATATATATATATATCACCATTCCTCTTGATTTTCTTCACTGTATACCTCTTAAATGTCAACATATACACATGTGACTTAGTTTACGAAGATTTTTCAATGCCGAGAACATCGATCAGAGAGCAAAAAAGGCGTGAGGTTCACAATGGTGTAAAAATAAAATGGGATATACCGCGCTAGGGTTCGAGTTACAGGAACAAGGGCTGGACCAACCATCCAAGAATGGAATCGTCGAGCGAAAACAGTTGACAACATCCAGGAAGCAGCTTTTCTTGCCACGAGACCTTTCTCCATCAATTAGGAATCTGATTCCATCACTAAACACATCCCTTAAATTGAAGCCATTTTTTTAGTGTTTATTTTTTTGTGTCTAATCCGCATATATATCACAATTGCTCTTGATTTTCTTGACTGTATATCTCTTAAACATCAACATATACAAGTGTGATTTAGTTTACGAAGATTTTTCAGTGCCAAGAAACTCGATCAGAGAGTTAAAAAGGCGTAAGGTTCACAATAACGTAAAACTAAAATCGAATATACCGGGCTAGAATTCGAGTTACAGGAACAAGGGCTTTACCAACCACCCAGGAATGGAATCATCGAGCGAAAACACTTGATAACCTCCAGGAAGCAGCTTTTATTGCCACGAGACCTTTCACCATCAATTAGGAATCAGATGCCATCACTAAACACATTCCTTAAATTGTAGCCATTTTTTTAGTGTTTATTTTTGGTGTCTAATCCGCACAGATATCACCATTGCTCTTGATTTTCTTGACTATATATCTCTTAAATGTCAACATATACACGTGTGATTTAGTTTACGAAGATTTTTCAATACCGAGAACCTCGATCAAAGAGTAAAAAAGGCGTATAGTTCACAATGGTGTAAAACTAAAATGGGATATACTAGGCAAATTCGAGTTACAGGAAGGAATCGTCGAGCGAAAACACTTGATGACCTCATGGAAGCAGCTTTTCTTGCCACAAGACCTTTCACCATCAATTAGGAATCTGATGCCGTCACTAAACAGATTCCTTAAATTGTAGCCATTTTTTAGTGTTTATTTTTTGGTGTCTAATCCGCATATATATCACTATTTCTCTTGATTTTCTTCACTGTATATCTCTTAAATGTCAACATATACACGTGTGATTTAGTTTACGAAGATTTTTCAATGCCGAGAACCTCGATCAGAGAGTAAAAAAGGTGTGAGGTTCATAATGGTGTAAAACTAAAATGGGATATACCGAGCTAGGATTCGAGTTACAGGAACAAGGGCCAAACCAACCACCCAAGAATGGAATAGTCGAGCGAAAACACTTGACAATATTCTGGAAGCAGCTTTTCTTGCTACCAGACATTTCTCCATCAATTAGGAATCTGATTCCATCACTAAACACATCCCATAAATCGTTGCCATTTTTTGAGTGTTTTTTTTTATGTCTAATCCGCATATATATCACCACTGCTCTTGATTTTCTTAACTGTATATCTCTTAAATGTCAACAAATATACGTGTGATTTAGTTTACGAAGATTTTTCAACGCCGAGAACCTTGATCAGAGAGTAAAAAAGGCGAAAGGTTCACAATGGTGTAAAACTAAAATCGGATATACCGGGTTAGGATTCGAGTTACAGGAAAAAGGGCCAAACCAACCACCAAGAATGGAATCGTCGAGGGAAAACACTTGACAACCTCCTGGAAGCAGCTTTTCTTGCCACCAGAGCTTTCTCCATGAATTAGGAATCTGATGCCGTCACTAAACACATTCCTTAAATTGTAGCCATTTTCTGAGTGCTTATTTTTTGTTGTCTAATCCGCATATATATCATCATTGCTCCTCATTTCCTGACAGTATATCTCTTAAATGTCAACATATACACGTGTGATTTAGTTTACGAAGATTTTTCAATGCCTAGAACCTCGATCAGAGAGTAAAAAAGGTGTATGGTTCACAATGGTGTAAAACTAAAATGGGATTTACCAGGTTAGGATTCGAGTTACAGGAACAAGGGCCAAACCAACCACCCAAGAATGGAATCGCCAAGCGAAAACACTTGACGACCTCATGGAAGCAGCTTTTCTTGCCACAAGACCTTTCACCATCAATTAGGAATCTGATGCCGTCACTAAACACATTCCTTAAATTGTAGCCATTTTTTTAGTGTTTATTTTTTGGTGTCTAATCCGCATATATATCACCATTGCTCTTGATTTTCTTCTCTGTATATCTCTTAAATGTCAACATATACACGTGTAATTTAGTTTACGAAATATTTCAATGTCCAGAACCTCGATCAGAGAGTAAAAAAGGCGTGAGGTTCACAATGGTGTAAAACTAAAATGGGATATACCAGGCTAGGATTCGAGTTACAGAAACAAGGGCCAAACCAACCACCCAATAATGGAATCGTCGAGCGAAAACACTTGACAACCTCCTGGAAGCAGCTTTTCTTGTCACCAGACTTTTCTCCATCAATTAGGAATCTGATGCCGTCACAAAAAACACATTCCTTAAATTGTAGCCATTTTTTGAGTGTATATTTTTGGTGTCTAATCCGCATATATATCACCATTGCTCTTGATTTTCTTGACTGTATATCTCTTAATTGTCAACATATACACGTGTGATTTAGTTTACGAAAATTTTTCAATGCCGAGAACCTCGATCAGGGAGTAAAAAAAGGCGTAAGGTTCACAATGGTGTAAAACTAAAATGGGATATACCGGGCTAGGCTCCGAGTTACAGGAACAAGGGCCAAACCAATCACCCAAGAATGGAATCGTGGAGCGAAAACACTTGACATCCTTCTGGAAGCAGCTTTTCTTGCCACTAGACCTTTCTCCATCAATTAGGAATCTGATGCCGTCACTAAACACATTCCTTAAATTGTAGTCATTTTTTTTTGTCTTTATTTTTTGGTGTCTTATCCGCATATATATATCACCATTTCTCTTGATTTTCTTGACTGTATATCTCTGTTGGTGCATAATGTCTAAAGCCTGCATCTTAGTTGTAGTTGATAAATGTATAAGGTCTGTTTTAGTTCATTATGTATTGTACAGGGGTTAAAGTTGTAATTGTGTGTTTTTCATGTTAAGGTTTCGCTTGAATGGACACATGCCATACAAGCGAAACCACTTGATAAGGTTTCGCTTGTATGGTCATGACCGTTCAAGCGGAACTACCTCTACTATAAATACCCCTAATGTTTTCTCATTTTGTACGTCGATGTCACAAGTGTAGCCGACCTGCTGACCTTGTATTTTCAGAAAGTTGAATGAGAAAACGTTGTTAAAGTGTATTGTTTCTGTTTCTACTCATTTCTTCTACGGTTTTGCTTTGATTCATGCCAAATATGTATTTCTGCTACATATTCGATAGGTTCTAGCTTCGATTGTCTCATAGGAAGGACAAACTCGATCCTACAATTGGTATCAGAGCCAGTTGTGAGGTAGTTGACCAGAATCAAGGCATTTTTCAAGCACTTTGTGAGTTTCTGACTGTTTTACCGGACGAAATGGACTGAGAATTGGACATACTGTGTAAAAGTACCTAATAATAAACCCTTGAAAAGCTCAGATCTTAAATCAGCCTAAAAGTAACCTAAAATGGCTCGAGAGTAGGTTCCGCTTGTGTGTCACCCTAGAGGTTCCGCTTATTTGGACCTGGTATTCAGAGGTTTCGCTTATAGTGTTCCACTTCAAGTGTCATTTTCAGAAGGTTTTGCTTGTGAGGTTCCGCTTATTGTGACATTTCAGAAGGTTTCGCTCAAAGGTCCCGCTTCAAATGTCTTTGCTGAGGTTTCGCTTGAAGGGTTTTGCTTGTTAGTCTTGCAGATTTCGCTTATAGGTTCCGCTTCAAACGTCTGTGCTGTGGTTTCGCTTGAAGGGTATCATTCTACGGTTTCGCTTGAAGGGTATCATTCTGTGGTTTCGCTTGAAGGGTATCATTGTGGCATTCTTCTTGATTGTACGTCATCTGGGTTTCGCTTATTTGTTCATCTGAGTGGTTTCGCTTGTACACACACTTGGTGTTTGGTTTCGCTTATTTGTCCTGTGTTAGTGAAAAATCTGTGTTTTTGAGCAGTTAGTCCGTTTTGTACGCGAGCAAGTATTGAAAACTTATTCATTGTTCGAGATTTGTTACTAAAAATGGATAGTCAAGATTTCTATAACATTTTTGCGGGAAGTGGTGCGGCTATTCAAAGTCCAACTAGTATCATGCAGAATGTCAACTTAGAAAATGAATTGGGAACAATGCAAAAGCCACCCAAACTGATGAGTTTAGATGAATATTGTGGATGGTCCGGAAGGTTTAAAAACTGGGTTCAGGCCAACCATTTCGAGTGTTGGATGAAGATCGAAAAGAAATACGTACCTCCAGTTGATGGGCTCAGGATGGTTAAACATATTGGAAGTTTACAGATACTGAACAGACAGATTTTAAAGCTGAAAAGAAAATGGTGAGCATCTTGCAACAATCCATTAAAGAAGACATCCTCGTATTGCTACAACATGACGAAAGTTCTCAGTCAATCTGGCAACCGCTAGAACTGAAGTTTAAAGGAAGTGCTTCTATGATCAAGAGCAAAAAGGCGCTTATCAAGAAAGAGTTTGATATTTTTACTGGGATCAAAGGAGAGTCATCGAAACAGTTAATCGAAAGATATTGTCACCTTGTAGTTGAAATGAAAAGATTAGAATTTGAAAAAACAAATGAAGAATGGATTGATAAACTTTGTGATGCACTTCCATATGACGAGTGGGGAACTTATCTTATGATGCTGAAAAACAGTTCTGATTTTGTGAACTACAATCTGAGTGCATTTATTGAAAAGATTGAAGCTCACGAGCTTGAGTTGTTGAAAATAAAGAAGATGAATTCTGCTAGCATGCAACAAGACGTATCTTTATACTATAAATGCAGTCCTTCAGTTGCAAATCTTCAAAGTCCAAAGATACATACAGGATTCAGTGCTGATAACACTTCAAATGCTGCATCAAGTTCTCATCAATCAGGCAGTTCTACACCTTTCGCGAGTTTTGAACCGAATGTCAAAGTTCAGGAACAGTCTTCGCCTCAAAGCTCTACCGGATCTAATCATCAGGCATATGTTTCTGGAGTACAGTGTAATATCGCAGTAAATATCAAAAATGGAAACGAGATAACGGAAACTGCTGCGAAGCAACATATTGCACTACTCGTTTCCGTTCTCGAGGCATATGAAGGTCTAGTTGCGGGGAAAATTGGAAATCCGGACATGACAAAGGAGGACTATGACCAAATAGACCCCGAGGAGCTTGAACTGATTGACATTAAATGGGGTATGGCAAGCCTAGTACGTCGATGTCACAAGTGTAGCCGACCTGCTGACCTTGTATTTTCAGAAAGTTGAATGAGAAAACGTTGTTAAAGTGTATTCTTTCTGTTTCTACTCATTTCTTCTACGGTTTTGCTTTGATTTATGCGAAATATGTATTTCCGCTACATATTCGGTAGGTGCTAGCTCCGATTGTCTCATAGTACGTCGTGCTCAAAGGTTCATGGAAATCACGAGAAGACACAGTTTATCAGGTCCGGATCAAAAGTTGGGATTTGATAAGTCGAAAGTAACGTGTTTCAAGTGTAAAGAACGCGATCACTTTAAATGTGAATGCCCAAACCGTGAAGTCAACAATCACCAAAACCCGTTCACCAATGATTACTATCGACAGGCAATCTACCATCGACCGAAGCAACAACAAACTGTTCAAAGGCCACAGATAGAAAACAAACCTGTAGGATCGTGTTCGGCCCTGTTTGAGTCGATCAGAGAAATTCCTATCCAAATCAAGAGGCGGAAACTAATGATTTGGTGCTATTCTAGCTGGATTCACTTTAAACTTGCTGTATTATTGATCAATTGCACAATTACACGGTCAGACAGCACTTCGGCAGCATACCGGAACAAATACACTGTCACTATGTGTTCTATGGTTCGCTCAACACACCCCTTATATATAGATGAGTATGGTTCGCTTATATGGTCAACCAAATAAGCGAACCTACACTTCAAACCATATAAGCGAACCTCAACAAGAGGTCACATAAGCGAACCTGACCTAAACATGACCTATGAGCGAACCAAGGTTGTAACACATAAAAGAACCTCAAACAAACTCATTTTTCTAGGACTTTGTGTCACATCTAACATATACAAACAATAAGACTCAATAAAGACGTAGTTAACAGATGTAAGTGCACCAACAGACCCCCCCTCGGATGTTGACGGAGTCTTCATGGAGTCTTCGAGTCTTCACAAATGTCAATCTACAATCTTTATTAGTCTTCAATCTTCCTCTGAAGTATCTGTCATTGCAAGAATCCTCATTCTCTTTCTTCATCATCAACAAACTCCTCTCTCTCGAATGTTGACACGGTGTCTTCAGACTCCCCCTCTCAAACAGCTGGGAGTGTAGTCTGGAATTCACAACTTCATTCTTAGATCATAACCCGGCACTTCAGCATAGAATTGTCACCTGGCTAAAGACCTTCACAATCTCTACCTAACCATAAGTTTCTATTAAAAGATTAAACCTTCAAACTTTTTAGAAACTTGTATCAGAAACTAAATTAATGATTTTACATTCAGGATCTTTTACTGGCTCTTATCAAATAAATTTACCAGCTTCACATATACTGTGACACCTGTGTCACCGCGACCATCAAACAAATACCAAGCCGATGAAATATTGTATTTCATACTTGGGATCTTGTATAAATATGTGTATGTTTTGCACATATCAATTATTGTTCAATTTCAAACTCTACATTGCTTTCTAGAGCATTATACGCAAACTGGTGCGTAAACGTACTCAGTTTAATGCGACAAATACTCCGGAACATCAACATATACTCAACATACCTTAAATAACCTTTACATAACTTAGAAATAAGTTTTGAAGGCTTGGGTATAGCAAAAACAAGTTAATTCGCTTACAGGGACTAAACTTGACAAACTGCGAAAGTATGCCAATTTGAACTGTAACAAACATTCCGGAACATGTTCATAAGTTAAACATACCCTAAATATCCTCTACATAGCTTTGAAATAGGCTTTGAGGTGTTTGGTATGCTAAAACAAACTTTTGGATCATTCAGGGACTAAAGTGTCAAAAAGTGCACAAGTTTGCACTTTCGCGCATAACTTACGTTCTGAATACATCCGGACATCCAAAAATTTATGTAAGCATCCTTATATTATGCCTTAGTGTTGGGCATGAGAAAAATCCGTTCGTCGCGTCATTTGGATCGTCTTTCGCGCTTATGCGCATTCCGTCGTAATTAAGCGAACATCGCAATCGTACGGCCAAACGAACCGACATCCGGAATATTTTTGAGCATATTTCATGTCCCCTACACTTTAACTTCATCTTAGAGCCTTGAAATGAGGTTAACGGGGCTTAAACGTGCCAAAAATGGGCCAAAATACGTGTTTCTGAAGTGCAGGGACCAAAATTGTAAATTCTGATCTGGGAACCTTAGGCGGGGCGCGTAAGGATTTACCAAATCCTTACGCGGGGCGCGTGAGACTGTCAGACAGAAAAATCTTTGCATTTAATGCAGTTTGGCCTTTCGTTCGATCAAGGGGCAATGCCCTTTCACCCAATCAGGAGCCAAGGGCCAAGTTCTGACTTACCACAAGAATTTGACAAGTGTACGCTCGAGATCGCGGCACGATATTCGATAAACGATCCTAACGGTTCCACTTTTCCTATAAATACCCCCCCCCCTTTGTTCCAAAAACCCACAAAATCTGATCTTAAGGCTCTAAGTTGGAACCATTGTTCCATACCTGAGCTATTTGATCTAGATTTGCACTCGGGGACCTTCCGTAAGTCTTCTTTCGCTCTTTTATCGCTTTTCGAGTCCGAAAGTCAACGTTTTGTTGACTTTCTGCATTGACCAGCTTATGGTCGATGCGAAGTTCATGGAACTTCATAACGTGAGCGTGATCACGATGGTTATAGTCCGTAGTGACTATACCTACTGATCACCACGTTAACTAGGCTCAGTGACGAGTCGTAGTTTCGGCCAAAATGTGCATTCTTGCATATTTTGTAACCAAACTACTCGTGAGCATCAAAGCCGTTTGCTTTGATGCCAAACCTGTTTTCTAAACTTAGTTAAGCATGTTCTAACATGCTTAGCTCGTCACTTTTAGTTTAGTGCTTACATAGGGTCGTAAGGTAAGCGATCTAAACCATCGCTTATACTTTCGAACCCGACCCATTTGGTCGATCATTAGGATCCGACCAAACACATTAGGTGACCATAGCTATAACCTTCCGAGGTTATACCTTGTGGTCACGATGTTAGGCGTTCCGAACGCGTTCTACGCGAACGACGCGTTAGAGTAGCATAAGCTACCTAAACGGGTCGTGCTGGGCCGTAGGCACTTAGGTTAAGTTTCATTTTAGTATGTAGGCTTTATTAAGCCATATTACACGAGTCTCCATACTCGTTTGGTTTACGAACCCGCATACTATCCGATCCTTCCGATTTTGGTCCGGTATATTAACATAGCTACCTATTAGGTGCCGTTTGATATTCCGTGATCTAGCATTGTTTGTTTATTACACAAGAACTCCAAAGCAATCTCAGGTGAGTACATTGAACCCCTCTTTTACTGTTTTCTAAACTGTTTTGGGGTGAAACACATGTGCCTATCTGTTACTTTCATGCTTTCCTGTTTTCACATCATATACTTGCTATGTTCAATAGTACATATATAGTACATGATTTCATTGTGTTTATGCTATGTATGTCCATCGTGTGCATACTTAGCACAACACTTTACATTACATTTTCATGCTATGTATGCCCATTGTGTGCGTGCTTAGTACATCGTTTTACATCACATGCTATGTATGCCCATTGTGTGCGTACTTAGTACATCGTTTTACATCACATGCTATGTATGCCCATTGTGTGCGTACTTAGTACATTGTTTTACATTACATGCTATGTATGCCCATTGTGTGCATACTTAGTACATTGTTGCACATTGCATTACTGTTGCATATGCTCATCCAGCATATGAACACATTACACTACATTTTGAACCGTTGTACTCTACAATACATTTCATGCTACGTACGCCCATTGTGTGCATACGTAGTACATTGTTTCACATTGCATTACTGTTGCATATGCTCATCCAGCATATGAACACATTACACTACATTTTGAACCGTTGTAACCATTTGACTATGTGAACCGTCTTAACCCTTCAATTTCATGAACCGTCTGTAACCATTGAACCGTGTAAACCAGTTGTATCCGTTGACATGGATTACATTTGACAATAGACATTTGACTATACATGAACATTTCTACCGTTGTTAAACATTTCATCTTGATGGTTTGGTTTGAGTAAGTGATTTAAGTAACGAGGCATGTGTAATATGATACAAGCATGGTGGATACGCCGCTGGTACTTCCTATATATAAGTGTTTGTATGGTATTACCTATCGTAGCGTTATTTGAATCATTTCAATTTGAAACATAGAACATTTTATACAAATAACACGCTTTTCACAAGACATTGATTTACAAACAACAAATCTTATACAAACTCTTTTTACATGGTTATTCAGTTAACCATGCATTGTTCTCTTATTTATACATATCATTTGATCTTACCGTTTTTCAAATGATTTACAAGACAAAGCAAAATACGAGGTTCATGACTAAACATTTTCTCAAACTCAAGTCATGAATTCCGTTTTCACAAAACCAATGTATCTCACAGGCATTTTTATGCTGACGTACCTATTTTCACATGTGTTTTTAGGAGATGATGCATAGGACTTATCAAGACATACTTAGGCGGACCTGTGCCTTAGTGACTTAAAACGAGACAAGAACTAGTTAATTTATGTTATGTACACTTTGATTCTTGTTTAGACAATGTAAACCTTCATGTTTGATTTATAAAACGAAACTTCATTTGCCATGGATTTGAAACAATTGATTCTGTTACAACACTCCCCGACGTTTCCGCCACGTTTTGTATGTTCTACGTGGTCGGGGTATGACAGAAAAGATGGTATCAGAGCCAATGGTTATAGGGAATTAGGTTATTAGTAATGCTTTGACCTAGTCTATAACCTTCCTAGGAACCTAACGCGAGTTTACTTGCGTTTAGTCACAAAACAATATCGTCACCTACCCTTAGGCGACGACCACAACAAGAACATAAATTTCAAAACCGCCTTGAAAGCTAATCATCTGTTCTAGGATGATTGATTACTAGGTTTTGAACCCTCTATTGTAAGGTTTTGAACCCTTTGTTATAAGGTTTTGAACCCCTTTGAATTTTCAAAACTCCCGTCAAAGTTTTGGGTCCTAAATAGTGTGAACACGTGCGAACTGGAAGGGTGAATGCCTGTACCCTGGGTTTTCTGTCTAAGGTTAGAGTGTTCGTACAAATCCGCATAATCGGACCAGTCACTCTTACCTGGGAACTCTTGGGGTGAGTGTCCACTTATAGGCGAGCATGTCTTCGCGATACACTATGAGGATCTATTTGCTTTGATTCAGCCCTGGTGTTGTTTGTTTGCTTCATGATTCAAACAAGTGACCATCAACCGTGATTATGGTCAGTGATTGTAACATCCTATTCTTACCCAATACCATTTTATTTGTTTCCTTTCATGTTTTCCTCTTTTAGAATGCCTCCTCGACGCGAATACCAGATAGCAACTGCCGAGCTGGCAGAAATTATTGTGCAGCAGATGGCTGCCCAATTCCCAAATCTCTTTGCTCAATGGAACCAAGCCAACAACAACAACAATGGTACATGCAATTTCAAGAACTTTAACTCGGCTAAACCACTCAAGTTTAGTGGTTCTGAGGGAGCAACTGGGCTTCTCCAATGGTTCGAGAGCATCGAGAATACCTTTCGCCACGTGCAGTGTCCGGAAAATCGCAAGGTCGAGTTTTCTTCGAGTGTGTTTCAGAAGAGGGCTCTTACATGGTGGAACGGGGTAATGAGAGACCGTGGTGCAGATGTTGCTCTAGCACAAACATGGGCTGAACTGAGAGCACTTATGATGAGAGAGTTTTGTCCTCGTCATGAACAACGAGCGTTGGAGAAGGAGTTTGATGATTTGAAACAAGATAGTGGCGAACACAGGGCATATACTGATAGGTTTGAGGAGTTGAGTCTACTTTGCCCGACTATGGTCGCCCCACTCGACAAGGCTATCGAAAGGTACATCGACGGCCTGCCTGACTCGGTACAAGACATTGTCACTGGTAGCAACCCTACCACACTCCGTCAGGCCATTGAGCTATCTGCAACCTTGACTGAATCGCAGATCAGAAAGCATAAACTTTTTCGAAAAGGTGACAAGAAATCGGCCGGGGAATCGAACTCAATCGAGGAATCAAAGACCATGGATGAACAGACTGAATCTCCTAAGAAGTCAAGGAAGCGAAAGGCTTCTCAGAACTTCGCCGTGGTCGCTCACAATGGTCAAGTCGTCCCCAACCAACCAGCTCAACCCCCTGCTAGAAAACCATACAATGGAACTGCACCCTTGTGCAACCAATGTAGCCTCCATCATCACGCTAATGTACAGTGCCGCAAATGCCAAACTTGTGGACTCATAGGCCATACAACAAGAATCTGCCCAGCTGCAGCTGCACCAAACCAAGCTGGCAACAATCCCGCTCAAGGTCGTTTCCTACCAGGTTCTTGTTTCAACTGTGGCGAGATGGGTCATTTCCGAAGAAATTGCCCAAAGCTTGCTAATGCAAATCCAGCACAAGGATGATCACCCGACTGACTAGAAGACAACATCGTTTAGAAATAATCATGTCTTATGTATTAAGTTTCTTTTGTTGTCAAGATCCAAGGAACAGTTGATATCGTTATTTATAAATAAATCTTTCATTTACATTGCAATGTGTTTCTATGGTTGCATGTATAAACGACATATCCCTTGCAATACCGACAATCAAGGAACCGTATTCCTTGAAGAACAAACTACCCCCAAAATTCTCCCATTCTATAATCGCTTGCGTCTTCCACGGAATTCCTAAGTACCCGTTTATTCTAAGGAAACGAAGTACAAGGCGCAGGTTACAACACAAGACGAATACCCAAGGTACCACTATCAATCCTTAATAGGGTACCTAGGAATCTCCCGTAAGTCTTTAATTGTTGTATACCTTCATTCGAATGTGGTGATTCCTTGTAATCAAAAATCGAATTTTGGGAGATCTTTCTATCTTCTCAGATAAATTCCAGTGAACATTGAGATCCGTCGACAGGTTTCCATATCCGTATTCAATCGATAACAAGTTAATAACAAATTATGATCAAATTAAACAATTATGTGACTATGTGCTTATGTGTTTCCTTATGTATTGTTGTGTGATCCAAATTATGTTATCCAAATCTTCGTAGAATCTTACATATCCGTGTACAAGAGATTCATAGTAGGATGCCCAAAGATATTACTTAAAATCCTCAATGGACTTCTATGTTATAGTTAAGTCCCTCGGATTATAAAGTACTACTTCATAATTAGACCCCTTGAGTGGTCTAGCTAAACAGATTCATCCAAAAATCTGGTTAGGGATATCATGTGATGATATAGCTGAAAGGACTCCTTGGTGGCCTAACCAAGAGGATCCCCTGTCGATCTAATTAAAAGGAACCGATGGAAGTCTAGTCACCCTCGTCACAAGTTTGATATCCTTCCCCAAAACATTACAAAACAAACTGTGCGGACTGTGCAAGGGATTACGTAATTATGGATGCATACATAATTATGGAATTTAGTGCACAGAAATCACAGCAAGTTCTGTCATGTGTCTAGAGTTAACCCTATTCATTTCCAATTCTGATGAAGCATCCGTTGAGGAAAAATGAACTAGCTATTCATTTTTCACTTCTGAAGAATATCCGTTGAGGAAATGAATATCCGTTTATCCTTCATTTCCAAATCTGAAGAATACCCGTCGAGGAAAATGACTCCGTTTGTTCATTTTCGTTCTGAAGATTTATCCGTTGAGGAAATGAATATCCGTTTATCCTTCATTTCCAAATCTGAAGAATACCCGTTGAAGATGACCCCGTTTGTTCATTTTCGTTTCTGAAGATTATCCGTTGAGGGAATGAATATCCGTTGTGTAATCCTTCATTTCCAACTCTGAGGAAGCAACCGTTGAAGATGACTCCGTTAGCTCATTTTCGTTTCTGAAGATTTATCCGTTGAGGAAATGAATATCCGTTGTGTAATCCTTCATTTCCAACTCTGAGGAAGCAACCGTTGAAGATGACTCCGTTAGTTCATTTTCGTTTCTGAAGATTATCCGTTGAGGAAATGAATATCCGTTGTGTAATACTTCATTTCCAACTCTGAGGAAGCAACCGTTGAAGATGACCCCGTTTGTTCATTTTCGTTTCTGAAGATTATCCGTTGAGGAAATGAATATCCGTTGTGTAATACTTCATTTCCAACTCTGAGGAAGCAACCGTTGAAGATGACCCCGTTTGTTCATTTTCGTTTCTGAAGATTTTCCGTTGAGGAAATGAATATCCGTTGTGTAATCCTTCATTTCCAATTCTGATGAAGCAACCATTGAAAATGACCCGTCTGTTCATTTTCGTTTCGGAAGAATGACCGTTAAGGAAATGACAAGATATTGCCTTACATATCATTGGTGGTTATTTGGCAAATTCACAAATAGACTCCTACGAATAAATTTCGGGACGAAATTTCCTAAAGTAGGGGAGACTGTGACACCTGTGTCACCGCGACCATCAAACAAATACCAAGCCGATGAAATATTGTATTTCATACTTGGGATCTTGTATAAATATGTGTATGTTTTGCACATATCAACTATTGTTCAATTTCAAACTCTACATTGCTTTCTAGAGCATTATACGCAAACTGGTGCGTAAACGTACTCAGTTTAATGCGACAAATACTCCGGAACATCAACATATACTCAACATACCTTAAATAACCTTTACATAACTTAGAAATAAGTTTTGAAGGCTTGGGTATAGCAAAAACAAGTTAATTCGCTTACAGGGACTAAACTTGACAAACTGCGAAAGTATGCCAATTTGAACTGTAACGAACATTCCGGAACATGTTCATAAGTTAAACATACCCTAAATATCCTCTACATAGCTTTGAAATAGGCTTTGAGGTGTTTGGTATGCTAAAACAAACTTTTGGATCATTCAGGGACTAAATGTGTCAAAAAGTGCACAAGTTTGCACTTTCGCGCATAACTTACGTTCTGAATACATCCGGACATCCAAAAATTTATGTAAGCATCCTTATATTATGCCTTAGTGTTGGGCATGAGAAAAATCCGTTCGTCGCGTCATTTGGATCGTCATTCGCGCTTATGCGCATTCCGTCGTAATTAAGCGAACATCGCAATCGTACGGCCAAACGAACCGACATCCGGAATATTTTTGAGCGTATTTCATGTCCCCTACACTTTAACTTCATCTTAGAGCCTTGAAATGAGGTTAACGGGGCTTAAACGTGCCAAAAATGGGCCAAAATACGTGTTTCTGAAGTGCAGGGACCAAAATTGTAAATTCTGATCTGGGAACCTTAGGCGGGGCGCGTAAGGATTTACCAAATCCTTACGCGGGGCGCGTGAGACTGTCAGACAGAAAAATCTTTGCATTTAATGCAGTTTGGCCTTTCGTTCGATCAAGGGGCAATGCTCTTTCACCCAATCAGGAGCCAAGGGCCAAGTTCTGACTTACCACAAGAATTTGACAAGTGTACGCTCGAGATCGCGGCACGATATTCGATAAACGATCCTAACGGTTCCACTTTTCCTATAAATACCCCCCCTTTGTTCCAAAAACCCACAAAATCTGATCTTAAGGCTCTAAGTTGGAACCATTGTTCCATACCTGAGCTATTTGATCTAGATTAGCACTCGGGGACCTTCCGTAAGTCTTCTTTCGCTCTTTTATCGCTTTTCGAGTCCGAAAGTCAACGTTTTGTTGACTTTCTGCATTGACCAGCTTATGGTCGATGCGAAGTTCATGGAACTTCATAACGTGAGCGTGATCACGATGGTTATAGTCCGTAGTGACTATACCTACTGATCGCCACGTTAACTAGGCTCAGTGACGAGTCGTAGTTTCGGCCAAAATGTGCATTCTTGCATATTTTGTAACCAAACTACTCGTGAGCATCAAAGCCGTTTGTTTTGATGCCAAACCTGTTTTCTAAACTTAGTTAAGCATGTTCTAACATGCTTAGCTCGTCACTTTTAGTTTAGTGCTTACATAGGGTCGTAAGGTAAGCGATCTAAACCATCGCTTATACTTTCGAACCCGACCCATTTGGTCGATCATTAGGATCCGACCAAACACATTAGGTGACCATAGCTATAACCTTCCGAGGTTATACCTTGTGGTCACGATGTTAGGCGTTCCGAACGCGTTCTACGCGAACGACGCGTTAGAGTAGCATAAGCTACCTAAACGGGTCGTGATCGGCCGTAGGCACTTAGGTTAAGTTTCATTTTAGTATGTAGGCTTTGTTAAGCCATATTACACGAGTCTCCATACTCGTTTGGTTTACGAACCCGCATACTATCTGATCCTTCCGATTTTGGTCCGGTATATTAACATAGCTACCTATTAGGTGCCGTTTCATATTCCGTGATCTAGCATTGTTTGTTTATTACACAAGAACTCCAAAGCAATCTCAGGTGAGTACATTGAACCCCTCTTTTACTGTTTTCTAAACTGTTTTGGGGTGAAACACATGTGCCTATCTGTTACTTTCATGCTTTCCTGTTTTCACATCATATACTTGCTATGTTCAATAGTACATATATAGTACATGATTTCATTGTGTTTATGCTATGTATGTCCATCGTGTGCATACTTAGCACAACACTTTACATTACATTTTCATGCTATGTATGCCCATTGTGTGCGTGCTTAGTACATCGTTTTACATCACATGCTATGTATGCCCATTGTGTGCGTACTTAGTACATCGTTTTACATCACATGCTATGTATGCCCATTGTGTGCGTACTTAGTACATTGTTTTACATTACATGCTATGTATGCCCATTGTGTGCATACTTAGTACATTGTTGCACATTGCATTACTGTTGCATATGCTCATCCAGCATATGAACACATTACACTACATTTTGAACCGTTGTACTCTACAATACATTTCATGCTACGTACGCCCATTGTGTGCATACGTAGTACATTGTTTCACATTGCATTACTGTTGCATATGCTCATCCAGCATATGAACACATTACACTACATTTTGAACCGTTGTAACCATTTGACTATGTGAACCGTCTTAACCCTTCAATTTCATGAACCGTCTGTAACCATTGAACCGTGTAAACCAGTTGTATCCGTTGACATGGATTACATTTGACAATAGACATTTGACTATACATGAACATTTCTACCGTTGTTAAACATTTCATCTTGATGGTTTGGTTTGAGTAAGTGATTTAAGTAACGAGGCATGTGTAATATGATACAAGCATGGTGGATACGCCGCTGGTACTTCCTATATATAAGTGTTTGTATGGTATTACCTATCGTAGCGTTATTTGAATCATTTCAATTTGAAACATAGAACATTTTATACAAATAACACGCTTTTCACAAGACATTGATTTACAAACAACAAATCTTATACAAACTCTTTTTACATGGTTATTCAGTTAACCATGCATTGTTCTCTTATTTATACATATCATTTGATCTTACCGTTTTTCAAATGATTTACAAGACAAAGCAAAATACGAGGTTCATGACTAAACATTTTCTCAAACTCAAGTCATGAATTCCGTTTTCACAAAACCAATGTATCTCACAGGCATTTTTATGCTGACGTACCTATTTTCACATGTGTTTTCAGGAGATGATGCATAGGACTTATCAAGACATACTTAGGCGGACCTGTGCCTTAGTGACTTAAAACGAGACAAGAACTAGTTAATTTATGTTATGTACACTTTGATTCTTGTTTAGACAATGTAAACCTTCATGTTTGATTTATAAAACGAAACTTCATTTGCCATGGATTTGAAACAATTGATTCTGTTACAACACTCCCCGACGTTTCCGCCACGTTTTGTATGTTCTACGTGGTCGGAGTGTGACATATACTCTCCCAAACCAGTTCTTCAAGTTTAGCACTTTTGAATTTCGAAAATCAGTATCTCAACACCAGTTGTCGAAACTCTTTTTGACTTTTTCAAAATTTATGCTAAAACACACCAAAAATCTTTTTGGATTTTCAGAAGTAAATGCAGAAAAACAACTATTTACAAAAAATATGTTTGTGAGTTTGTGCAAGAGGATCATATCAGTTTTTGTGACATATCACTAACACCGTTAAGCTTGATTACATATTAAGTTCTAAATAATTTACCTAGATTGTCAGTATGTTTGTCCACTGAAATTTTCACACAGACTTCAATTGATTCGAGATACGATATTAATGTTTTAGAAACTAAAACTTAATTGTGTATCACTCCACTCGAATATACTCCTGTATCCAGATCCTAATATTCAGTCTTACAGGTGAATATACCACAGCTGATATCTGTAAAGGGGTAATGTGCGAGGGCCGTGAGAGCTCAGGTCGATACTTCTGTATACGCAGAGAGATGACGGCTTCGACTTTAGGTGGGTCCCCTTTAGAGGATCTTTTATTACAACAGCAAAGATTATCAATTTTATTGTTTAATCAGATTGCTGAGGGCGAGCTTATATTTCAAAGCATTTTGCAGAAAGTATTATTCGGGGACTAGGTCAGTATTTCCACACAGCAGAAGTCCCGGAATAATACCCCAGATATCACTGAGCATAAAGACCTAGTATCTCAGAATACGGGACCTTTCAAACAAGATTTCGGGGGTTACCCATATATTCAAGAATAGTTACCCACGAATTAAGCAAGTTCGAATTTAGGTTTATATCCCGTTTCAACTTACTAATTGTGCAAAAACCTACTGACACATCCGCAGTAAGATTTTTTATCACATTTTGACTATACATTTCTTTAGCGTGCTGTGATAGTCCACTGATGTACTATCATTTCCTCTTTTATGCAACAAAAACCATTTTTCAGTTTTATCATGTTTTTGGCTTTTCAAATTTTCTGATGTTTTTGGATTTTCTAATATTTCTTACTCCCCCTAAAATTCAAATACATCTAATGAAAATAGAAAACACACTGTACAGAACATGACAACTGATATCGAAACGCTTCAATTCTCCATCCGTTTGGCTTAAACAATCAGAACTCCCCCTCCCAACAAACTATTTTCCCATAATGATTTCAAAACACTTAAGTTTGTTTTAATCAGAATGGTTTTTCCGGAAAATAAGTTTAGTTGTTTTTACCACTTGTAAAATTGGGGATCAAATCATCACATTGTTTGCCAATTTAGTGAGTAACAGTTAACTCAAGTTCAATTTAATTACCTTGATTTAACCACTTGTAACAATCACAAACAAACAACTCAAACCTGTTTTTCAACCAATTACCATCTATTGGTTGAATTCTCAAGGTGCCGATTCCTACTCCTCGCTTACAAACCTGGGAGTTCCGGCAAGTCCTGCAAAACCTTAAACACGGATTAAGAAGGATGCCGATTCATGATCCACAATACCAACTTGGGATCTCCGGCAAGTCAGGTTTTTATTCTTTGAAAAATATATCCACCCAAGCCTGACCTTCCTTGGGTGTAACAACATCTTCTTCATCTTTTCTGTCAACAGACTTGTAAACACGTCCTTTGGAAGCATAAAAATATTTGATGCTTTTGGCCTTATCGTTGACCATTTGTCCAAAAATACGTTTTACATTTCCATTGAAAGTTTTTTCAACATCAAATTTCTTCTTGTCAGAATAAAATTGATTTGAAATTTCAACTTTTCCGATTTTGGATTTGTAATTATTAGCATTCAGTGGCGGAAAATTCACATCGTCCACTATCGGAACTTTCTTTTCAAACTTTTTCTCAACACGTGGCTCCTCTGATTTTATGGAATCAGATTCATCACCAGAACTATTTCCTGAACCTTTCACAACCCATTTTTGATTTGGCACATTATCTTTCCTTTTTGAAGCACTCTTTGAACATTCTCCTTTCTCAAAAATTGAATTTTCAAAGCCAGTAAACTTCCGAGTTGATAGTTCAGTCTTCTCGACAATCTTCTCTTTCATTTTACCAGAGATTTCCTGTTTTGGCTTGAATGTCTTCGGACAATCCTTTGCCACATGACCAGCAATCTTGCACTGAAAACATGTTCTCTTTTCAATCTTCTTCGGACCTTCATTTTTCTTCAGTCTTTCTTGCTTCTTGGCAAGGAATTCCTGATTCGTCTGCTTTCTGAATGATTGTTCTTTTTCAGCCTCTGACGTTTTCCCTGAAACAAACATAGTTTTTGGTTTATACATTTTTTCATTTTTATAATTTTTTGGTGGAACAAAACCAAGACCTTTCTTTTTGAAATTACGATTATGGTTTGATTTCTGTTGGAAGCTATAACCACAATTGCAACCTATTTTCTTGTTGATTCTTTGTTGATCTCTTGAAGTGTACTGTTTAGATTTTCCATTAAGATTTAAATCTTTTATTTCAGAAATATTAATTTCTGTTATTTTGAAAACCTTTTGAATCATTTCAAGTCTGACACTTCTTATTGGAAAACTCTCATCAGAATATAATTTGTCAGAACCTTTCAGAGTATATGCCACTTTGACCAATTCATCATTCAAATTAGATTTCGAAAGTAAAAACTCTTTATCATAAACCCGTTTGTCCTTTTTATTTGTCGGCTTTGACATATTTGACCCAGACTTTGACTCGGGTTTGGACTCCGGTTTTGACTCCTCACTGTCATCTTTATCTAACACCTGATCGACCACACTTTTTATCAACTTTGACTCATGATCAGTGTCTGATGATGTATACGTGACATCAATACTTTCTGGCAAGTTATCCGACGGCCCAGACTCCCATTGTAAATTGATTGCCTTATCGACTCTTTCGAAATTTGGATTTCGAGGTGAATATCCATTTTCGACCGGGGGCGGACATCTGTTATAGACCACACTTGATTTCTTACTAGAAGTTTTCATTTTTTCTTCATCTTTTGTCACCGATTTCTCTTCTTCAGACGTCTTCACTTCCTCAAACGTCTTCAAATTCTCCACGACTGGATAAATCCTGTCAACAACAAAAGAAGAACATGAGTAGCTATCTAATAACTTTTTAACTTTCTCAGTTTCTATCTTTTGCATTGCTAACTCCAACTCAAGATCAGCACATTTCTTGATATGAAAATTCGCATCATCAAGCTGTCTCAGGTACGCAATCTTCAATGTATTCATTGCCTCAGCTTGTTCACCACTCGAATCTGTATACTTGTTGATCTCTCGGTTCATCGTATCATACGATTCTTTCAATTTATGAATATTGTGCAATAACTCGTTGTTTTGTTTGATTAACGAATCACAGTTCATGCACTTTTCAGGAACTTCAACTTGTTCTGCATCAATTTTCACTTCAAATTCAGGAACCTCGTTGACGGTCCTGTATGGTTGTAAGAATTCAGCTCTTTTCCTTTTCTCAGCTTTAGCTTCAGCTTTTAATCGCTCTTCCTCTTCTTTCTCTTCTTCGAGCTTTTTCCGTCTTGCTTCAGCAGCTTCCATGACCTTTCTGCACCTCTCTGCACATTTCAAATCATAAGCATTAGCAAAGAAAGCATGAGTATTGAAAAGATTGTTGGACATTTCTTTGGACATAAATTCTTGATCCGGGCAAAAATCATCCCAATTGAAACCTTCGGCCAACTTTTCATCATCTTGCTCTACCAAACACACTTTACTGTCTTTTGGAATGTATTTATCCCATGAAAATTTTTCATATTTACTTAGACATGCTCTTTTCGAACTATCGATCACATCTCTTCCATGAGCAGTTTGTGCCTGATGCTGTGCTGGTGACGTGACTTGATGATAAATCGCCTTTTTGTGATAATCGTTGTTTCCAAAAGGATTTTGGGCTCCAGTAGCTTCACGATTTTTGCACTCCCTCTTGAAATGCCCCTTCTCCCTGCAACGAAAACACGTTACTTTAGATTTATCAAAACCTAAATTTGAAACACTAGCATCACGAAAATCATCTCGGCCTGTAATTTGTTTAAACTTTTCAGCACGTCTCATCACGCTAGCCATGCACCATTTAATATCCATTAATCCCATTTCTTCAGCATCGATTTGATCGTAATCCTCTTTTGTAAGCATTGGATTACCGATCTTTCCGGCAACAAAACTACTATAAGATTCCAATACCATTCCTAACAAAGACATCTGGTTTTTTGCAATCTCTTCAGTGTAGTCTTCATCATTTTCAATACTAAGCACAATATTACACTGAAGCTTTTTCCCATTCTTTGTTACAGAAACGTTTGGATCGAATGATGAAAATCTTGTGCTGCTTGATCCCTGACATGACTTCTTTTCAGGAGAATCTTTAACGCTAAAAGCAGTTTCAATTTTCGGAGAATGATTTGTTGATCCAGAAACACCACCTTTGTAATACAAGCTGATATCCTGTTCACCATCATAATTCTTCATTCTCGCAATTTTTCTTTGCTCCATCTCTTGAGCTTCTAGATGCTTTATGAAATCTCCCAATGTCATCTTCTTATAATCTGCTCTGTTGGACCGTAGCATCATCAGAAACGTTCCCCATGTTTCATATGGTAGCGCATCTGCAAGTTTTTCAATCAATTCATCAGTATCTTTCTTAACTCCAAGCTTTGTCATGTTTCTCATCAAATTACAATATCTATCAATTATCTGCTTGGTGTTTTCATTTTTTAAACCACCGAATAAGTCAAATTCCTTTTTCATGAGAGACATCTTATTCTTGAGCATATCATCACTTCCAATAAACTTTGCTTCCAATTCTGTCCAAATTGAATACGCAGTTCCATCGTGTTGAAGCAGTATCAAGATATCCTCTTTTATAGCTTGCTGAAGCAGACTCACCATGAGTTTCTCATCCCGATATTTCTTTTTGTCTGCCGAAGTCATTTCTCTAAGTGTTAACGGAGTACCATTCAAAACATCGTTTTTTGTGGGCTTAACATATGGCTCTTCAGTGTGTTCCCATGCATCTAGACGATAAGCCTCGACCCAATTTCCAAACCGTTCAGACCACACGTTATAATCATCAATATCCATGAGTTTAGGCGGTCTTTGAGACGTTCCGGTTTCATTGTCAATCAAAGCATTCTGAGTAATCGAGGTCGGGGTTGCAAAAGCGTTATAGAATTCAGTGTCCATTATTCAATTTGTTCAAAATTCACAATAATTTTCAAACTTAGTCAAACTGTTCAAATAAGCGAAGCTGTCAATAAGCAAACCAGATGTATGGACCAATAAGCGAACCAGAAGAACTGATCAATGAACGGACCAAGTAAACTATCCAGATAAGCGAGCCAAATAATTGGACAAATAGGCGGACCAGATAATTTGATCAAATGAGCGAACCGTTCGAGCAAACCTTAAATGGATCAAATCAGCGAACCGTATACACTATCCTTATGAGCGGACCAAATGGTTAGACTAATGAGCGAACCAGTCTTTGACCAGATAAACGAATCAGTTTATTTGACCAGATAAGCGGACCAATAAGGTAACTTGGAGCGGACCTATAAGGTATCTTCGAGCGAATCTGTCTTTGGAGCGAAACTGGTCCTTTCGAGCGAACCTGAAATGTAATTTGGAGCGAACCTGGTCCTTTCGAGCGGACCTGATATGTAGTTTGGAGCGAACCGAGTTGCTGATGTCCCTTTTAGTACGAGCACGTATGAGCGAACCTCCTAAAAATCTACTTTCTATGTCGATTTTAGATCTGAAAACTTCAATGGTTTATTAGTCCATGATTCCGAGTGCAGTGTGTGATTTTGAGCTGATTTTTTCGTGAAAAATTTTGAAAAAGTGAAGAAAGTGTAGAAAACTAAATGAAATCGAGCTAAAATGGCAAGAACTCCTCCTCCTGAGCTCTGATACCACTTGTAGGATCGTGTTCGGCCCTGTTTGAGTCGATCAGAGAAATTCCTATCCAAATCAAGAGGCGGAAACTAATGATTTGGTGCTATTCTAGCTGGATTCACTTTAAACTTGCTGTATTATTGATCAATTGCACAATTACACGGTCAGACAGCACTTCGGCAGCATACTGGAACAAATACACTGTCACTATGTGTTCTATGGTTCGCTCAACACACCCCCTATATATAGATGAGTATGGCTCGCTTATATGGTCAACCAAATAAGCGAACCTACACTTCAAACCATATAAGCGAACCTCAACAAGAGGTCACATAAGCGAACCAGACCTAAACATGACCTATGAGCGAACCAAGGTTGTAACACATAAAAGAACCTCAAACAAACTCATCTTTCTAGGACTTTGTGTCACATCTAACATATACAAACAATAAGACTCAATAAAGACGTAGTCAACAGACGTAAGTGCACCAACAAAACCTGAAAAGGCATTGATTGTGAACCAAGATGATGAACAAGTAGCTGCAGGTTTTAGCTGGGATAAATATATTCCTGGTAAAGATGATCAGGCCATGATGGCAGAGGTTGTTGAGATTTCTGAGGTAGTGACTGAACCGGAGGTTGTTGATGAAGTTGTTGATGAAGTTGTTTCTGAAGTTGTTGAGGAGATTCCTACGGAAAGTGTTAAATATGTTGAGGAGATAGCAGCTGAAGCTTACTACTATCAATCACAGCAGGAGGAGTTAGTTTATACTATGAAATCAGTTATGCCTCCTAATGTGTTTGATTCTTTTGCAGGTTATTTCGAGGAACCAAGAACCGGATCTTGTCCTAGATTTGAGGAGAAGAATGAAGCCGTCGAAGAAGTGATTGACGTGTCTAAAGAGCTGACCGGAGAAGTTCTGAAAGACATTGCAGACAAAGCTCTAATGGGAAAGCTTAAAGAGGTAGATTTAGAACCCAAGGAGTCACAGGCTGTCGATAAGGTGTCGGTTAACAGAGAGGAAAACTGGAATTCAGGAGGTCGAATCTGTCAAACAGTCTGTGTCTGAGTCAAAGCATGTCGGTAAAACTGATTGTGATGAAATGATTGATGAAAAAGTTGTTCCAATCTCCGAAACACCATGCCAACGTTGTTTACAACCGTGCGTGGAGTGTCTTGAAAAGGACACTAAGTATCGGGAATTGAAACATCATACAGATATGATTAAGTTTGATCTTGAACAATTAAAAGAAGCTTATGATACATTAGCCAGATCAATTAAGATGATTCAAAAAGAAAGCTTCGAAAATGATAAAGCTACTAAATTGGCACAAGCTACATTGTTTGATAAACAAAGAGAAGTCAATTATCATCTTGATACAATTGCGTCACTAAGAAAAGAATTTGAATTAGCCAAGATAGAGAATGACAGGATTGATAAAAAGTTAATGAGCTATGTGGCTTCGTCTTATGTTTTGGAACAAATCGTCCCTCAACAGCCACATGCCACACCTGTGTTCAAGAGCGTTCCACCCCCAATGTGGAATCACTACACTCAAAAATATCCAGATGGGGTGGAAGCTGCTTTAAATCTTAAGCTGAAAACGATTGAGAGTGATTTACCTGACAGCATTGATATCACTTTCACTGCATCTGACACCGATAACGAATCTCAGGTTATCAAAAATGTTATCGATCAGGTGTTGGATGATGAAAGTGAGAAATTTGAGAAGGATCATTTTGAGAAGGTTGTCAGTGATTCTAAAGATGAAGGAAATTTCTTAGATCGATATGTACCGAACTCGGAAAAAAGTACGAATGATGATCCGATCATGGTGGTATACACTATGGTTAGAACTGACAAACTTTATTCCGACGTCGAGTACCCGCTTCAGAATGTCAAGATCCAAAATGTTGAGAAAGTTTTTAAACTGGTTGAAATGAACGTTAACGAAATCAATAACAAAGAATTCTTTTCGAAACTGAAAAAATCTTTTGGTACTTCACGTCCCACTAGTTCGGAAAAGAAAGATGGGGTTGGTAAAGGTCAAAACAAGAAAAATCAGCTTAAAAACAAAGGTATTGGGTTTGAAAAGAAAATGGCTAAACAAGTGTTTAAACCAAAAGAAAAGATAAATGATGTTTTTGTTGTTGGTCCTTGTACTGATGTTGAAAAAGAGTATATTTTTAGTCAAAAAGCTGTGGACGATTTCAATGAAGCACAGAAGCTTAAAAAAGAAACGGTCAATACTACTTTTGTCGAGTATGATAAAAGAGTGTGCTATCGCTGCAATGAAATTGGACATATGGCAAAACAGTGTCAAAAAGTGTTTAAGAAACATGTTGTTGAGAAACCAGTTCAAAAACAAATGGTTGAGAAATCAAAGGTTGAAAAACAAATGGTTCAAAAATCTCGACCTAAATCACTAGTTGTTTCAAAAGGTAAAAAGGAAATGGTTTCTCCGACCCGTATTCTGAAAAGAGGTGAATCGTTGAAGTCGGAGGATAAGCCGAAATCGATTTTCGGGATTGGCGAATCCTCTAAGACTAGCAAGACTTCAAAGTTTTACCCCAAGACGAAAATTTTTGAAAATCAGTCGTGGATCGTTAAATCGAAACCGCCGGTTGAGATCAAGAAAATGGAGAACGTTTTGAAAAATGATTTAAATCTTTTTAAAGATGATGTGGTTGATTTTGAAAATGAAGTAGATAAGTTTCTTGATGAATTTCCTCCAATTACTAACAAAGTTAAAACAAATGTGAAAGAAAAGGTTCAAAATGTCACTTTTGATTTTCCAAAAATAATGAAAAGTGTGATGTTGTGTTCGGGACTGTATCGGAAGTAAAGAAATCATGGGCGTCATTGTTTGAGTAATTTGTTTTTTTGTTGGTTGCAGGGGCTGCCCAAGTCAATTCTATCAAGATGGATTATGGACAGTGGAGCATCACGACATATGACTGGGTCTTTAGCTCTTCTTTATGATGTTAAGTCAATCAATGGAAGCTATGTTGGGTTCGCAGGGAATCAAGAAGGAAGAATTGTTGGCCAAGGAACGCTAACAAACGGAGTGATCTCATTTGACAAAGTGAACTACGTCGTAGAGTTAACTAACAACTTACTGAGTATATCACAGATTTGTGATAAAGATTTTAGTGTGCATTTCACTAAATCTGAATGTTTAGTGTTGAAACCAGGGTTTAAAATCCCTGATGAGTTGGTGTTGTTGCGCGCTCCGCGGGTAAATGATCTTTATATTTTGGACATGAGTGCCGCAACGCCAACAACTCATCAAAAACAGTGTTTTGTCACCAAGTCTAAAGCTACTGAAAAGGAGTCAGTAATGTGGCACCGGAAAATGGGTCACATTCACGTGCGAAAAATGAATTTTTTGGTGCATAACGATTTAGTTGATGGTGTTAATGTAAAAAACTTTCATTTGACTTATGATTGTATTGCATGTAAAAAGGGAAAGCAGACTCGGAAGTCACATCCACCAAAGATGCTCAACTCTATCAGGTTACCTCTTGAGAGATTGCACATGGATCTCTTCGGGCCTGTCAACGTCAAGAGCATTAGCGGGGATTTATATTGTTTGGTGGTGACAGACGACTATACGAGGATTTCGTGGGTTGTGTGCTTAGAATGAAAAGATCAAACATTCGAGTCATTGATGATGCTTTTTAAGAAGATGGAAACCGTGTACAAACTGCCAATCTGGAGGATTCGGAGCGACAACGGAACGGAATTCAAGAACAACAAGATGTATGAGTTCTGCAACGAGAAGGGAATTCTTCATGAATTCAGTGCGCCATACACACCACAGCAAAACGGCGTAGCTGAACGAAAGAACCGGACCCTGATCGAGACAGCCCGTACGATGTTAGCCGATTCCAAGCTACCAATCTACTTCTGTAGTGAAGCAGTTTCAGCAGCCTGTTACACTTTGAATAGGGTTCTCACTGTCAAGAAATATAAGAAGACTTGCTTTGAGCTGCTGCACCGTTACAAGCCAAATCTTGAGTTTTTAGAACCTTTTGGCTCACCTTGCACGTTTATAGATGAAAATGGTAAATTTGGAGCAAAAGCTAATGAGGGTTTCTTTGTAGGTTATGCAAGCCCGCTGAAGAGGGTGTTCGTACCATGTCTGGGGAAGGTGATTCAAGTCCAACATGTGGATTGTCAGAAGCACACTCCATCGCCACAACTTCCCGGACAAAGATTCCTATTCGATTACGACAAACTCTGGGAGTCGTTTCAACTGCCTGTCGAGCCAAGTGATGAGGAACTAGCTTTTCTGTACCAGTATCAGCAATATACTTCGCAAGAGCCTGTGTCTAGTCCGCTAGAAGTTTCTCAACCCACCGTGGGTACTCACGACAATGAAGCAGGACCAAGTGGAACTACTCATGAACCACCAGAGGAACCAGCTCCGTCATTTGACGTTTCTGACGACTCAGAGGAGGAACCCGCTCCTACCTTTGACGAGGAGCCAAATGATACTTTGGAGGATGCTGTGGATCAAATCGTTGATCTCGACATTTCGAATTTGGAATCGGAAGTAGATGTGCCTGACACGGTTATGCCACGGACGTTGTCTTACCACCCTTCAGAACAGATCGTTGGTGACCTACAAAGTGGTGTCAAGACCCGACGTCAAATAGACCAAGCTTTTACTTGTTTTTACTCTTCTATTGCTGATATGCAGAAAGAAGTCTCACTTAAATGTTTCATTTCGCAGATAGAGCCCAGAACCTACAAAGAGGCATTGACCGAAGATAGTTGGGTGAATGCAATGCAGGAGGAGCTGCAACAGTTCGAAAAGCTGGGTGTCTTGAGACTTGTTGATCTGCCAAAGAATTAGAAGTTAATCAGGACGAAATGGGTCTTTAAGTGTAAGCGTGATGACAGAGGTGTCGTGGTGAGAAACAAGGCACAACTTGTGGTTCAAGGCTTCAGCCAACAGGAAGGAATAGATTACAATGAAGTTTAGTCACCGGTTGCAAGGCTTGAAGCAATTCGTATTTTTCTAGCCTTTGCATCTTGGAAAGATTTTAAAGTCTATCAACTTGACGTCAAATCTGCTTTCCTGTACGGCACAATCAGGGAAGAAGTGTACGTGGGGCAATGATGTGTGTCGGTGTGTATATAATTTAGATATATTTTTAAGCCCTTTTTACACTTTTAGCCAAGTTTTAAATTTATAAAACACGATATTTACTAACACTAAACACACATATGGGCAAGTGCACCCATCGTGGACGTAGTATAGTGTTGGTAAGATACCGAGGTCGTCCAAGGACACAAGAGCTTTTAATACCGGTTTATCCTCAACGTCTAATCAAATCAAAAAGTTAGAAAAATGTTTTAAACTAAGAAAAATAAAAACTAACTAAATGCTGAAAAATAAAATAAAATAAAAACAGATAGACAAGATGAATCACTTGGATCCGACACGTGTATTAGTATAACCTTTGATTATTTTCGCACTTTTGCACTTGTTTAAGAGATTATCTTAGTTATTGTAGTAGGCCCCTTTTTCGGAGGTGACGTTACCCTCAACCCAGTAGTTTGAGTCAGCAAGGATACAATCCTAAAGGGTTGGATTATTGAAAGATAATGAATTAAGTTATTAATGCAAATTATGGTAGGCCCCGCTTTTGGCGGTGACGTTACCCTCGGCTAAGTAGTCTGAGTCAGCAGGGATACAGTCCTAAATAGCCGGGTTATAGTATTAATAGTAGTTAGCTTATGAGGGGGTCAAAGAGTTTGGATCCCCGCCATCCAATACCTATGGGCATTGAAGGAGATCCTACTAAATTTGACCCAGGTCCCAAGCAGGACCTCTAAACGCTGAACAAGGGCAAGACCTTTACCAAACCGTTCCCTTAACCCCCGACCAGGTAGCCAACATACCTCCATATAGACCGTGGAGATATGAATGGTGAAAATCTTTTATTTTATATAGACAATAAAATAATGCCAAGACACCACGGACAAACGATAAGGAAAGATCACCTTCAACATAAGTAACTAGTTATTAAAGTCATTAATACAAAACCAAATAAAAAGTGCAAAAGATTAAAAATAAAAAGTATTATACTAAACACTTGTCTTCACCAAGTGATGTAAGAGACTTAGGCAAACATGGCCTTGATTGTCAAGAACTCTTACGATCAATCTTGGATCCCGAGACGACTCACACACTCTATGATGGACAATGGATGATGGTGGTGGATGATGGTGTTATGGTGGTGGTGGGTGGTGGATGAAGTGTGAGAGAGGTGGTGTGCCAAGGGATGAGAGAGAATGAAGCCAAGCTCCTCTATTTATAGGCTGAACAGAACGCTGGACACGGCCCCGTGTTCGCTGAACACGGCCCCGTGCCCGTCTGACATTCTCTCTCTTCATTAATTGTAATTGCGAATTACAATTAATGCGCCTGCTGTACTTTCAACACGCCCCCGTGTCCGCTGGGCACGGCCCCGTGGTGAGCAATGGAAGCTTCTACTGGTTTGTCTTTTCTGCTGCTTCCTGGGCACGCCCCCGTGTTCACTGGACACGGGGCGTGTTCAGGCTCTGTTTCTCTTCTCTTTGTCTTGGGAGGTGCTGTTGAGGGTCCGGGCAGTTCACTTTTGTTCCTTTTCTTGTATTTATGGTAGATTTAGTAGTCTTTTTGCTTCTTTTGTGATTTTGAGCTCATTTCATCCTGAAAATACAAAAGGAAGACAAAAACACTCTTTTTCCAACATTAGTACTTAAAAAGGGTTAGTTTTATGCCTTAATTGATGTGTTTTATATGTTGCATTTTACACACATCAAATACCCCCACACTTGAACTTTTGCTTGTCCTCAAGCAAAACTCTTTTTAATGTGGCTTACACTCCCAAATGGAATAGGTAGAAGAGAAGTTTTTTAACTTGTCCTAGAGTGTCGGGAATCCAAGGTTTGTATAGGTTCTATTTTTATTTATTTACAATCTTATTCGTCATGGTTTATTTTGAACTTTACATAAGATAAACTACTTAATTTGGCATAGCATGCCTTATTAAAATTCCATTTATATACAAGTTCACATACCTCACGGGAGATCACTCAATCACTCGGCCGAAGGTGTATATTTAAGTGAATCGCTCGAGAGCGGCACGGATTTACATTTTCCATATGCTTGCCAAGCGATCAATCCTCCTCCTTTTTAACTTTTTACCTTTGTAAATATCAAGAGGTCTTTTGGGGTGAAGGCTTGGGTTTAAAGGTGGGTGGTTGGTTAGTGGTTAGTAAAAAGGGCGAAAATCGTAACAAGTGTCGGTTTTCGTAAAATACCTTATTTTTGGTGACATTTATTTTTGAAGTATTTCTCCAAACAAGCTTTTTGTAGCTTATGTTTGTTTTTGACTTCATCATTTTTTTTTTTTTTTTTTTTTTCGTCACGTAAAGGGTATGTTTATGAAAAACCGAGTTTGTCACTAAAATAAAGGTGAAAAAATGAAAAAGGTTTTTGGTGGGTAGAAAATTGTTTTGGGGGTAATGAAATGAAAGGTTTAGGCTCAAAGGGGTTTTCTAGGGGGATTTTGGGTAGGTAAAAAAAATGAAAAATAATGGTTTTGAAAGAAAAATAGTTAGTCCTAATGCCTCCATCATTTACTTACTTGGGTTTAAGTTGGTAAGGACCGGGAATGTATCGTCGTGGCAAGTTCTAGATTTGTAAAGACCGAGCGGCTATTCACACAAGAAACGAAAAATGAGCATTTAATCTAAGTATGTGTATTTTTATGCTCAATAAAGGCTCAAAACTCACTTTTTGTGGGAATGGGTTTTTAATGTGACCAAGCATATATAATCGAATTTTAGCTAGACTTGTTATACCGTTTCATAATTTTCTTATGTTAGTTCTTTTTATCACGACGCTATCGGTTGTAAGTTTGTAAAAATATAACCCTTTTATAACTTGTTATTCCCAACTTAAACTAAGACAAGTAAATAAAAAAAATGAAAAAGTTTTTGAAAAAATTTGGGGTGTTTAGCGGTTCCAATAGAGTTTTGTGTAAGGCTTGTTTTAGGATTTTGCAAAATTCCAAGGTTTTAGCATCCCCCCCACACTTAAATTACACATTGTCCTCAATGTGTCCAAAAATAGAGTTTTTGGTTGATTAGAATATGTAAAAGTGTGTTTAAAAACAAAGATTTGTGTTACTGGCACTCTGGACACGGCCCCGTGTTGACCGGGCACGGCCCCGTGGTCAAGTGCCAGTAACAAAAATTATAGAATTGAAACAGAAGCATGGACACGGGGGCGTGTTCGCTGAACACGGCCCGTGTCCAGTTACCTGAACTGGGTGATTTCCTGCAGGGGGCTCAGCACGGGGCCGTGTTGGTTGGGCACGGCCCGTGTGGAGCCTTCTGTTATGGAGATTTTTGTCGGTTTGTTCTGTTCTTCTGCATGGTTCCATTTTTTTCTCGTTCCCTTTTTCATCCATTACCACCATGAGTCCATAAATCATAAAAACCATCATAACATTGCTAATAGAGAGATTACATAAATATAGTTAATTAACTAAGGGGTACATAAGGTTATCATAAAAGTTCTACTTATTTAGGAAAATTTCGGGAATAGCTTCCTGATGTAGAAACATTCTTCAGCCCATGGCTCCTAGGTTCTCACTCAAAGCCATTCTTCTATCTCCCTTGGGAGGTAGAAGGTAGCTTCATTCTCGTCGGTATCTTGAGGAGGAGCGCTTACCGGGACTCCTTGCACTACCCTTGGTTGCGATACTTGGTGCAAGGCGTGCCATTCTGCTGGAATGATAACCTCGGGCACCACATTCCACGCCCTGTGTGTAATCACCGGAACCAAAGGCGGGGAAGCAAGAAGGTTTATCCTTTGGTGCAGAAGGTTTACTTCTTGCAGGCAGCCCTCCAAACTTATCGTCAGATGATTAACGCGATCCACCAAAGCTTCTTCTACACTTGTCAATTCGTCCACGGCTTCCCTTAAAGCGTAAACGTAGTTTACTAGGGAATCCTCTGCGGTGGACGATCTTCTTCCATTTCGGTTATTCCTTGAAGATGCTCCGCTGTTCCGGCTGGCCATTTTCTGCGAAATAAGCCGAGGAACTAAATTTTTGCAAAACAGTACCTCGAACACGGCCCCGTGCTCAGTGAGCACGGCCCCGTGTTCACTGTCTGCAGGAATTTTTGTCTAATGGTTCTAGGTTTTTAAATTATTTCTATATACTTTCGTCGTGTTATGAGCTTAGATAATTTAAAAACACAGTTATGGAACTAACTTTAGACAAGAATCCATAGCGAAAATTCCTACAAACCTTGCATAGAAGGTTGGAATCATGGGTTTCCAAGCTTCCATGGAGGTAGGGTTTGAAAAATTTTTGGAAGAAGAGGAAATGAACAAAAGTGGAAAAGATAAGATGGTCCTTAGGAACCTTCTTTTGGTACTTACCTAGGATGGTATATGTGAAGATTCCAGGGATCTCTGCTTGGTGGAGTGGTCAAAAATGAGCAGGATTCAGGCTGCATTTAAAGAAAACGACAGCACACTGAACACGGCCCCGTGTCCGCCGGACACGGCCCCGTGTGCAGAGAAAATCCTGACACATTTTGTCCGTATTCTGACAGAATCAGCAGAAAATCTTCTGAGCGAACACGGGGTCGTGGTGACCGGACACGGCCCCGTGTCGGAGGGCTGTCTCGTGGAGTTTTGTCTTTTCTAAGGCGCTTACTTATATCGGGTGGCTCTTGACTTGTTGGAACAACCCCAAAGTGCCTAAGATACCTTAATTGTCCTATACTAAGGCGAGAACGCAAGAGGTTGTCGGTGAGGGTAATTCCTATTTTCATTCTAGGTGGACAAGTCCAACCCTTTCCCGGGCTCTCGTTAAAGAAGGTGTATGCCGAATCGCTCAGGTCTATGTATGCACCGAACGAGGTCGATGGGGAGTCCTTCACGGCACAATCGGCACAGGGACGACTATCGTCCACGTCTTGTCTAGGAAGAAAGGTATTTTCGGGAGCAACGAGGTTGTCAGAATGCGGTTCCAACATTTCCTCATGGTCATCGTCTCGGGATGGATCTAAGAAATCCTTCCTAAGTTCTTTTGACCAATTTAGAAGTAGTTCTTCTAGTTGAAATAGCTCGTCAAGGAGCATATCTCCTAGAATATCCGGTTGGGCGCATTCGAGGGAGAAATAATGTTTATTTTTACTTTCGCCCCTCTTAAGGCTACAAGGAATTGGTGGGTCTATATAGTGTGGCCTATAAGTGAGGAAGAAACATTTTAATTCCTCGTGTTCGCCTCCACATATTTGACACCACAAACCATAAGAGTGCCGAAAGTAAAAAGAATCACTATTACTCATGTTTGTATCAGAAGTTACCAACCGCCGGGATCAAACGGTTCTGTTTTCAGCAACTGAATCTTGGGCACGGGGGCGTGTTGAGTGGACACGGCCCCGTGTTCAGCCTACTGTCTGATATAAAACAGGATTGCCAGTTCCAATGATTGGGCACGGGGGCGTGTTCAGCGGGCACGGCCCCGTGCTGAGCTCTGCAGAAGCTGAAAAATCTAAAAAAAAATCCTAAAAAATTAAAGAAGAATAAAAAGATGATTAGGCCGTTGATTCCTAACTTTCTTAAAATCCTTGTGTCCCCGGCAACGGCGCCAAAAACTTGATGTGTGTCGGTGTGTATATAATTTAGATATATTTTTAAGCCCTTTTTACACTTTTAGCCAAGTTTTAAATTTATAAAACACGATATTTACTAACACTAAACACACATATGGGCAAGTGCACCCATCGTGGACGTAGTATAGTCTTGGTAAGATACCGAGGTCGTCCAAGGACACAAGAGCTTTTAATACCGGTTTATCCTCAACGTCTAATCAAATCAAAAAGTTAGAAAAATGTTTTAAACTAAGAAAAATAAAAACTAACTAAATGCTGAAAAATAAAATAAAATAAAAACAGATAGACAAGATGAATCACTTGGATCCGACACGTGTATTAGTATAACCTTTGATTATTTTCGCACTTTTGCACTTGTTTAAGAGATTATCTTAGTTATTGTAGTAGGCCCCTTTTTCGGAGGTGACGTTACCCTCAACCCAGTAGTTTGAGTCAGCAAGGATACAATCCTAAAGGGTTGGATTATTGAAAGATAATGAATTAAGTTATTAATGCAAATTATGGTAGGCCCCGCTTTTGGCGGTGACGTTACCCTCGGCTAAGTAGTCTGAGTCAGCAGGGATACAGTCCTAAATAGCCGGGTTATAGTATTAATAGTAGTTAGCTTATGAGGGGGTCAAAGAGTTTGGATCCCCGCCATCCAATACCTATGGGCATTGAAGGAGATCCTACTAAATTTGACCCAGGTCCCAAGCAGGACCTCTAAACGCTGAACAAGGGCAAGACCTTTACCAAACCGTTCCCTTAACCCCCGACCAGGTAGCCAACATACCTCCATATAGACCGTGGAGATATGAATGGTGAAAATCTTTTATTTTATATAGACAGTAAAATAATGCCAAGACACCACGGACAAACGATAAGGAAAGATCACCTTCAACATAAGTAACTAGTTATTAAAGTCATTAATACAAAACCAAATAAAAAGTGCAAAAGATTAAAAATAAAAAGTATTATACTAAACACTTGTCTTCACCAAGTGATGTAAGAGACTTAGGCAAACATGGCCTTGATTGTCAAGAACTCTTACGATCAATCTTGGATCCCGAGACGACTCACACACTCTATGATGGACAATGGATGATGGTGGTGGATGATGGTGTTATGGTGGTGGTGGGTGGTGGATGAAGTGTGAGAGAGGTGGTGTGCCAAGGGATGAGAGAGAATGAAGCCAAGCTCCTCTATTTATAGGCTGAACAGAACGCTGGACACGGCCCCGTGTTCGCTGAACACGGCCCCGTGCCCGTCTGACATTCTCTCTCTTCATTAATTGTAATTGCGAATTACAATTAATGCGCCTGCTGTACTTTCAACACGCCCCCGTGTCCGCTGGGCACGGCCCCGTGGTGAGCAATGGAAGCTTCTACTGGTTTGTCTTTTCTGCTGCTTCCTGGGCACGCCCCCGTGTTCACTGGACACGGGGCGTGTTCAGGCTCTGTTTCTCTTCTCTTTGTCTTGGGAGGTGCTGTTGAGGGTCCGGGCAGTTCACTTTTGTTCCTTTTCTTGTATTTATGGTAGATTTAGTAGTCTTTTTGCTTCTTTTGTGATTTTGAGCTCATTTCATCCTGAAAATACAAAAGGAAGACAAAAACACTCTTTTTCCAACATTAGTACTTAAAAAGGGTTAGTTTTATGCCTTAATTGATGTGTTTTATATGTTGCATTTTACACACATCAGGCAACCACCGGGGTTCACAGACCCACTACACAGAAACAAGGTGTATCAACTGGACAAAGCGCTATATGGATTGCACCAGGCCCCGAGAGCCTGGTACGAGACGCTTTCGACATACTTGCTGGACAACGGGTTCACAAGAGGCACAGTAGACAACACGTTGTTCACCAAAGAAGAAGCAGGCCACTTGTTGATTGTGCAGATTTATGTGGACGATATCATTTTTGGATCCACCAACGACGACCTTTACAAAGAGTTTGAGAAGGTAATGAAGAAGAAGTTCGAAATGAGCTCAATAGGGGAGATGAAGTTCTTCCTCGGGCTGCAGGTAGAACAAATGCCCGACGGAATCTTCATTCACCAGTCAAAGTATGTAAAGGACGTACTCGATAAGTTCGACATGACAGATTGCAGTCCTGCATCCACCCCCCTCGCGCAGAATCATGGAATTTGTCCCGACGAGCAAGGTGTGAAGATGGACGAGACATTATACCGATCAATCATCGGATCATTGATGTATCTCACGGCTTCCCGTCCAGACATCATGTACCCGACGTGTCTCTGCGCCAGATATCAGTCGAATCCGAAGCAGTCTCACCTGACTATAGTGAAGCGTATTTTACGGTATTTGAAGGGTTGCCCAAGCATCGGCTTGTGGTACCCTCGCTCGGGTGACTTTACTTTGTCCGGTTTCGCTGATTCTGATTTTGGTAGCTGTAAACAGAATGCTAAGTCCACCACTGCTGGGTGCCAGTTCTTTGGAACTCGGCTTGTCACCTGGCAGTGCAAGAAACAAACTGCAGTTGCGCTCTCCACATGTGAGGCTGAGTATGTCTCAGCTTCTAGCTGTTGCTCGCAGATCCTTTGGATCCAACAGCAGATGCGCGACTTCGGTTTGCAATTCTTGGATACACCGATTTTCGTGGACAATGAAGCAGCCATTAATGTTACTAAAAATCCGGTTCACCATTCGAAAACTAAACACATTGAGACCCGTCATCACTTTATCTGTGATTGTCACGAGAAAAAGTTAATTCGGATTGAACACGTTAACACCAATGATCAGAAAGCGGATTTTTACACTAAACCTTTCGACAAAAAGAGATTTTATTATCTTTTGAGATTGAACGGGATGAAGAATCTGCAATCTGGGAGGGTAATCGAATGTGAAGCCGAGTTGGGCGGCGATCTGACATGAACCTGTATCGTGTTGTCAAGTTTTTTTGTACAGTTGTATTTTCTGCTTTTCGATAAAAACAAAAACACAAAAATATGTTTTAGTTTTAGGGGGAAATATTTGCAGAAAAATACAAAAAACATGATAAAATCTAAAAATACAAAAACAATAGAAAACCATAAAATCCAAAAACATTTGAAAATTTCAAAAAGAGTTGTGTAGAATAGGGGAAATGATAGTAAATCAGCTAGACGGACACAGTACGCTAAAGATTTGTAATGTTTAAAATGCATTTAAGCAGTCTCGCTAAAGATATGCTGATAGGTTTTTGCAAAATTAGTAGATCAGTTTGGGATATAAACATAAAATTCACTTGCGTTTACGTGGGGAACACCTCCAGGATATATAGGTAACCCCTGAAATCCTGTTTGAAAGGTCTCGTATTCTGAGATACTAGGTCTTTATGCTCATTGATATCTGGGGTATTATCCCGGGACTTCTGCTGTATGGAAATACTGACCTAGTCCCCGGATAATACTTTCTGTAAAAGCTTTGAAATATAAGCTCGCCCTCAGCATGCTGATGAAACAATAAAATCGATAGTCGCTGCTGTTGAAAACAAAAGATCCTCTAAAAGGGACACACCTAAAAGTCGAAGTCGTCATCTCTCTGCGTATACGGAAGTATCGACCTGAACTCTCACGGCCCTCGCACATTACCCCTTAATAGATATCAACTGTGGTATACTCACCTGTAAGACTGAATAATGGGATCCGGATACGGGAGTATATACTGAGGTGGGACACATGTAGATTGTTAAGTCTTAAAACACTAATCACGTATCCTGAACAGATTGAAAATTTTGTGAGAATTTAAGTGGATCAATATATCAGCAATCTACGCGAATTGTTTAAAAGCTGAGTATGAAATAAACAGCTTAACGGTGCCCGTGTCTGGTCGGCAGCTGATATGATCCCCTAACACACTCGCAAAAATATTGTGTGTACATAGTTTCAGTTTATCCAGTTAAAATCCAGAAAGATTTTCTTTTCTCATCTTATTTTTCGACAACTGATGTTGGGAATTGGAAGATCAAAGCCTAAGTGCAGAACGTGTCAGTGTCTGATTAGGGATGGGTAAGCTGGAGATTGCTATACAGTGATTGGTATATTGTTTGAAAGTTAAAATGTGTTTGGAAGTTCAAAATTGGTCAAAAGTTCATTCAGTTGAACTAATTTCAGAAAGAAACGTCAGCAAACTTCATAATTCTGATCCATCCAAGGCCATTAACTTGGACTTGGTGAGTCGAATAGTTAACCAAGGTCATTAAATTAAACTTGGTCAACTGGATGTGATGGTGGTCAATCTGAAAAAGTTCAAAAAGTTAAATTTTTTGAAAATAAAAACAAGGTTTCGCTTAAATGTCACCCAAACAAAGGTTTCGTTTAAATGGCTGGTTCAAGTATTCCGCTTATAGCTTCACAGAGGTTTCGCTTATAAAGTCAGAGGTTCCGCTTATGTGTCAATGGTCACACAAGCGAAATCTCATCTCATATATAAGGCCAAAGGTTCCGCTTGTCGGTCACTTTCACCCTTTCGCTTATACGATCATTTCTCACCGGCGATTTGAAGCGGAACCTATTTCAGCCATTTCCAAACGTTGTGCTGCCCGTTTTTCATCTGTTTTTGTTGTATTATCAGTGTATTGATCATGGGCAAGGTAAGTCTTCGTTCAATCTGTTCTATTTCATGCTTTATTTGACATGTCGGCATCTGTTTTGAAACTTAACATAGATTTAGGCTTGTATATATGAAATTGAAGATTGATAATGATTATATGCAGTCGTTTTGATGTCTAGATCATGATATTATGCTTTGATTGTTTCAAATTTGATGTCTGATGATGTTTGTTGATGTCTGATTGTTACGGCTGTAGATCTAGGGTTTTAGAAATGTGAAAATTGAAATTAAAATATATCCCGAGTCTCGGTTTTGTCAAAATAACAGGTGGGTGATTTCAATTTTAGGATTTGATCAGTTTTGATGGGTTTGATTGAGTGTTTCGCTTGAACGATCTTATTCCAGATGTTCCGCTTGTATGTACAGAGGCATGTTCCGCTTATGTGTTCATATGTGTTCCGCTTCAATGATTATCATAGTCATATCATGTTCCGCTTGTATGTACAGGGTCATGTTCCGCTTATGTGTTCAATACATATTCCGCTTGTAAGAACCTTACATGTTCTGCTTGTTTGTTCAACACATGGTTCCGCTTGTGTGTTCATGTTATGTTTCGCTTGTTTGTTCAACACATGGTTTCGCTTGTTTGTTCATTATATGTTTCGCTTATATGTTCATCAGTATATTTCGCTTAAAGTACACTTGAAGAACTTTAATGTTTGAAAAATTTCTAAGTGTCTGATTCAGAGTGTTTGTGATTTGAAGGTGTCTAATGTGGTATTTGATCCTCTTCACAACAGCTGTTGTGACTTGGATATTCAAAAGTATCCGGAACTGGTCAATTTCAGTGGTATTTTGGAGTTCATGAGATGTATTCCTATTCAAAAGGCGTTGACGGATCAAAGACCATTGTATAGATCTCATATTGAACGATTCTGGAAGAATGCCGTCTACGATGAGCAGAATAAAGTTATTTCTTCAAATGTAGAAGTTCATAGCAAGTTGGAGAAGATCATTGTTACTGAAGCTCTCATACGTGAAGTGATCAACTTTCCTGATGACGCAAATTCTCCAATGAGATTCCCAGAAAGAATGGTGAAGGGATGTATGTTAAGGATGGGATATCAGGGAGCATTAAATGCCGCAAATTATTTGAAGTCAAAGTTTACTAAGCCTTACAAGTTTTTAATTCATAGTATTCTGATGTCGTTAAGTCACACCAAAGGAGGTTATGATGCAATGAGAGATACCAAATGAATATGGTCACTGCATTGGTGTTAAACAAGAAATATAACTTTTCACATATCATTTTTCATTACATGGCAGAAAACATTACCTCAAAGGTCAAGTCTTGGACGTATCCGAGATTTGTACAGATGTTGATAGATCACGCGTATCCTGAGATTGACAGAAATATCAAGGATGATTTATTGGTGCAATCACACATGAATGAAGTTTCCATCAAACAGCTTGTGAGATATCATCCAAACCATCCAGAACCGAAAGTTGATGTTGTATTCTTTGGTGCCATTAAAGATGCAAATTATGTCGATCCAGATCCAGTTAATCACTAGAACAGGAGGAATGAAGCTGAGATGAAAGAAGCAGCGTATGCTGATGAGTTGAAAGTTCTTACAGAGTTCAAAAACACAAAGAATGAGTGTTATGTGAAGGAATCTGGGAGAAGACGCAGGAAAGCCACTCCTGTTGTTAAAGAAGGTGAAGGTTCGTCATCAAAACCTAGAAAGAAGCAAAAGAAAGCAGCAACAATGTCTTTGGTTGATGAACCGAAAGAAGATACTCCAGTGGTAACTACAGAGAAAGAACAAGTGGCAGCTACTGAAGATGATCCATTTAATACTGAAGTATTGTTTGATACTGATGTTTTGGAAACAGTGCCAAAAATTGTTGCTAACATTGAACAAGTTGTAAATGTTGAAGCATAGAAAGAGAAAGAAAAGATTGTTGATGATGTTGAGGGTGACGATGTAGATAAAAGTACAACAAGTTCATCAAGTTCTTCAGATGATGGTATTGATGAGATTGAACGTCGAAAAAGAATTCAAGAAGAGATTGAAAAAGAGAAGCTGTTACGAAAGAGAAAGAGACAGGAAAAGGACGACGATGATGTTTATGTGCCTTCTCCAGAGCATGTCTCAGGATCACAATCTTCTCCAAGAGTAAGAAAGAAAGTTGGAGGTCGAAAGAAAGTGGTGTCTCCAAAAATTGTCAAAGCTACTCCAAAGATTAAAATAACAAAGACTGTGCTCAAAAAGAAGAAACAAACCAAGAAACCACCTACACCACCACATGAACCAACACCACCACAATCACCTATCCAATCACCACCTCGACAACCTACTCCATCACAACAATCCTCACCACCTAAACAACAAACACCTCCAAGACAACCATCACCTATTCATCAAACACCACCACAACAACCTCTTGTTACCTCACAAGATATATTTCAAACACCTCCACTCACCCAAACGCAACCTGGTTTGTCTAGCAGAGGTCTTTATACTCCACAGGATAATCTGTTAGATGTTGGAGATTATGATTTTGCCAACACTTCACAAGTTAGAAATGTTGAAAAGAAAGTTGAAGAAGTTGTTGCTGAAAACAAGAGGCTGGCAGCTGAAAATAAGAAAGTGTCTGATAGAGAAAGACTTCTTGAGATGCGTGTGAAGAAGTTAGAAAATGAAAATCAAGAGTTGGTGAAAAAGATTGATGCTGATCAATCAGAAATTGATATCTTGAAGGTTAAAGTTGCTGAACTTGAAGAAGAAAAGGCTAGACGTGATGAACAGAATGAATACTTTAAGTTGAAGAACAAAGAATTTGAAGCAGCCAAGGCATTAAGAGATCACGAGTTCTATATGCTGAACAAAGTTGTTGAAAGCATGCTTGGAACATCGTTAGAACAAAAGTTTGAAGAGCTGTAGGTTGAAGAGCTCAGAGCTGAACGTCAGGCCAAAATAGACGAGCAAATGAAAGAAAAAGGTAAGGGAGTTGAAGGTAGTTCAGCTGTGACTGAAAGATCGATAGTACCTTCTATGGTGGTTGATAATCCTGAACCTATCACTGCAATATCTGGTTTGTTTGAGGAAGAAACTCATCTGGAAGAGTTGATGGGTAACAGTGATGATGAAGATGATGAAGAGGAGGATGAAGAGGAAGATGAAGAGGATGAAAAAGTATTCTCTGCAAGTAGTCATGGATCTGGTAAAGATGATGATGATGACGACGCTGCAGGTGGTACAGGTTTAAAGGTTACAGAAGCTTCCACTGATAAAAAGGTTGATGATCTGTTGAATGATTCTGTAAATGAAGAATCAGGGGAAGCAAGTGGAAAGGGGGAGTCGAGTAAAACTCAGATCGCTGAACATTCTGAAAAGTTAATCTTGGGATTAGATGTTTACAGAGAAATGATGCATACTGTAGATCTGGAGTTCAAGTTTGATTTTGAAGAAGATTTGGAGTCTTTTGATATCAATCAACAGCCTGAATACACGTATAAGTATGTTGAAGAGGCTGATAAGTATGATCGAGTTGAGATTGAAGATTGGACGGATGATGAAGATGTAGTTGAAGATACTTCGAAGTTTCCTACACTTATGGAGTTCTTTGCTGAAGAAAATAGAGAAGAATTGAGACAAAAGGTGACTGAGGCAGTGAAAGAAAAGAACTTTGATAGTGCTCAAAAGGAAATGGAAAAGGAAGATAGATCGAAGTGGTTCAGAAAGAGTCACGAGAGAAAGTTTAAAAGACCGTTGAAGTATTATGAGCGTGATCGAAGTGTATCTCTTGGTGACATTATCAGTTGGGGTTACTTACCGCAAGTAAATGCTTATGCGATCAGAAGAGAGTGTGGAGTTCAATACTTTGAACGTTTATATGACATTATGTCATTACCTTGGTGGGATGTAGATGAGTTACCGAAGGTTAGATGTTTGGATTACCCAGTGCGAAAGAATGATATGGCTATGTGGGGCTACATCAAGTATGAATCTTTGAAAGAATTTCGTAAATGGAAGCCACATAATCCAAAGCGCGTGCAGAGGGTAGATCCAGATACCGGTGTTACAGAGACTATTCTTAATGTGAAGCCTCCGAGAACAATGAAGACAATTCCAGATGTTCCGCTTGTATGTACAGAGGCATGTTCCGCTTATGTGTTCATATGTGTTCCGCTTCAATGATTATCATAGTCATATCATGTTCCGCTTGTATGTACAGGGTCATGTTCCGCTTATGTGTTCAATACATATTCCGCTTGTAAGAACCTTACATGTTCTGCTTGTTTGTTCAACACATGGTTCCGCTTGTGTGTTCATGTTATGTTTCGCTTGTTTGTTCAACACATGGTTTCGCTTGTTTGTTCATTATATGTTTCGCTTATATGTTCATCAGTATATTTCGCTTAAAGTACACTTGAAGAACTTTAATGTTTGAAAAATTTCTAAGTGTCTGATTCAGAGTGTTTGTGATTTGAAGGTGTCTAATGTGGTATTTGATCCTCTTCACAACAGCTGTTGTGACTTGGATATTCAAAAGTATCCGGAACTGGTCAATTTCAGTGGTATTTTGGAGTTCATGAGATGTATTCCTATTCAAAAGGCGTTGACGGATCAAAGACCATTGTATAGATCTCATATTGAACGATTCTGGAAGAATGCCGTCTACGATGAGCAGAATAAAGTTATTTCTTCAAATGTAGAAGTTCATAGCAAGTTGGAGAAGATCATTGTTACTGAAGCTCTCATACGTGAAGTGATCAACTTTCCTGATGACGCAAATTCTCCAATGAGATTCCCAGAAAGAATGGTGAAGGGATGTATGTTAAGGATGGGATATCAGGGAGCATTAAATGCCGCAAATTATTTGAAGTCAAAGTTTACTAAGCCTTACAAGTTTTTAATTCATAGTATTCTGATGTCGTTAAGTCACACCAAAGGAGGTTATGATGCAATGAGAGATACCAAATGAATATGGTCACTGCATTGGTGTTAAACAAGAAATATAACTTTTCACATATCATTTTTCATTACATGGCAGAAAACATTACCTCAAAGGTCAAGTCTTGGACGTATCCGAGATTTGTACAGATGTTGATAGATCACGCGTATCCTGAGATTGACAGAAATATCAAGGATGATTTATTGGTGCAATCACACATGAATGAAGTTTCCATCAAACAGCTTGTGAGATATCATCCAAACCATCCAGAACCGAAAGTTGATGTTGTATTCTTTGGTGCCATTAAAGATGCAAATTATGTCGATCCAGATCCAGTTAATCACTAGAACAGGAGGAATGAAGCTGAGATGAAAGAAGCAGCGTATGCTGATGAGTTGAAAGTTCTTACAGAGTTCAAAAACACAAAGAATGAGTGTTATGTGAAGGAATCTGGGAGAAGACGCAGGAAAGCCACTCCTGTTGTTAAAGAAGGTGAAGGTTCGTCATCAAAACCTAGAAAGAAGCAAAAGAAAGCAGCAACAATGTCTTTGGTTGATGAACCGAAAGAAGATACTCCAGTGGTAACTACAGAGAAAGAACAAGTGGCAGCTACTGAAGATGATCCATTTAATACTGAAGTATTGTTTGATACTGATGTTTTGGAAACAGTGCCAAAAATTGTTGCTAACATTGAACAAGTTGTAAATGTTGAAGCATAGAAAGAGAAATAAAAGATTGTTGATGATGTTGAGGGTGACGATGTAGATAAAAGTACAACAAGTTCATCAAGTTCTTCAGATGATGGTATTGATGAGATTGAACGTCGAAAAAGAATTCAAGAAGAGATTGAAAAAGAGAAGCTGTTACGAAAGAGAAAGAGACAGGAAAAGGACGACGATGATGTTTATGTGCCTTCTCCAGAGCATGTCTCAGGATCACAATCTTCTCCAAGAGTAAGAAAGAAAGTTGGAGGTCGAAAGAAAGTGGTGTCTCCAAAAATTGTCAAAGCTACTCCAAAGATTAAAATAACAAAGACTGTGCTCAAAAAGAAGAAACAAACCAAGAAACCACCTACACCACCACATGAACCAACACCACCACAATCACCTATCCAATCACCACCTCGACAACCTACTCCATCACAACAATCCTCACCACCTAAACAACAAACACCTCCAAGACAACCATCACCTATTCATCAAACACCACCACAACAACCTCTTGTTACCTCACAAGATATATTTCAAACACCTCCACTCACCCAAACGCAACCTGGTTTGTCTAGCAGAGGTCTTTATACTCCACAGGATAATCTGTTAGATGTTGGAGATTATGATTTTGCCAACACTTCACAAGTTAGAAATGTTGAAAAGAAAGTTGAAGAAGTTGTTGCTGAAAACAAGAGGCTGGCAGCTGAAAATAAGAAAGTGTCTGATAGAGAAAGACTTCTTGAGATGCGTGTGAAGAAGTTAGAAAATGAAAATCAAGAGTTGGTGAAAAAGATTGATGCTGATCAATCAGAAATTGATATCTTGAAGGTTAAAGTTGCTGAACTTGAAGAAGAAAAGGCTAGACGTGATGAACAGAATGAATACTTTAAGTTGAAGAACAAAGAATTTGAAGCAGCCAAGGCATTAAGAGATCACGAGTTCTATATGCTGAACAAAGTTGTTGAAAGCATGCTTGGAACATCGTTAGAACAAAAGTTTGAAGAGCTGTAGGTTGAAGAGCTCAGAGCTGAACGTCAGGCCAAAATAGACGAGCAAATGAAAGAAAAAGGTAAGGGAGTTGAAGGTAGTTCAGCTGTGACTGAAAGATCGATAGTACCTTCTATGGTGGTTGATAATCCTGAACCTATCACTGCAATATCTGGTTTGTTTGAGGAAGAAACTCATCTGGAAGAGTTGATGGGTAACAGTGATGATGAAGATGATGAAGAGGAGGATGAAGAGGAAGATGAAGAGGATGAAAAAGTATTCTCTGCAAGTAGTCATGGATCTGGTAAAGATGATGATGATGACGACGCTGCAGGTGGTACAGGTTTAAAGGTTACAGAAGCTTCCACTGATAAAAAGGTTGATGATCTGTTGAATGATTCTGTAAATGAAGAATCAGGGGAAGCAAGTGGAAAGGGGGAGTCGAGTAAAACTCAGATCGCTGAACATTCTGAAAAGTTAATCTTGGGATTAGATGTTTACAGAGAAATGATGCATACTGTAGATCTTGAGTTCAAGTTTGATTTTGAAGAAGATTTGGAGTCTTTTGATATCAATCAACAGCCTGAATACACGTATAAGTATGTTGAAGAGGCTGATAAGTATGATCGAGTTGAGATTGAAGATTGGACGGATGATGAAGATGTAGTTGAAGATACTTCGAAGTTTCCTACACTTATGGAGTTCTTTGCTGAAGAAAATAGAGAAGAATTGAGACAAAAGGTGACTGAGGCAGTGAAAGAAAAGAACTTTGATAGTGCTCAAAAGGAAATGGAAAAGGAAGATAGATCGAAGTGGTTCAGAAAGAGTCACGAGAGAAAGTTTAAAAGACCGTTGAAGTATTATGAGCGTGATCGAAGTGTATCTCTTGGTGACATTATCAGTTGGGGTTACTTACCGCAAGTAAATGCTTATGCGATCAGAAGAGAGTGTGGAGTTCAATACTTTGAACGTTTATATGACATTATGTCATTACCTTGGTGGGATGTAGATGAGTTACCGAAGGTTAGATGTTTGGATTACCCAGTGCGAAAGAATGATATGGCTATGTGGGGCTACATCAAGTATGAATCTTTGAAAGAATTTCGTAAATGGAAGCCACATAATCCAAAGCGCGTGCAGAGGGTAGATCCAGATACCGGTGTTACAGAGACTATTCTTAATGTGAAGCCTCCGAGAACAATGAAGACAATTCCAATGCCTCAGATGGAACAAGACTTTTATAAAGGCTTCATTGGTTGGGTGTATAGTTGTATTTCTATCGAAGCGGTAATTACTTACAGAGCAGGAGGGGAGATTCGAGAGATTCATGTTTATGATCCAATGTGGCTGGTTAATTGCTCAGCAAAGGATATAGAGTGTCTTTTCATCAACAAGATTCACTATCAACCAGCAGATTGAGAACAAGCGCAACAGTTTCAACGTGTAGTTTCCCTTTGCTTTCAAAAAGGCATCAATTTTGAAAGTAAATGGAAATCATCTTGGTGGTCGCTTGACGAGAAGGTGAAAAGAAAAGCTAAGCGTGAACGTCAAAAGCTTGAAGAAAAGAAAGGTACGTTTTTGAAGATGCAAGCTGAAGAAGAGAAAGCGAGGAAGAAAGAGAATGAAAGAATAAGGGTTGCGCTGAGCAGGAAGCCAAAGCCAAGGGAAGAGACATATAGAGCTGTTTGAAGACCCGAAGACTAGACAAAGACTGCGGCTTTATCCAAGGGGGAGTTTGTTGGTGCATAATGTCTAAAGCCTGCGTCTTAGTTGTAGTTGATAAATGTATAGGGTCTGTTTTGGTTAATTATGTATTGTACAGGGGTTAAAGTTGTAATTGTGTGTTTTTAATGTTAAGGTTTCGCTTGAATGGACACATGCCATACAAGCGAAACCACTTGATAAGGTTTCGCTTGTATGGTCATGACCATTCAAGCGGAACTACCTCTACTATAAATACCCCTAATGTTTTCTCATTTTGTACGTCGATGTCACAAGTGTAGCCGACCTGCTGACCTTGTATTTTCAGAAAGTTGAATGAGGAAAACGTTGTTAAAGTGTATTCTTTCTGTTTCTACTCATTTCTTCTACGGTTTTGCTTTGATTCATGCCAAATATGTATTTCCGCTACATATTCGGTAGGTGCTAGCTCCGATTGTCTCATAGGAAGGACAAACTCGATCCTACAATCTCTTAAATGCCAACATATACACGGGTGATTTAGTTTACGAAGATTTTTCAATGCCGAGAACCTCGATCAGAGAGTAAAAAAGGCGTAAGGTTCACAATGGTGTAAAACTAAAATGGGATATACCAGGCTAGGATTCGAGTTACAGGAACAAGGGCCAAACCAACCACCCAAGAATGGAATCGTCCAGCGAAAACACTTGACGACCAGATGGAAGAAGCTTTTTGTTGGTGCATACATCTGTCGACTTCGTCTTGTATCGAGTCCTAGCTTGCATTGTATAGATTAGGGCACGTTTTACAAGAAAACAGAAAATGTATATGTGATAAATGCTGATTTCGCTCCTAGGGTGGTTTCAGGTGATTTTGCCCCAAAGTGTCAGTGTGTGATTTCGGGCGAAATCACAAGATCTAGATTTCGCTCCTGTTGACACATGTATGTTTCAGGCAAAATCAAAACCCTATATATAGGGTCATGTTGAGCGAAATCAGTATCGAGTTGCCTTGTATTCCTCGCCGAACTGTTGCCGGTGTGAAAACTGCTTGTATTCTTGATTTTATCAATACAATCAGTAGTTAAAGTGAAGAATCAGCTGTTTCTAGCTTTGTTTCTTGTTTTCCGCACCTGAAACAGAGTAAAACTCCTCTGAACGACTCATTCAGGTCATCATCGCGATCCTACAATTGGTATCAGAGCTCAGCAGGAGGAGTTCTGCAGAGATTAGCTGGATTTCATCAACATTTCTTACTTCTACAGCTTCTTTCTTCACCAGAACGAGATTTACCGGCCAAAACCTGCTCAAAATTTCACAGACTATAGATATTTGGACATAGACCAACCCTGGAAAGTTTCACACCTAAAATCGGACTAAAAATGGACTAAAATTGACCCCGAGTTGATTTCGCTCGAACAGGACATTCCTGATTTCGCTTCTAGCTGCCAAAATTTGACCTAATTTCGCTCCAGAAGTTCAAAACTTGTCTGATTTCGCTCAGAAAGTGTTATTTCGCTCGTGCAAACTCTGAGGTTTCGCTCCAGTTATATCTTAATTTCGCTCCAAACTGACCATCTAGTGATTTCGCTCAAAGTTGCAACTTCTGATTTTGCTCTTGTGCAATTATATCAGATTTCGGTCTAGTGATCAGGGTTATTTCGCTCCAAACATCAGTTTATGTGATTTTGCTCTAAAAGATACTTTGTGATTTCGTCCATACCTGATATTTGTTAATTCCGCTCGAAAGCTACAGTTTTTGAGATACGTACATTGAAAAAATGGATAACGAGTTTTACAACGTGTTTGCTACACCGTCTGCTCCAACTGTCATTGCTCAAACCTTGAACTTGGAGAATGAGACAGGAACTACCCAAAAGCCCCCGAAACTGATGAGTATTGAAGAATACTACGGGTGGAAAGACAGATTCAGAAATTGGGTTCATGCAAATCATCTTAGGTCATGGGAATGTATTCTTAAGAAATATGTGTTGCCTCGAACAGAATTGCAGGTTACTAAAGATCTGTCAGAATTTACAAATGAAGAACGAAATATGTATAAAGCAGAGAAGATGATGATGAGTCAGCTTCAAGAAGCCATCAAAGAAGACATCTTCATACTACTTCAGCATGACAAGACTTCAAAGTCGATCTGGGATGCACTTAAAGTCAAGTTTGAGGGTAGTGAAAACATGATAAAGAGCAAGAAGGCATTGCTCAAGAAAGAGTTTGATCTGTTTAGCAGTCTACCGGGAGAGGATACGAAGAAGCTGATAGAACGATACTGCCACTTGGTGCGATCCATGTCAATGCTGAGTATTACAAAAGATCGTGAAGAGTGCGTGGACAAGTTAGCTGATGCACTACCGCGGAAAGAGTGGGGAACGTATTTGATGATTTTGAAGAATACGGGTGTTTATGATGGGCTAACGATTTGTCAGTTTATTGAAAAGATTGAGAGTCAGGATCTGGAACAGCAGAAGATCGCTAGGATTAACAGTTCGAGTGGTTAACAGGACGTAAAGATGTACTACAAAGGTAGTGTTCCAGTTCCAGAAGCTGAGAGAAGTCCGAAAATCCAGACTGCATTTAGTGCTGGCGATTCAACAGAAAAAGTTGATCAGGTTTCAAACAACAGCAGCAGTGGATTCTCATCATTTCCAAGTGTCAATCCGAAAGAGTCAAATACAAGTTTCCATTTTCAGAGCACAAAGAAAGGAAATGGCTATGTGATTCAGTGCAACATCGCTTTAAATCTTCTAGAAGGTCAAAGTTTTTCGGAAGAAACTGCTAAAGACCACATGGCTTTACTTGGTTCTGTGCTTCTCTCATATGAAGGTCTAGTTGCCGGATGGATCGGGAATCCTATGCTCATAAAGGAGGATTACGATCAAATAGACGCCGAAGAGATGGAACTGATGGATATCAAATGGTGTCTCGCGAGTGTTCTCAGACGAGCTGAAAAGTTCAACCTTATTACTGGGAGAAATGACTTTCTTGATGCTCATGTATCTACTTTAGGTTTTGATAAATCTGAAGTTACTTGTTTTCGATGCAGGGAGAAAGGCCATTTCAAGCGAGATGGCATGAATAGGGAAGCTAGTGGAGCTCAGAATCCGTTTGGAAAAGATGATTACTACCGGAAAGCCATTTATCAACAAGTTGGTCAACAACAAGAACCGTAGGTGACTCACGGTAGAAAGATTGAGGATTCAAAGGGAGCGTGTTTGGTGGATTTTAACTGGAACAATTACATATCACCTGAAAGCAAAGCATTTTTAGTCGATCAAGATGATGAAAGACTACCTGAAGGCTTCAGCTGGGATATGTTTATTGATGAAAAGGGAGAATTCAAAGCTTTCATCGCTAAAATTGTTAGAGAACCAGACATGTTTGCAACATGGATGAAGTCTATTGGTGAGACTGTGAAGAGTATGGAGGAAGAGTCTGTTGCATCTGATGAAAGCTCAGAAAGTGCTGATGAAAACTCACATAGTTCAGATGAGAGTGTACAAAATGATGTTATTTCAGAAAAAGAAGTTGTTTTTGATCAAACACCATCAGATTCTGGTTTATCAGATGCTAGTTTTGAAAAATCTGTACAGTTTGATCAGTCACCAGTTGATGATAGTAGTGATGATGAGGAAGAGAAACACATTAAGATTGCAAAATCTCATCTTTCTCCTGAAAGTTTTCATTTCTATTTTACAGATCGCTTGGAGAAACTGAAGGAGAAACGAGCTGCTAAAGAACAACTACAAATGAAAGCTGAAGATGTTGTTCAGAATGAGAAAGTTGAAAGTGTTGCTGAGGAGATTGCTGAAGATGAGAAAGTGATTGAGACAGAGAAAGTGGTAGAAGTGGTGAAAACAATAGAAGTTGAAAAGATTGTTGAAGTCATCAAGCCTTGCACGAAGTGTTTGGAAGTATGCAGGGAATGTGCAGCAAAAGATGACATAATAGCTGAGTATGAGAAGAAGAAAGAGCAGTTACTGTTCAACCTCAACTATGTGAAAGAATCTTATGATGTCTTGAAAAAAATAGTAACTGGTCTTCAAAAGACAAATTCTGAGAGAGAACAAGCACCAACGATGATGAATGCTGTAATGATGTCTAAGAAGAAAGCTATCAATTTCTACATTGAAGAAAGTGCAAAGTGGAAGCAAGAGTTGGAAACCGAAAAGATCGAGAATGAGAGAATCAGAAGATTATTGCAGAGTTATTCTAGTTCTGATTATCTTATTGATCGAATTTACCCAACTGTTGCAGGTACGGAAGCTTTTCAAGACGACAAGCCGAAGAAAAAGGATACTGGTAAGAAACCGACTGTTAGCTATAACAAGTGTCCGCCTCCAATTTGGGAAGGGTATTCTCCTAGAAAACCGAACGAGGAGCAACTTGAAAAGGTTGTCAATATAAAGCTAAAAACCGACACAACTGATGAATTACCAGAAAACATTGATGTCACGTTCACCTCGTCTGACACTGATCATGAGTCTGAGTTAATCAAAAAGGTGGTCGATCAGGTGTTGGATACTGATGAGGAGTCCGAGTAAAATTCTGAGTCTGGAGGGTCAAATTCGTCAGTCAACAGTCCAAAATCGTTGGTCAAAAAGGCTTACAGCAAAGAATTTTTATTATCAAAAGCAAATTTGGATGATGAAACATTTGAAGTTGCATATACTTTAAATGATTCTGACAAATTATACTCTGACAAAGAGTTTCCAATAAGAAGTGTTTATTTTGACATGATCAAAAAGGTTTTCAAAATGACAGAAATTAATATTTCTGAAATAAAAGATTTAAATCTTACTGGAAAACCTAAAAAATACACTTCAAGAGTTCAACAATGTTTAAACAAGAAAAAGGGTTACAATTCTGGTTCTGGTTTCCAAAAGAAATCAAACCAAAATCGTAGCTACAAAAAGAAAGGCCTAGGTTTTGTTCCACCAGAAAATTGTAAAAATGAGAAAAATCCTAAAACTAAAACAGAATTTGTTTCAGGTGGAAGTTGAGAAGATGAACAGAAGAAACCGTTCTGGAGACAATCAAACCAGGAGTTTCTTGCTGAAAAGAAGAGAAATGGAACTGAAGTGTTTCATTCAAAGGAAACTCGAATCTGTTTCAAATGCAATGAAGCTGGTCACATTGCATGGAACTGTCCGAAAAATGTCAAGACAAAACAGGGAGTTTCTAAAAAATTGAAAGAAAAAGTTGTTGATGTTGAACCACCAATCGAAAAATTTAAAATTTTTGAAAACTCAATTTATGAGGTTGGTGAGTGTTCTAAAAAGAATTTTTACAAAAAGAATGAAAAGAACAACCAAGTGTGGGTTGTTAAAAAGGTTGATGAGAAAGTCGGCGATGAATCTGGTTCCACAAAGCCAGAAGAGCCACAAGTTGAAGGAAAAATTTCGGTGAATGATGATGAATTTCCATCGCTGAAATTTGAAGAAGTTAAACAGAAAGTTGGTAAAGTTGAAATCTCGAATCAGTTTTATACCGAGAAAACTAAGTTTGATGTCGAGAAAACATTCAATGGGAATGTAAAGAAAATTTTTGGGAAAATGCTTAATGGGAAAGCAAAGGGGGTTAAAGATTTTTATGCAACTAAAAAGGAAACTTACAACCCTACTGCGCAAGAATTGAAAACCATCAAGTCTGAGAAGACTTGGATGGAAGTTTGTTTTCCTTGAAGTCTAAGGACTATGCCGGAGATCCCAAGTTGGTAATCGTGGATCAGGAATCGGCATCATTCATGTTGTTAATGAGTTTGTATGAAAGTTTTTGAAGGTGTTTGAATGTTACAGGTTGAAGGACTATGCCGGAGCTTCCAGATTGGTAAGTGCGAAGCAGGAATCGGCATCTTCAAGTTGGTAATATGGTATATGTAGACGTGACATTCTTACATGTGGTATTGTTTCGGATATACTTACAATTGGTACAGAGGTTGCTTCATTGCAAAGCGGTAAATCAGGGACATTAAGTTGTACTTGATTTACTACATATGGGTAAAGGACAGAGATGATGAACCATATCCCCAAATCTATTCTTGTTGATCCTAGAATTGGTAAAAACAAACTAATTTTCCGGAAAAATCATTTTGATTAAAACAAACTTAAGTGTTTTGAAAATCTAAATGAGAAAATGGTTTGTTGAAAGGGGGAGCTCGGATTGTTAATGCCTTAGTGGATGGCGAATTGATGCAATTCGATGTCAGTTGTCAAGTTTCTGTATAGTTTTAGAATTGGGTCAAGAGCTTAGTTTGTTTTCAATTTTTCTTTAATGTGTTTGCATTTTAAGGGGAGTAGAAAATTTTCAGAAAATCCAAAAACATTAGAAAATTTGAAAAATACAAAAACATGATAAAATGTAAAATGAGTTTTGTTGTCAAAAGAGGAAATGATAGTACATCAGTGGACTGTAGCAACATGCTAAAGAATTGTAATGTAAAAATGTGATAAACAATCTCACTGAGGATATGCCAGTAGGTTTTTGCACATTTAGTAAATTGTGACGAGATATAAACCTAAAATTTCAAACTTGCTTGTTCTGTGGGTTAACAACTTCTTGGATATATAGGTAACCCCTGAAATCTTGTTTGAAAGGTCCCTTATTCTGAGATACTAGGTCTTTATGCTCAGTGATATCTGGGGTATTATCCCGGGACTTGTGCTGTATGGAAATACTGACCTAGTCCCCAGATAATGCTTTCTGCAAATGCTTTGAAATATAAGCTCGCCCTCAGCAAGCTGATGAAACAATAAAATTGATAATCACTGCTGTTGTAATCAAAAGATCCTCTAAAGGGGACACACCAAAAGTCGAGCCGTCATCTCTCTACTGAACGGAAGTTCTGACCTGAGCTCTCACGGTTTCGCACCTAACTGTTGGGATTGAACCCTACCAGAGGAACAGATAATGTAAAGCCAAAACCGGATCACATCAGTGGACTATCAATAAGCAGCAGTTTACACTTTGCTCTCCCCTTGACAGTGGTATTCTAACAGCTGATGGATCTTAACTACTGCTCAACTACAACAACTGATAAACCAAACACTGATGATACTCCAAGACTGCTGAAGACAAACTCTGTTGCTCTATCTACTGCTGTGTTCTAAGTACTGCTGAAGACTCAAGCACTGCTCATTCAAAGACTGATCACCTTTTGAAGAAAGCACTGATGTTCAAGTAATCAGTGCTTAGGCTACATCAGTGGAACGTGAAGCAGTAGTTATTTTCTAGTTTGTATTATGCTGATTATCAGATGTTGTATATCAATAGTTTGTATAGAACAGTGTTTATAGTTTGTTAGGTCGTTAGATGTCACTATCATGGTGACGTCAGCTGAGGTACATCAGTAGTTTGGTTTGCCTATAAATGGAGCGGTACTCTGTACTGTTACATTTGATTCATTTTGAGTGAGTTCTCCTCCTCAATTCAATCCTTTCATCTTGTGCAACCAACTCTGGAGTATCAGGCTGAGGGGGAGTTTAGTATGTAAACATGTTGTAATCATTTGCTTTGTACTTTAATCATTCGACTCAATGAGAAGCATTTGTTTACAAAACTATTTTCTCTATATTGATTATGTTTACAAAGTTTGTTTTCATTTCCGCTGCACTAAATCTGGTTGTATCATCATTGTTTTGTCAAAACTAAACAAACAAGCACAATCATGTCAGCCTCGGATCCTAACAATTGGTATCAGAGCTTGGACAGTCAAATTCGATCTAACAATTAATTTGACATAACAGTTCAGCTCAAAATTCATTGATACTAAGGTTGGTTGTATTCAGTTGAAAAACAGAGTAACGAGTGAATCATGATCAAAATGGTTATTCAGAAAACTCTGTAAAACAACCAAGATGTCATATGACACACAAACTTCACGCAACAAGTGATTTCATGCACAAGTCTCTCACAGTTTTCAGATCTATAAAGTATCTGATAAGTTATGGGATCGTTCAATATTTTCAAATTGATTTCAGTTGTTGCTTGGTTATTTGTGATGTTTTTCATATTGTTCAATATTCTGGACTAAGCATGTTCAAAATAAAATCTCCTAGTGAGCATTTTTGAACATATGAACAAAAAAGGGTAGAAAGGGAAAAGAAAATGAACAAATCTCAAAGTGTGGCTATCTCAAAACTTTTGTATCCAAAAGGAAAAGAGTATAAGCATAAAACACTCTTGAGGTTACAGTCGGGTAAAACAATAGAGTCATGCAACTGTGTGCATTCATCAATGCAGAAATTGTTTAGGTAACAAAGGCATCACCAGTGATAGCTCTTAAAAGTAGGATTTACAATCAATTGTCAAGAAAATGACCCCAAACTATGGTCAAAATAACTTGAGAATGATATGATCATGAACCTAATTGAAAAGTTGTCAGATCCTTTTATTTTTCAAAATTTCCTTTAATTTTTCTTAAGCTGTTTTTCTCTAAATAAAACCAGATATGTTTTATTTTTTTTAAAATATATTTTGTACTTTTACTCATTTTTGATAGTAAAAGTTCTTCCCTGGTCAGGATGTAATTTCCTTTTTTGTGTGAAATTACTATCCTTAAAACTGATCAAAAGGAAATGACACACATATCAAGGTCATGTTAAGCTCAAGTTTGGTTATCACTGATCAAAAATTTGATTGCAAATTGATTTTGAACTACTAGACACTCATGTTCTAGTTCAAGTAATTAGACACAAAATGAGGAGGTCTAGTAGAAAAGTTTCCATCATCTGAGATGCTAAACCACTGTCTGAAAAACTAGACAGTTGGCAAAACCTTGAACAAAATTTCTGAAGTTTACTGATGACAATTTAATCTTAATATTTTACATCTAAAATGTATTTTGTTAAGAATAGCATTTCTGATACTCAACAGATGATAGATTCCTACATCTGAACAAACAGATGCTAAAATTGTCTGTCAGTAGTCAAAACACTGCTGCACAACCAGTTGCTATACAAATTGTCCTTATCCTCTGTTGTTCTTAAAATGCTGTTGTGCCTCAACATCTGTTTTCTAAAGCCTGTCCACTGCTGAGAGTCAACCTCTGCTTCTACAAAACACTAATGTTTAAAATCTTTGTTTCATCCACTGATACATCCACTGTTTCATTTCATTACCGTTGTAACTACTGATGATTGTTCCATCAGTAGTTGTCAAAACAACTATCCTCCATTATTTACCATTTCATCAGGGGTTGGCACGTGGTCAGCTTTTAGCCGTCAGATCATTATAACCGCTCTCACATCAGCATTCCCCTTTTTTTTTCTTCCTAAATAAAACTCTGCCCTAACACCAAAACAGGGTTTTACTGTCGAATTGAATTCCAAAAGTTCTCTTCTCATAGCAGTTTCCCTCTCATAACTCCAAAAATCCTCATCGATCTTCTTCATCAAAAATGACGAAACCAAAATCGAAAACAAAATCAAAACCATCATCTTCCTCCACAACAGCAGATGCCACTCAAATGCCCGCTGGAACACCGGAGATTCGCTACAAAGCTCCACACAACTATGTAGGTATACTCACAAAACCTACCGATAACCACACCTTCGACTCCATCCTTGACACCCTTTCTGCATCAAAGTACAAAACTTTGATAACAGCAGACGCTCCCATTTACCTCGATACCCAGAGAGAGTTCTGGAAAAATGCCACCCTTGAAAAACAAGGAGACATCATCGCCGCCATCAACTCCTCGATACAGGGGTAAGAAGGTACAAATCTCTCCAAAATCCATCTCTGAAATCTTTAAGCTCGATGATTTGAAAGGAAAAACCTCATTTACTAAAGACGAGTTGATAAAAGATTTCATGAACAGGGGCTATGCAGAACAACCAAATAGGGATACCCTACAAAAGGGTTACTTCCCTTCTGCACCCAGATTTTCATTCCACACACTACTCATGTGTGTTTTTAATAAGACAACGTCTTTTAATGAGATACCAACAAAAATCCAATGCCTGGGGTATGCAATTTTAAACGATAAAAACTATAATTACTCCCAGGAAATATTTGATGATTTGGTAAAAAACGTTGATAATAAGGCATTTCTACTCTTTCCAAGATTTCTAAGCTACTACTTTGAACAAAAATTCATAGAGAAAGATGCAGATTTGCCCAAACAAGGTGTCTCTTTCAAAATAAATTGTTTAACAATTGAAACATTTTCAAGAATGATGGCACCAATAAAATTAAAAACAAAAATGCCTGAGCAAGTTTTAGAAACTGCCACTGATCCTCAGGCAACCTCTGCTGAGCCCACTGCTCCAGGTGATCAAAGCAGCACACCCACTGCTTTGAAACCCACACCTGCCACCACTAAAAAGACCAAAAAGAAAATATCCAGAAAACCCACCAAACCCACACCAAAGGCAACTCTGGAAGATGAGATCCCAGAGTCAATGCCAGTGACAACACAAAAGTCACAAGTAACCACTGCTGCTACTTCCTCACAGCAGTTGGAAGAAAGATCTCAACCCCAGCCTAAAACTCCTCCTGCATCCTCACAAAAGGATCAGGTTGTAACCACAGGGTCTCCACAATATGAAGCTCTAGATCCACTCGGATCTATCTTCCACAGTCCTGATCCCAAGGACATGTCTCTTTCAACACCCATACCCTCACCAATCATATTGCCACAATCAATAATACCCCTGTTGCATGCAGTTGTTATTGCACAGACACAAACCAGTTCCTCTCAATCACCCATTACTGAGAGTATACCACCACAAGTGACTGGGTCTGTTGCTAATACCTCTGTTATCCCAGCAACAGTTGAGGATGTTACACCCCCTGAGTTACAAGTAACTCTCGGTGGTAGTTCAAGTGGAGCAGCAACTACAACTGATGGATCAACAAATCTTCAGTTGGACAGTTGTTACATCAATAAGACTCCCTTGAAGGCAATTTCTTCCATGGCAACTTTGGTAACCACCAGTGAGTTAACTTTAAACACTGGTACCATCAAAGGTTTATCAAGTGCTGAAGAAAGAAGTCCCTAGTACCAAGAAAAAGGGGCATCAATGGATGATTTTTGGGACTCTGTTCCTAAGTCACACATTGATACAACCACCACTGGTGGGGATTCAGATGATCCTGTTAATTCAGGTGATGATTCAAAATATAATGAATTGAGGCCAGAGTTGAAAACTTGGAATCTTCTGTTGCCGAGATAAAAGATATGGTGCAGCAGCTGTTAGAAGCTCAAAAAGCCCAATCAACTGTTCCTCCTGCTCAAGCATCTGCTCCACAAGCATTTGCTGCAAATGAGCTATGGAATATCTTCCAACCAATGCTTGAAAAACAGCAACAAATGGCTGATAAAAAGCATGCTCTTCAAGTACAAATGCTGACCAACATGGTGGAATCAAGGTTCAAAGACACTCAAGCAGATATCAAAGCTATAAAGGCTAGCATCCAAAAGACTGCTCAAAGTGAAAAAGGTCCATCTACCATCTTCTTCATGGATACACCCCTGGCAGATAATGCCAAAAAGTGGGAGAAAATCAACTTGAGAAAGAAAGGTATAGAAGATGGGCTGTACATTGAACAAGAGGAACCCAAAACCTCAAAAACTTCAACTCAAACAGCTGATACACCAGTAGTTACAAAAACTACTGTCAGTAGCCAAACAGCTGTCATATCATCAACACACACACCTTCAACACACACCACCTCATCACATACCACCACAACTACTGTTCCACCACCACCATCTGTGTCTAAAACACAAAAATCACCATCAAAGCCAAAAACTACCAAACCATCATCACCCCCTGCCAAAAAGCAGAAGACAACAGATGTTACAACATCTGTTGTAATGGCAACAGTGGTTGAAGCACCAGTTGTTTCAACTACTGTTAGTCAACCACTGATCACCACCCAAACAACTGCCACAATAACCCCTGCTCAAAAGCAGAAGACATCTGCTGATACATCAGTAATTGTAATGACAATAGCAGTTGAGACACCAGTTGTTTCAACAGTTGTTAGTCAACCATCCACCACTGCTCTATCCTTTCCTATATCACAACCAAAGCTCCTCAGCAGAAAAAGGAAGCCAATACCTGCCAATGAGGGAACACATGATCCTAATGCTGCAAAATATCCACTGGAAATTGAAGCTCTAAAAAATGAGATGAGGCAATTCTATACAGAAGAAGATCCTTCAAAAAGAAGATTCTCCTCACTCATAGGCTACATGCCACCAGAGGATATGGATGATTATCTCAAAATAAAGGCAAGGCAAGCTAAAGTAAAAGCTAAGGTTGACAGTGAAAAGGAAAGTCTAAGCGAAGTAGGCATTGCTAAAAGACTGGAGTTCTACCTTACAAAGGTAAAGCAGATAGAAGAATTTGCACAAGAGCTAGAAAAGGAAAAGGCTGATCAAAAGAAGAAGTTAAGAGAACAACTTCTAGCCTTCATCATGAAAGAAAAGTTCTATCCTGCTGAAGAACAACAGTTTAAAGAATGGCCATTAGTAGCTTTAAAGCATGAGGCTGAAAGGATCCAAAAAATCAAGAATGATCCTTCAGAGAAGAAAAATGTTCCAAACTGGAGTAAATACAAAAAGCTCATTGCTGACCTCACTGTTGAATATAAAGGAAAGAAAAAAGAGCTAGTGGATGCTAAGATGGACACTGCTGAAGCCATATCAAAATGGTCTAGGCAGCAAACTGATGAAGCCTATGAGAGGCTAAAGAAAAAGAAGAAAACTACTTCAGATGCTTCAAAGAAAAGAGAACACATGATGAAGCTTGAACAGAAAATTGAAAACCTCAAGACAATGTTAAAATCAGCAGACAGTCCTACTCTTGGGTCAAACCAAGATAAAGGCAAACAGCTGACTGAAGAAGAGGTCATAGAGAAAGAAGCAGAGTATCTCAAGGACACCATCTTAAAAATGGGTCTGAATGAAGACAGCTCATCAAAGCTTCAAAACCTTTTTAAGAAGGTACTCAACAAACATGCATCTCCAAACACTGCAAAAGACAAGACAGAAGCTGAAAGACAAGAGCTTATTGAACAAGAAACTGCAGAAGATATAGCTGCAGCAGACAAAGTCATTGAAGAAGCTTTCAAAAGAATGTCTGAAAGTCTGCAGATGTTTTCAAGGCCATCATCTCTCAACTCATCTGCAAATAAGTCTCTCCCAAGAAACCCACTTGGCTTTAAAATACTAAAGTGGATGTCTGATCAAAAGACCAACGTATTGACCCTGGTCAGAGCCAATGGCGAAGTGAAGTACATATCAAGGAAAGAAGCACTAGGCCTTAGTGTTGAAGATTTGCAGGATCTCCTTGAACTTTCACTGTGCAGGGATGAGGATGACCAGAGTGCAAAGGAATTTGAAGCTGTATTCAAAGAACAAGCTAAGGCACGCTTGATGAGTAATAAAGGTCCTGAATAATGAAGGGTTTTGGCATTATCTGTTCCAGGGGGAGATTGTTGGGATTGAACCCTACAAGAGGAACATATAATGTAAAGCCAAAACCGGATCACATCAGTGGACTATCAATAAGCAGCAGTTTACACTTTGCTCTCCCCTTGACAATGGTATTCTAACAGCTGATGGATCTTAACTACTGCTCAACTACAACAACTGATAAACCAAACACTGATGATACTCCAAAGACTGCTGAAGACAAACTCTGTTGCTCTATCTACTGCTGTGTTCTAAGTACTGCTGAAGACTCAAGCACTGCTCATTCAAAGACTGATCACCTTTTGAAGAAAGCACTGATGTTCAAGTAATCAGTGCTTAGGCTACATCAGTGGAACGTGAAGCAGTAGTTATTTTCTAGTTTGTATTATGCTGATTATCAGATGTTGTATATCAATAGTTTGTATAGAACAGTGTTTATAGTTTGTTAGGTCGTTAGATGTCACTATCATGGTGACGTCAGCTGAGGTACATCAGTAGTTTGGTTTGCCTATAAATGGAGCGGTACTCTGTACTGTTACATTTGATTCGTTTTGAGTGAGTTCTCCTCCTCAATTCAATCCTTTCATCTTGTGCAACCAACTCTGGAGTATCAGGCTGAGGGGGAGTTTAGTATGTAAACATGTTGTAATCATTTGCTTTGTACTTTAATCATTCGACTCAATGAGAAGCATTTGTTTACAAAACTATTTTCTCTATATTGATTGTGTTTACAAAGTTTGTTTTCATTTCCGCTGCACTAAATCTGGTTGTATCATCATTGATTTGTCAAAACTAAACAAACAAGCACAATCATGTCAGCCTCGGATCCTAACACTAACCCCTGACCGATATCATCTATGGTATACTCACCTGTAAGACTGAATATTGGGATCTGGATACGGGAGTATATTCAAGTAGTGGGACACACGGATAAGTTCAAGTGTTTAAAACATTAACATCGTATCTCGGATCAGTTGAAGTTTGTGTGAAAATTTAAGTGGACAAATATACTGACAATCTAGGTGAATTGTTTAGAACTTAAAATGTAATGCAGCTTAACGGTGTTGGTGACATGTCTTATAAACAAATATTATCCTCTTACACGAACTCACAAAATATTGTTTGTAAATATTTCATTTTTACATACTTTAAATTCTACAAGTGGTGTCATTATTTTCTTTCAGAAAATTCAAAAAGAGTTTGTGTGTGTATTAGTATAAATTTTTGAAAAAAAAATCAAAAAGATTTTCGACAACTGATGTTGGAAAGCTAATTTTCAAAGTCTAAAAGTGCTAAACATGATGACATTGTTGTGAGGGGGAATGTGTAATTGAAATCAAATATTTTCTAATCAAACTAATAATTGGTTCATCAATGAGGAAGTTTTTATGAGAGGGCGTTGTTGTTGGTGCATACGTTTATATTCAAATTGTTAAATGTGTAAAACTTACTTTGAGGTAGAGATTGTGCAGGCTAAGTTGAATTAGGTTAATCGATCCTGAGTCCTAAGCAGAACGAGAGCCAAGTGACGATCTTGGAACAATTTCCCGAAGAGCCAGGCTGATCGATCCTGAAAAAGCTTATGTGTTAGAGAGCCAGATTACGATACCTGAAGACTGTGTGGATAGAGCTTGAGCCAGGTTTCAATTTTGTGGTCAAAGCTAAAGCCAGGCAACAATCTTGGACCTGTGAAAGCCAGACAACGATCCTGAAGCAGATGTTGCTGAAGAACAAAGAAATGCCAGCACATTGTTAGGGGAGTCTGTTGATGCTGTTAGTGAAAGTGAAGCCCAGAGACTGATCGAGGCTGAAGTTTGAAAAGACTCGACACGAACGACTCGTCAACATCTGAGGGGGAGTCTGTTGGTGCATACATCTGTCGACTTCGTCTTGTATCGAGTCCTAGATTGCATTGTATAGATTTGGGCATGTTTTACGAGAAAACAGAAAATGTATATGTGATAAATGCTGATTTCGCTCCTAGGGTGGTTTCAGGTGATTTCGCCCCAAAGTGTCAGTGTGTGATTTCGGGCGAAATCACAAGATCTAGATTTCGCTCCTGTTGACACATGTATGTTTCGGGCGAAATCAAAACCCTATATATAGGGTCATGTTGAGCGAAATCAGTATCGAGTTGCCTTGTATTCCACGCTGAACTGTTGTCGGTGTGAAGACTGCTTGTATTCTTGATTTTATCAATACAATCAGTAGTTAAAGTGAAGAATCAGCTGTTTCTAGCTTTGTTTCTTGTTTTCCGCACCTGAAACAGAGTAAACCTCCTCTGAACGACTCATTCGGGTCAGCATCGCGATCCTACACTTTTCTTGCCACAAGACCTTTCTCCATCAAATAGAAATCTGATGCCGTCACTAAACACATTCCTTAAATTGTGGTCATTTTTTAGTGTTTATTTTTTGGTGTCTAATCTGGATATATATCACCATTTCTCTTGATTTTCTTCACTGTATATCTCTTAAATTTCATCATATACACGTGCGATTTAGTTTACAAAGATCTTTCAATGCCGAGAACCTCGATCAGAGAGTAAAAAAGGCGTGAGGTTCACAATGGTGTAAAACTAAAATGGGATATACCGGGCTAGGATTCGAGTTACAGGAACAAGGGCCAAACCAACCACACTAGAATGGAATCGTCGAGCGAAAACACTTATAACATCCTCTAAGCAGCTTTTCTTGCCACCAGACCTTTCTCCATCAATTAGGAATCTGATCCCGTCACTAAACACCTCCCTTAAATTGTAGCCATTTTTTGAGTGTTTATTTTTTGATGTCTAATCCGCATATATATCACCATTGCTCTTGATTTTCTTGACTGTATATCTCTTAAATGTCAACAAATATACGTGTGATTTAGTTTACGAAGATTTTTCAATGCCGAGAAACTCGATCAGAGAGTAAAAATGTGACAACTCGAACCCTTGATCCTAATCATCGTGAGACGAGCCTGTTATTATTATTATTATTATTATTATTATTATTATTATTATTATTATTATTATTATTATTATTATTATCATCATTCTTACTTGTATTAACATGTAATTACAAAACAGCAACGCATGTGATTAGAAATATAAGTACATATCACGGATATATTTTAGAATATCCGGGCCAGTATAATTAAATGAGACGCGCAATCGGGTTCATGCACTTGGGCCAGGCCCAGCCCCACTCCCTAAACCCAAACCTTGCCTATTTATACAAACTTAATCCTTTCCCCCTTCATTTCTCAAAAACACAAAACCCTAAAGTGCACCTAAAGCAACCGACAAATACTCCCCGTCTCCTCCCTTTAAATCCGGCAGCCGGAGCTGTTCTCCGGCGACTCCATCGACGCCATTTTCCGGCCAGCTACACCTGATTTCCTCATAAAATCTTCTCCATTCCTTCTTTATCCCTATAACACACACACACACCCCTCTTAATCTGTATATCTAGAGATAAAGCGACAGAGAGAGAGAGAGACAGAGAGAGAGAGAGTCGGTGGTGAGAGAGAGAGTGTCGCGAGTGCACTGTCGGTGTGAAGAACCACCGTTAAGACGGCGGCAGTACAGGGGCCACTGGCGGCAGCCGCAACCGATGGTGGAGGAGGTGGTTTCGTGGGATTGAATAGAGGTGATGTGCGGCGCACAAACGCTACCCTCTTCATCCTCCTGATGTCTTTAGCCACCGGAATTCGAAACACAACTCCAACAGCGTTTCTATTCAGATCTTCATACTCCGGTAAGGTTTCGAATCCGATCCGGTAAGATTGTAAGTGTCTGATGTTGCTTGCTCGCTTTAATCGTCATAATTTTCTGATCTTAAACCCCGTCTCGCATTCTGTAGTGATTTTTATAGGGTTGGCAGTCGTTTGGGTTGAACCCGGGGTCGTACTCACTGGAAATATAGGAAGCAGTCGGGATGTCGGGTGGCGGGTGTCGACAGCCGACAACGGACACAACGGCGGCAGCTGATGGTTCGTTCAACCCACGCAATATTTGGTCAGTAATGTGTTATCTCTAGATGTTCTTGTTTATTAGGATCTTGGTTGAACCATCCATGTGTGTTAACTGTTTGATTTGAAAGTGAGTTTTAGAACAGTTCATGAGTATTGATGTAGAGTAAAAAATGCTTAAGAAAAGGATTATATAATTTATAAAAATTCCTATAAACTGCCATAGTTTGACTTGGGAAATTTAATTTCAAGTTGTGTTGTATAATAATAGATTTGATAATATGGAGGCTGAATGAATGATGAAAAATTAATTGATGAAACTGATTACATGAGAATGGTTGGTGAAACAGTGATTTAACATTATGGAACCAATGATTCCACATGGCATAGTTGGGTGATTTTGACTAAGATGGTATGTGATTTAATAGAATTGATGAAACTGATGGTATAGTGATTAGATAGAAGTATTATTAGTAATAATGAATGACCCAAGTATGATTGGTGAAATATGATTAGACATGATGACAAGAATCATATGATGACTGTTTAGAGAATATGATGCTGTTGATCTGTATGTTCTTTTCATGATGAATTGTTTATGAAAATATTTGAAATGTGTAGATTTGATCTGTTTTGGTAAGTGTACGGTAGAATAAACATGTTAAAGAAATGTGATTAGATCGTACAAATGGATAAGGTTCTAGAAAGATCCCACAGTGTTTGTGAGTCGAGACCAGTGGATCCATCAGTGGTTTCGACCCAACAGCTGTTTCATTTGAGATTGCGACTCGAGACTAGGGCATGCATATCAGGGACTCGAAACCAGCTAGGTTGTGACTCGAGATCTCCTGATCTCGACTCAAGACCTGACTCGAGACCCCGAGGTTCCGACTCATGTATGCACAACTCCAAACCATCTGATTTTGATTCCGGAACTCGTGGTTGCGACTCGAGACCTCTTGTTCTCGAGTCGAGACCATCCAGTTTCGACTGGACCACTCTGCTTAGTTACTGGGCCGCACAAACTGATGTGTTGGACTATGTGCTACTGTTAATGTTTAGCTGTTACTGCTTAACTGTTTATATGCTAGGATAGGCCCAATAACGTATATGTTAGTATGACTTACGTGCTATGTGTTAGATACGGATAGATGTGCGTGATGTTACTTGCATACGGATCTAATAAATATTTATAAACCATAATAGGGTATGGTTGACCATCATAACAAGTAAATTGACTACCGAGCAAAGCAAAGGTGAGTTCACTACTTTTTACTTAAAGCATGTGTTCCCGGTGGTTGGGAAACGGAACGAAACGACTTTTCCTGGTTTGGGAATTGCTTACTATCTCCTTGTATGGGATATGGTATTTCTATCTCCTTGTGTGGGATACGGGTAATAACACTATCCCCTGTGAGGGATACAAACCTACTTTTCTCCCCTTATGTGGGACCCTTAGTTAATTACTATTTATACTAGATGCAACAAGCAAAACTAAACGAAACTCTATCACTCAAGTCCTCACTACTTAATACCGATTAATCGCCGGGGCCTGGCAAACGGGTTATTAGTTGATAGCGCTATTTAGGTCTCACCAGCCTCACACCATGCCTGCATATGGGATCGGGCGTGAACTAATAGACTCTGGCAAACCGTTAATGATGATAGAACATTGACAAACGGGGCACTCCACGGAAACGTACGGTCACATAGTATTCGGTATTGTAAACAGTTTAATTGCTTACTTACAGGGTAGCTCCCCATGGCATGTATAAATAAGTAAATTAACTGTTGAAACAAGTTTTTGGAATTAAAACTGGAAAACTGTAAACACGTGAACTCGCTAACGTTATGTTGACACTTTACTGCATGCTTTGCAGGTTGCTCGATACAGCTCTGGACGGACGTTGCAATCGGATGGAGTGCGTGGTGCGTAAGTATCATGATAACAAACTTGTGGTTTTCAATTACTATATGTACTTCTCTGCTTTTCGTTGCAAACTTAAACTATGTTTTAAAAAAAATAAATTGGCCGCTAATTATACCATTATTTGTAATAATAACTAAACGATTCAAAATAATTATTGGCTGGATCCTGGTCAGTCACATGCCTCGTGGTAGTATTCCGCGTGTGGATTCGAGGGTGTGACAGATTGGTATCAGAGCCATTGGTTATAGCGAACTAGGTTTTAAATATAAAATATTTTGCTTTGGGAAATAAAATATTTTTATATGAAAACCAGACTATAACTGTTCTTTAGTGGAAACCACGACACAACACTCCGGATTGCAAGGTTCGTCAACCTCAGATGCTCACCTGGTAATGGTAGGCTAATGGCATTTACTTGTGCATAACTTATGTTTGTGAACACGCATGTGTGTATGTGTATAATTAGCATATATGTGTTAGTACGTATGCGTATATTTAGTATTTAATATGTGAATCATACGAACGTGATGCGCATTAAAATAGGAGTGAGTCCTCCTAAACCTAATTCGGAACCACGACACATTAAGGGCAAGGAACCAGCTATTCCAAGTCCTCGTCCGCGTATTTCCTGATATCATCCTTGGACTGCAAATCGACGCGAGGGACGTCCACTCGATAGACCTGCCCAGGAAAGGCCTGCTACGAAGCACATAGAAAAGTTACGAGAACGAATCGACAAAGGGGAGCCACCCCTATATCATGGGATATTAGGAACGACGACGTCATTCGCATCCTTTCTACTTGCGTATCTCTTTACCCGACTTAAGTAGTGAGACTTGTTCCCTCACACGAATGATCACTGGATTCTTGAAGCATTCTAGTAAGTCTACACTTTTCGGGCTTCTGTTTGCACGTCTCGAACACGAAGAACATGCGTGGTGTATGCTTCTCATTGCAGTGCCAGCAATCATATCACCTTTCCATCGACCGTGAAGTTATTTCCCCTAATTCCTTGTTACATGGTTAATCCTTATTCAAGTTGAACCTTATACCTTAGCACACCCCAAAACCCAACAATGTTATATCTTTTCTTACCAACCGGTGTATTTTGAAGGCGTGGCAAGACGGAGACACGAGCCAGTCAACCCACCGACGAGTACGGTGACCTGGATGCTTACCCTATCCTTCATTTGCCAGAGCCGTTATTCTTTGATGACTTTTCTGATTCCGTGAATCCTTTCGCTAGCTTTCGTAAGAATCCGCGTTTATTGCTCAGATGGTATCCCCGCTTCTATCGTTTCTTTATCACAACATCCACGTTTCTTCATATAGAAACGTTGACCAGATCTCTCTTCAATTTGGTAAATTCAACAAACTCGACCTTTAGTGAACAAACTTTTTAGCCCTTGAAATTCAACAACGTGTTACTTCAATCGTACTTTCTCAAAAACCTGTTTTCGCAGTTTCACATCGAAACCCCCCCCCCCTGACGACGCAAGCGCTACTCCGAACTCATTCGCACGAGTTAGAACCATCAACTCGAGCTTTGCCTCATGTTTTGCCTCAAGTTTGAACGCGTCGATTGCGACTATCCTTCTTGCAATTCTCGCTACTTGTGTTATGTTTCATGGATTCCATGATCCTTATCCTACTCTACCCTGCACATATCTCCGTGTGGACGAATTACTTCCTACGAATGTTACTCGTTGGAGCAATGAGCCAAGGATACCCCGGGGGTAACGGGTATCGCAAGCACTGTTCTTCGAACTCGATACGATCAACACCTAGTTACGACGCTCGAATGTATTCCATCCTGTCAAAATTCGACACTTGTTTCTTTCGACGATGCCCGAACCTATCCCGAAAACCAGTGGGAATCAGGACGACTCCTACGCACTACCCTGGTACTTCTACGATGCAAAACCGCCTTGCGCTAAGTTTTCAATGCACGACTTTTAACGTCGCAACGCCCGCATTTCTCGACCGTATACGCAACCCCTCATGATTTTGACTCAAAAGAGTATCACCTGACATTAGGGAGATGCTCAAAAATCCGCAACTCCAGCAAGTGGAAGATAATCTATGAGGTACTTCTATCTTATTTTATCCTGTCCAAGACATTGATGTAATGTCTGCTGAAAACGACACGCGACCAAAGAAACTGACAAGTTCTCGAACTGACAGCCATCTACTAGGAAGAAGAAGATACTAGGCACGAGATGCCAACTTCTCTTATATCTGATCGTAACCTACGTTTTGCGTCCGATTCGTCGCAAGGTTATGTACAAAAACTTTTGGATCACTATTAGGCTTGAGCACCGCTTATCGCCCGCAAACTGATGGTCAGGCCAAACGCACCATCCAAACACTCAAGGGTATGCTGAGAACATGTGTTATCGACCTTGGATACAAGTGACACTTCCCTTTTGTAGAATTCTCTTCCAACAACTTCTACCACACTAGCATTCAGACATCACCATCTGAGGTATTACACGAACGCAGATGCCGGTCACCTCTGTGTTGGGCGGAAGCCAATTACCGGCCCAGAACTTTCACTTGACACAACGGGTAGGATTGCCCAGAACAGACAACGCATGGCGGCAGCTCCAGACCGTCAGAAAGGCTACACAGATAAGCGTAGGAAACCTCTAGAATTCCTAGTCGGAGACTGGGTTCTACTTAAAGTTTCACCATGGAAGGGTGTGGTACGTTTTGGCTAACGGGACGACCTTAATCCGTGATATGTTGGACCGTTCGAAATTACCGAAAGGATCGGTAAGGTAGCTTCGCAGACTAAACCTGCGTGAAGAGCTGAATGCGGTACACGTCTTTCACGTGCCTAATATAAAGAAGTGTCTGTCAGATGAAATGTTCGTTGTTCCTTTTTAGGAACTCGTGATCAGCAACAAACTATGCTTCGTTGAGAAACCAGTTGAGATCGAGGATCAAGAAATCAAAACCCTCGAGCGTAGTGTAACCAACTGACCGAGTTCGTTGGAACTCACGCCGTGGCCCGGAGTTTACCTGGGAATGGGAAAACCAGATGATGCGCATGTATCCCCAGTTGTTTTCAAACGTTACTTCCAGCACTGAGGCTACAACTGAATTTCGGAAAGAAAATTCAAACCAACAGGGGATGATGTGACGCCCCACGCAAACATTTTAACACTAGCTTGTCAGTGACTGCGCGCTAAAAATTTCGGGACGGAATTTCTTAAACTTGGGGATAATGTGACAATTCGGGTTCCTATACGTTTCTTGGATACCATAATTAATTTTGTGAAACTCTATACTAAGTGAAATACGTACAAACCCTGTGAATCTAATGCGATGCGATTTTACGTGCTATGTGATTGTATGTGCTCTGTGGCTTACATGTTCGTTCTGTGGACTTTCTTGAAACTGCTTGTATTTACGTATGGTAATGGTGTCTATGTATACATATAGAGCGTATCGTATGACTTTTGCTTAAGTTTCGAGGACGAAATTCCTGTAACATGGGGAGAATGTGACAACTCGAACCCTTGATCCTAATCGTCGTGAGACGAGCTTGTTATTATTATTATTATTATTATTATTATTATTATTATTATTATTATTATTATTATTATTATTATTATTATTATTATTATTATTATTATTTGTTATTATTATTATTATTATTATCATCATCATTCTTACTAGTATTAACATGTAATTACAAAATAGCAACGCATGCAATTAGAAATATAAGTACATATCACGGATATATTTTAGAATATCCGGGCCAGTATAATTAAATGAGACGCGCAATCGGGTTCATGCACTTGGGCCTGGCCCAGCCCCACTCCCTAAACCCAAACCCTACCTATTTATACACACTTAATCCTTTCCCCCTTCATTTCTCAAAAACACAAATCCCTAAAGTTCACCTAAAGCAGCCGACAAATACTCCCCGTCTCCTCCCTTTAACTCTGGCGGCCGGAGCTGTTCTCCGGCGACTCCACCGATGCCATTTTCCGGCCAGCTACACCTGATTTCCTCATAAAATCTTCTCCATTCCTTCTTTGTCCCTGTAACACACACACACCCTTTTTAATCTGTATATCTAGAGATAAAGCGAGTGAAAGAGAGAGAGAGAGAGAAAGTCGGAGGTGAGAGAGAGAGAGAGTGTCGCGAGTGCAGTGTCGGTGTGAAGAACCAACGTTAAGACGACGGCAGTACAGGGGCCATTGGCGGCCGCCGCAGCCGATGGTGGAGGAGGTGGTTTCGTGGGATTGAATAGAGGTGATGTGCGGCGCACAAATGCTACCCTCTTCATCCTCCTGATGTCTTTAGCCACCGGAATTCGAAACACAACTCCAACAGCGTTTCTGTTCAGATCTTCATACTCCGGTAAGGTTTCGAATCCGATCCGGTAAGATTGTAAGTGTCCGATGTTGCTTGCTCGCTTTAATCGTCATAATTTTCTGATCTTAAACCCCGTCTCGCATTCAGTAGTGATTTTCATAGAGTTGGCAGTCGTTTGGGTTAAACCCGGGGTCGTAGTCATTGGAAATATAGGAAGCAGTCGGGATGTCGGGTGGCGGGTGTCCACAGCCGGCAACGGAGACAACGGCGGCAGCTGATGGTCTGTTCAACCCACGCAATGTTTGGTCAGTAATGTGTTATCTCTAGATGTTCTTCTTTATTAGGATCTTAGTTGAACCATCTATGTGTGTTAACTGTTTGATTTGAAAGTGAGTTTTAGAACAGTTCATGAGTATTGATGTAGAGTAAATAATGCTTAAGAAAAGGAAGATGTGATTTATAAGAATTCCTATAAACTGCCATAGTTTTACTTGGGAAATTTAATGTCAAGTTGTGTTGTATAATAATAGATTCGATAATATGGAGGCTGAATGAATGATGACAAATTAATTGATGAAACTGATTACATGAGAATGGTTGGTGAAACAGTGATTTAACATTATGGAACCAATGAGTCCACATGGCATAGTTGGGTGATTTTGACTAAGATGATATGTGATTTAATAGAATTATTGATGAAACTAATGGTATAGTGATTAGATAGAAGTATTATTAGTAATAATGAATGACCCAAGTATGATTGGTGAAAAATGATTAGACATGATGACAAGAATCAGATGATAACTGTTTAGAGAATATGATGTTGTTGGTCTGTATGTTCTTTTCATGATGAATTGTTTATGAAAATATTTGAAATGTGTAGATTTGATCTGTTTTGGTAAGTGTACGGTAGAATAAACATGTTAAAGAAATGTGATTGGATCGTACAAATGGATAAGGTTATAGAAAGATCCCACAGTGTTTGTGAGTCGAGACCAGTGGATCCATCAGTGGTTTCGACCCAGCAGCTGTTTCATTTGAGATTGCGACTCGAGACTAGGGCATGCATATCAAGGACTCGAGACCAGCTAGGTTGCGACTCGAGATCTCCTGATCTCGACTCGAGACCTGACTCGAGACCCCGAGTTTCCGACTCATGTATGCACAACTCGAAACCATCTAGTTTTGATTCCGGAACTCGTGGTTGCGACTCGAGACCTCTTGTTCTCGAGTCGAGACCATCCGGTTTCGACTGGACCACTCTGCTAAGTTATTGGGCCGCACAAACTGATGTGTTGGACTATGTGCTAATGTTAATGTTTAGCTGTTATTGCTTAACTATTTATATGCTAGGATAGGCCCAATAACGTATATGTTAGTATGACTTACGTGCTATGTGTTAGATACGGGTAGTTGTTCGTGATGTTACTTGCATACGGATCTAATAAATATTTTTTAAACCATAATAGGGTATGGTTGACCAACATAACAAGTAAATTGACTACCGAGCAAAGCAAAGGTGAGTTCACTACTTTTTACTTAAAGCATGTGTTCCCGGTGGTTGGGAAACGGAATGAAACGACTTTTACTGGTTTGGGAATCGCTTACTATCTCCTTGTGCGGGATACGGTATTTCTATCTCCTTGTGTGGGATATGGGTAATAACACTATCCCCTGTGAGGGATACAAACCTACTTTTCTCCCCTTATGCGGCACCCTTAGTAAATTACTATTTATACTCGATGCAACAAGCAAAACTAAACGAAACTCTATCACTCAAGTCCTCACTACTTAATACCGATTAATCGTCGGGGCCTGGCGAACGGGTTATTAGTTGATAGCGTTATTTAGGTCTCACCAGCCTCACACCGTGCCCGCGTATGGGATGGGGCGTGAACTAATAGACTCTGGCAAACCGTCAATGATGATAGAACATTGACAAACGGGGCACTCTACGGAAACGTACGGTCGCATAGTATTCGGTATTGTAAACAGTTTAGTAGCTTACTTATGAGGTAGTTCCCCATGGCATGTATAAATGAGTAAATTAATTGTTGAAACAAGTTTTTGGAATTAAAACTGGAAAACTGTAACACGTGAACTCTCCAACGTTATGTTGACACTCTACTGCATGCTTTGCAGGTTGCTCGATACAACTCTGGACGGACGTTGCAATCGGATGGAGTGCGTGGTGCGTAAGTATCATGATAACAAACTTGTGGTTTTCAATTACGATATGTACTTCTCTCCTTTCCGCTGCAAACTTAAACTATGTTTTAAAAAAATTAAATTGGCCGCTAATTATACCATTATTTGTAATAATAACTAAACGGTTAAAAATAATTAGTGGCTGGATCCTGGTCAGTCACACGCCTCGTGGTAGTATTCCGCGTGTGGATTCGAGGGTGTGACAAAAAAAGGCTAAAGGTTCACAATGGTGTAAAACTAAAATGGGATATACCGGGCTAGGATTCGAGTTACAGGAACAAGGGCCAAACCCGCCACCCAAGAATGAAATCGTCGAGCGAAAACACTTGACAACCTCCTGGAAGCAGCCTTTCATGCCACCAGACCTTTCTCCATCAATTAGGAATCTGATGCCGTCACTAAACACATTCCTTAAATTGTAGCCAGTTTTTGAGTATTTATTTTTGGGTATCTAATCCGCATATATATCAAAATTGCTCATGATTTTCTTGACTGTATATCTCTTAAATGTAAACATATACACATGTGATTAACTTACGAAGATTATTCAATGCCGAGAACCTCGATCAGAGAGTAAAAAAGGTGTAAGGTTCACAATGGTGTAAAACTAAAATGGGTTATACCAAGCTAGGATTTGAGTTACAGGAACACGGGCTAAACCAACCACCCAAGAATGGAATCGTCAAGCGAAAACACTTGATGACCTCATGGAAGCAGCTTTTCTTGCCACAAGACCTTTCTCCATCAATTAGGAATCTGATGCCGTCACTAAACACATTTCTTAAATTGTAGCCATTTTTTGAGTGTTTATTTTTTTGGTGTCTAATTCGCATATATATCACAATTGCTCATGATTTTCTTGGTTGTATATCTGTAGGATCGTTTTCATGACCAAATGAGTCGATCAGAGACAATACGCAACTGTTTGAGAGACAGAAACAAACAAACTGTCTAAAATCAGTGTAGAAATGAGTAGAAACATAGTATATCACTTAAAACAAGCTTCTCATTGATAATTGACTTGAATACATGGTGAAAATTGGGCAGCACTTCGTTACACTTCACCTAATTTCGTATCAAATGAGAAGCTAGACACCCCTATTTATAGACAGGTAATTTCGCAAGGAATTACACATGCCAGTTCAAGCGAAATTACCTTATGTAATTTCGTGCGAAATTACATACTACTATTTCATGCGAAATTACATTAAACAAACATAAAACTTACATATTTGACACTTTTGACCCCTATACATCATGACCTAGACTTAAGACGTAGGCTATAGACATTGTGCACCAACAAACTCCCCCTTGGATATTGCCGAAGTCTTCAGTCTGGTCTTCAGCGCTTTCATCACAGCGACTTGAATTTCTCTTCCCTTTGCTTAGGCTTTCGCAGCAACATCTTCCTAAGCTTCTCATTCTCCTCAACTCTTTTCTTTTCCTCTGCAGCCATTCTTTGATTAATAGTATGTCTTAACATGTTATCTCTTTCTTCACGAGCCTTTCTTCTCTTCTCAGCTTTCAACGCTTCCTCTTTCTCAATCTCTCGCCACTTAGACGTCCATTTACTGTCAGCATTGATACCTTTTTGAAAGCAGATAGCAACAACTTTCTAAAATTGCATGGCTTGATCTTTATCTTCAGCTTTAAACCCGATCTTGTTTACAAACAAACATTCTATATCCTTTGTTGAGCAGTTCACCAACCATAAAGGATCATACACAAAGATGTGTCTGATTTCATTTTCAGCTCTGTAGGTAATCACAGCTTCAGTCGACAAACAGCTGTATACGCAGTACAAGAACCTCTTATGAAAGTCTTGCTCCATCTTTGGTACTAGAATGTTCTTTGTAACTCTCGGCTTCTTCACATGCAAGATCGTTTCTTCAAATCTAGTCACTGGATCTACCCTCCTCACTTTCTTTGGATAGTGAGGCTTCTAGTGTTTGAACCCTCTAACGGCTTCAAATTTCATTAAACCCCAGATGGGTACATCATGCTTTTGTACTGGATAATCCAATGTTCTCACTTTCGACAATTCCTCAACATCCCACCAAGGTAAGGACATAATATCCTGAATGTACTCAAAGTATTGGACACCAAATTCTCTTCGAATAGCATGCACATTCACTCGAGGCAGAAATCCCCAACTGATGATATCCCCCAGTGACAGATCTCTATCTCTTTTATAATACTTCAATGGCCGCTTAAACTTTCGTTCATTACACTTTTTTTAATAAAATAAACGCAATTTCATTCCAATCATCAGGGCAAATTACATAAGGGCAAATTACACTTTCGAAACCATTTCTTCCTTTCTTCCTTCTGAGCATCTTTCACTGTACCATCGAAGTTTTTATCTTTCAGACATTCAGAAACTTTTCTTCTCAACTCATCAACGTTCTCTTGACTGAAAAATTCAACCAGAGTTGGAAAGTTTGTAGTGTCTTCATTCACACTTTCTTCATCAGTACAATCCTCAACCTCAACCCTATCATAGTTATCGGCTTCATCAACATACTTGTACTCATATTCAGGCTGTTGGCTGATATCAAACGCATTCAATTCATCTTCAAAGTCAAACATGAAGTTAGGATCATCAATCCTTGTCAACTCTATAATCTCAGCCATTGTGTATGTATGCCTGATTTCTCCTTCCTCTACCTCAGGCTCTAGACGTAGAATCAACTTTTCAACTTTATCAACATTTTGATCATCCACGTGCTCCCCCTCACCTTCTGCACTTTCAGGCGCTTCATTTGCATCATCGTGAAGAAAATCATCAACATTTTGTTCATTCGATGCTTCAGTAACTTTAACACCGGTACCACCTTGACCATCGTCATTATCATCATCATCACTATGACTACTTGCAGATAATACATCATCTGCATCATCAACTTTATCTTCATCATCCTCTTCGTCATCATCCTCTTCAACATCTTCCCCATCATTAATAACATCATCTATCAACACATCTTCCTCAAAAATACCAGACACTGCAGATATTGGACGAGGATTCTGAATAGGTGATTCAGAAACAGAAGATGGAACAATTGATCTTTCAACAATTTTACTAACACCTTCAACACCCTTGCCTTTAAACTTCATTTCAGCATCAATTTCAGCTTGACGTTTAGCTCTTACCTCTTCAACTTCAACCTCTTCGAATCTCTGCTCAACAACTTTCCAAGCATGTTTTCTAACACTTTATTCATCATTTATATCTCGTGTTCTTTCATTGCCTTTGCAGCTTCCAACTCTTTGTTCTTTAACTCGAAGTATTTGTTCTGTTCATCTCTGCGTGCTTTCTCTTCTTCTAATTCAGCAACTTTTACTTTAAGAATATCAATCTCAGTCTGATCAGCCTCAACTTTTTTTAACAATGATGAATTTTCAGCTTCCACAGACTTAACACGCTTTTCCAGTTTCTTCTCACGATCAACCAACCTTTTGTTTTCAACCAGAACATCTTCAACTTTCTTTTCCAATCTCCTTACTTGCGCATTATTTGCAAAATCGAAATCTCCAATATCATCAAGACCAATATTCACATTCATAGGGATATTTAGAAAATTTCTGAATTCAGAAGATCCAGGAGTTGTTTGGACAGGTGGTTGTGTGGATGGTGGTGTTTGGAAAATTTGTTGTGAAGTAAGGACAGGTTGTTCTTGGATAGGTGTTTGGTGTGGCGGTGATACATGTAGTGGTGAAAAATGTGGTGGAGGTGATGGTGGTGGTGTAGGTTGTTTTGGTGGTAATTTATGTGGTGATTGAGGTGGTGATGGTTCTGGTGGTGGTGATGGTGGTTGGCTAGATTTTGTTTTTGGTTTTGGTTTTGATGTGCGTTTTGGCAATCTCACAATCAACTTTCTCCTCGCTGCTTGTGGAGACATCACTTGCTTTCTTGCACTAGCTTTCTTTCTTCCACCAGATGATGGAGGTGTTTGAGATTCTATCACATGTTCAGGAGATGGTTTGTACAATTCATCATCCTTATCTTCTCTCCTCTTTCTCTTGAGCTGCTTTTCTTTTTCAATCTCAACTTTCATTCTCTTTGCACGTTCTGTTTCATCAATTTCTTCTTCAGATGAACTTGATGAACTATCGTCACCATCATTGTCACCTTCATCACCAGCTGACTTTTCTTTTCCAGGATTATGTTTAGTAAGAGATTTCAACAACTTTGCAGAATCAGGAGATAAACGAACATCTCCTTCAACATTAACTTCAGCTTCAGCTTCAATTTCACCTTCAGCTTTAACTTCATCTTCCTCCTCTGATTCATCAACAAGCAAAGTCTCAACACTTTTCTATCGATGTTTCTTTGGTTGAGAAGTTGAACCCTCCTCTGCTTGAACTTTTGGAGTTGCTTTCCTACTTCTCTTCTTTTTCTCTTCTTTCAAGAACCACTCGTTTCTAGATTCTTTGAAATCTTTAAGTACTTTTAACTCATTAGCATAACTATTTTCTTTCATTTCTTTTCCATTCCTCCAGTTTTGATGATTGATTGGATCTGGATCTTGATAATTCTTGTCTTTGATAAAACCAAAGAATTCAACTTTTGATGATGGCTTTGGATGGTTTGGATGATATCTGGCCAATTGCTTCAAAGACTCATTATCCATGTGGTACAATACCAACAAATCATTCTTTTCATCTCTCTCCAAATCAGGATACGCATGGTCTAACATCATCTACACAAATCTGGGATAAACCCAAGTCTTGCTCTTTGAAGTGATGTTTTCTACCATGTAATGAAATACAATCTTTGAAAAGTTATACTTCTTGTTTAACACGAGAGTTGTCACCATGTTCATTTGATAGTCTCTCATCACATCGTAACCTCCCTTCCTGTGACTGAGAGCATGCAGAACTGAATGGATAAGAAACTTGTAAAGCCTTGGAAAACACGCTTTCAAGTAGTTGGCTTTGTTTAGTGGACCATTGTAACCCAACCGTAACATGCATCCTTTTACCATCCTCTCTGGGAACTTGGTATGAGAATTCTCATCATCCGGAAAGTTTATCACCTCTCGTACAAGTTGCTCTGTGATAATTATTGGTTTATCTTGGCCGTTTAAGCTCACAAACGAATTTATTGTCTTGTTTTCCTCGTCATATGTTGCCTTCTCCCAAAAATGCTCAATATGTGATCGGAATACCAAATGTTGATTCGTCAGTGCTTTCTGAATCGGTAACCTTCCCATAAACTCTAGAATTCCTGTGAATCCAACCATCTTTGGTATCTCCTTATCGTTAACACAACAAATGTTTAGTAGTGGATCAAATAGCACATTCGACGCCTGAAAGATACAACATAAAATCAATTCCAACACTTTGAAAATTTTTCAAATCAAAACTCATTCAAACGAAATCACACTCCAAACGAAATTACATATTGAAGCGAAATCAAATTTTGAAACGAAATTACACTTTATGCTGAATGATTGGTTCAAACGAAATCATATCTACAAACGGAATACCATTTTCAAACGAAATCACATTTCAAACTGAACAACATTTTGATGCGAAATTACCTCTTGAAATGAAATCACCGTTTGAAACGGAATACTTATTTCGTTTGAAATCCACTTTTAATTTCGTTTGAAATTGGCAAGTCAAGAACAATGATTTTTCATAAACTGATGATCAAATTGATGATCTGGGTTTGTTTTATGATGAATTCCGAGCACACTAGTATGTTTTAATCACATTTTAGACCATCAAATAATCCTAGATCTAAGTTCAAAATCTCAGATCCACCGACTTCATACGAAAACATGTGATTCAGTTCAAATTGACACCCTAAACAAGATTTATAACATAATCCGAGTTCAAGGGTATGTTAATCAGTCATTAAACATCACAAATAAACCCTAGATCTATGATTTTGGTCCTGCTCATCACAGTTCAAATGAACTCAGTTAATATCTGGGTCAAATCTACAAAATTTCTCACCTTTCCCATGATAATAGTTGAGTAAACCAACTATAATCAAGATTACAAACAACAATCGGACAAAATAACGGCTAGAAATCGATGTTTTTGTGTTTTCTTTCGAAATCGCCTTGACAGGCCCTTTGAAGCGAAATAACAGAAATGAGCTATTCAAGCGAAATACCTCATCTATTTATAGACGAGGTAATTTCGTGCGAAATTGGCACTGGACAGGTTCAAGCGAAATCATGTTTTCTAGTGGAATTACATTTTCAAGCGGAATTACTATTTCGTGCGAAATAGTAATTTCGTTTGAAATTGCATTTTTTAGCATTTTTCAAACTTTTTCAATTTTTTAGCTTTTCGAGATTTTACCGTCACACCCAGTTAACCAAGTCCAAGCTAATGACCTTGGTTAACTGTTTAGCTTGCCAGGTCCAAGTTAATGGCCTTGGCTGATCAGTTTATGAAGATGTTGATTTTCTAAAACCATTTTAAGTTCAAGTTAACGAACTTTTGAACTTTCAAACAATTACCAATCACTTTTTCTCATACTTCTGCTTATCCATCCCTCATGATCCAGATTTGTTCAGCACATAAGACTTTGATCATCTGTTCCCCAACGTCAGTTGTCTAAAATAAGATGAAATGCAAATCTTTTTGGATTTTTGAATATGATAAGTAGTAAACTGTACACACAATATTTTTGTGAGCGTGTTAGGGGATCATATCAGCTTCCGACAAGATACGAGTACCGTTAAGCTTTTAATTCATACACAGTATTAAACAATTTGCTTTGATTGTCGATATATTGATCCTCTTAAATTTTCACACAATTTTCTATCTATTCGGGATACGGATTTAGTGTTTTAAGGTATTGACTTTTACGCGTGTACCACCTCAGAATATACTCCCATATCCAGATCACTATATTTAGTCTTACAGGTGAATGTACACTAATGATATCTGTAATTGGGTGAATGCGAGACCGTGAGAGCTCAGGCTAGAACTTCCGTTCGTACAGAGAGATGACAGCTCGACTTTTGGTGGGTTCCCCTTGGGAATCTTTTCTTTACAACGGCACATGATTAGCATTTTGCAATGTTTCATCATTTTTTATGCTGAGGGAAGGCTTTACGAATAAAGTTGTGCAAAGTATTATACGAGGACTAGGCTATTGCTTCAACAAAATCAGAAGTCCTGGTATAATACCCCATATATCATCACGTACAAAGACCTAGTATGTCAGAAATAGGACCTTTCAAACAAGATTTCAGGGGTTACCTATATATCCTGGAGATGTTCCCCATGTAAAAGCAAGTTGTTATTTTTGTTTATATCCCAAACAAATCTACTATCATTTCCCCTTTTTGCTCAACACATTTTAACATTACAATTCTTTAGCGTACTGTATCTGTCTAGCTGATGTACTATCATTTCCCCTTTTTACACAAACTCTTTTTCAGTTTTTCAATGTTTTTGGATTTTTTTTTAGATTTTCTAATGTTTTTTGATTTTGAAATTTTATCATGTTTTTGTATTTTTCTGCAAGCTTTCTCCCCCTAAAAATAAAGACATATTTTTGTGTTTTTGTTTTTATCAAATGCAGAAAATAAACTGTACAAAAATTTTGACAACACAACGTGGATCACATCAGATCGCCGTCCTCCTCGGCTTCACATTCAACAACCCTCCCAGAAAGCAAATTTTTTAACCCATTTAATTTCAAAAGATAGTTAAATCTCTTTTTGTCAAACGGTTTAGTGTAAACATCAGCCCTCTGTTCATCGGTGTGTATATGTTCTATCCGAATCAATTTCTTCTCGTGACAATCACGAATGAAATGATGTCGGATTTCTATATGCTTTGTTTTAGAATGGTGAACCGAGTTTTTCGTTATGTTAATCGCTGCTTCATTGTCCACAAATATAGGCGTGTCCAAGAACTGCAAACCAAAGTCTCGCATCTGCTGTTGGATCCAAAGGATCTGAGAGCAACAGCTCGAGGCCGAAACGTATTCTGCCTCGCAAGTAGAGTGCGCTACTGAGGTTTGTTTCTTGCACTGCCAAGTGACTAGTCGAGTTCCGAAGAACTGACAGCCTGCAGTGGTGGATTTAGCATTTTGCTTGCAGCTACCAAAGTCTGAATCAGCATAACCTGTGAGTGAGAAGTCACCCGATCTAGGATACCACAAGCCGGTGCTTGGGGAGCCTTTCAAATACCGTAAAATGCATTTCATGATTGTCAGGTGTGACTGTCTGGGGCTAGACTGATAACGGGCGCATAAACACGTCGGATACATGATGTCCGGCCGGGAAGCAGTAAGATACATCAAAGATCCAATTATCGACCGGTAATAAGTCTCTTCCACTTTTTCTCCACTCTCATCTGGACAGATTCCGTGATTCTGAGCTAGAGGGGTTGATGTTAGAGTAGATTCAGACATGTTAAACTTCTCTAGAACATCGTTCACATATTTGGTTTGATGAATGAAGATTCCTTCGGGCATTTGATCCACTTGCAACCCTAGGAAGAACTTCATCTCCCCCATCGAGCTCATCTCAAACTTTCTTTTCATCACCTTCTCAAAATCCTTACACAAATCATGATTTGTTGATCCAAAAATTATATCATCGACGTAAATCTGCACGATCAATAGATGCCCTGCAACCTCTTTGGTAAACAACGTACTATCAACTGTCCCTCTGGTGAACCCGTTGGCCAGCAGATATTGGGAAAGCGTCTCGTACCAGACTCTCGGGGCTTGGTGCAATCCCTAAAGCGCTTTATCCAGAAGATAGACTTTGTTTTTGTGTACTGGATCTGTGAACCCCGGCGGTTGTCCAGCATACACTTCTTCCTTGATTTTTCCATATAGGAATGCAGACTTGACATCTAGTTGGTATACTTTGAATCCTTTCCAGGACGCGAATGCCAGGAAGATTCTTATCGCCTCGAGTCTAGCAACAGGCGCGTACACTTCGGTGAAGTCAATGCCTTCTTGCTGACTGAATCCCTGTACTACCAATCGTGCTTTATTCCTTACAATCACTCCTCTATCATCCTTTTTACATTTAAAGACCCACTTTGTCTTTATCAGCTTCTGATTTTCTGGAAGATCTACCAATCTCCATACTCCCAACTTCTCAAACTGCTGCAGCTCTTCCTGCATAGCGTTCACCCAGCTTTCTTCCGTTAAAGCCTCTTTATATGTTCGAGGTTCAACCTGCGAGATGAAACACTTTAGTGAAAAATCAACTTGTAAAGGAGCAACAGATGTATAAAAACAATTAAGAGCTCTGTTGATCTGATCCCGCGTTTTTACTCCGCTTTGAAGATCACCAATTATCTGCTCTGAAGGATGATAAGACAGAGTTCTTGGCATAACATTGTTAGGCACATTCACTTCTGATTGCAAGTTCGTGATATCTTGATCACCGGTGTGATCCTCAGCTTCTGTCGTTGCAACATCTGGTTCCTCGTCAAAAGTCGGACCGGGTTCCGATTCTGAGCCGTCAGATTTATCAAATGTTGGAGCTGGTTCTTCTGGGTCTTCGTGTGTCGTTCCATTTGGACCAGCCTCGTGATCATTAGTACCCACGTCGGGTTGAGAAACTACCAACGGTCTTGGCACCTGATCTTGTGAACTAGATTGTTGCTGTTGGTATAACAGTACGAGTTCCTCGATACTTGGCTCAGTCGGAAGTTGGAAAGACTCCCAGAGTTTGTCATACTCGAAAAGCAATCTTTGTCCGGGAAGTTGTGGAGGAGGTGTAAACCTCTGACAATCGACATGCTGAACTTGAATTACCTTCCCCAGGCACAGAACGAACACCCTATTCAGCAGGCTCGCATAACCTACAAAGAAACCCTCATTAGATTTTGCACCAAATTTGCCATCTGGATCTATAAAAGTACATGGAGATCCAAACGGTTCTAAAAACTTCAAATTCGGCTTATAACGATGAAGAAGTTCAAAACAGGTTTTCTTGTATTTTTTCACTGTGAGGACTCGATTCAGTGTATAGCACGCTGCTGCAACTGCTTCACTCCAGAAAAATATTGGCAACTTGGAATCGACGAGCATTGTTCGAGCTGTTTCAATCAAGGTGCGATTCTTTCGTTCAGCTACACCATTTTGCTGTGGAGTGTATGGTGCACTAAATTCATGAACAATTCCTTTCTCATTACAAAACTCGAGCATGCGATTATTCTTGAACTCCGTTCCATTATCGCTTCGTATTCTCCTGATCGGCAATTTATACAGCGTTTCCATCTTCTTGAATAAGATCATCAGTGAATCAAATGTTTGATCTTTCCTCTCCAGACACATTACCCAAGAAAATCTAGTGAAATTGTCAGTGACCACCAGACAGTACAAGTCTCCACTGATACTTTTCACATTAACCGGCCCAAAGAGATCCATGTGGAGTCTCTCGAGCGGTACTCTGATTGAATTCAGCAACTTCTGTGGGTGTGTCTTCCTTGTCTGCTTTCCCTTCTTGCACTATACATAATCATCATTCAAATGAAAGTTTTTCAAATTTACACCTTCGACTAAATCATTGTGTACAAGAAAGTTCATTTTCCTAACATGAATGTGACCGATCTTTCGATGCCACATTTTTGTTTCCTTTTCTGTTGCCTTTGTTTTTGTCACAAAACATTGTTTTTTATGATCAGTTGTTGTTGCGACGCTCAAATCGAGTACATACAAGTTGTTTTCTCATGGAGCTCGCATCAACACCATGTCCTCAGGAATTTTAAAACCAGGTTTTATGATTAAAAATTCATTTTTAGTAAAGTGTACTGTAAAAGACTTGTCACAAATCTGTGAAATACTCAACAGATTGTTTTCAAGTTCGATGATATAGTTCACTTTGTCAAACGTAACCACTCCATTTGTTAGAGTTCCTTCACCAACTATTCTGCCACCCTGATTCCCAGCAAATCCAACATATCCTCCATTAATAGATTTGACGTCATAGAGCAAAGCCAACATTCCTGTCATATGCCTTGAAGCTCCGCTGTCCATGATCCACTTCGAGATTATTGACCTCGGAAGCCCCTGCATACATCACAGAAAAATTCATTCAAACAATGAAGCCCATGATTTCTTTACCTTTGGAACACTGCCAAACACAAGATCGCATGACACATCAACTTTCAGAATGTTAAAGATGACATTTGGAACATCAGTTTTGACTTTTGGTTTTACATCTTACTTCTTAATTGGTGGAAATTCCTCAAGTAATTTATCAAATTCAAATTCCAGTTTATCAACATCATTTTCAAAAACTTTTGGTTCAGATTTTAGCTCACTTTCCATCTTCTTAACCTCAACTGACTGTTTTGGTTTTGCAACCCATGATTGATTTTCAAAAATTTTCGTCTTTGGATAAACCTTTGAAGTCTTTCGAGTCTTCGAAGATTAGCCAATCTCAAAGATTGATTTCGGCTTTTCTTCGGACTTCAACGATTCACCTCTTTTCAAAATTCGAACGGGGGAAACCATAGGTTTTTTACCCTTAACATCAGTTTGAATTTTAGGTTTGGATTTTTGCAAAACTGGTTTCTCAAACTTTTTCACACACTGCTTAGCCATATGACCAATCTCATTGCAGCGGTAACAAATTCTTTTGTCATATTCGACAAAACTTGATTTGTAGGTCTCTTCTCTCAACTTTTTCGCTGCATTGAAATCATCAACGGCTTTTTGACTGAAAATATACTCCTTTTCATCAACCGTGTTCTTTCCAGCAACAAAAACATCACTCATCTTTTCTTTTGGCTTGACATTCTTCTTAGCCATGTTCTTTTCAAAACCAACACCTTTATTTTTGAAATTGTTTCCATTTCTTTTGGTAGACCCATTTTTACCCACCCAATCCTTTTTCCCAGGGTTGTTAAGTTGTTGTTTCACAAAAGACTTTTTAGGTTTTGAAAGAAACTCGTTGTTGTTAACCTCAGAAATGTCAATCTCAACAAGCTTAAACACTTTTTCAACATTTTGCATGTTCGCGTTCTGGATTGGATACTCAAAATCAGAATAGAGTTTGTCAGTTCCGATCATTGTGTAAACCACAATGATCGAATCATCATTCACAACCTTTTCTGATTTTGGTATAAATTTATCCAAGAAGTTACCATCTTCTTCAAAATCAGAAATGGGGTTTTCAAAATGTGTTTTCACAGTATCAAACTCCTAGTTATCACTTTCTTCATCTAACACTTTGTCAACAACGGTTTTGATCACCTGTGACTCATTATCAGTGTCGGACGGAGAAAATGTAACATCAATATTCTCAGGCAACTCATTCTCAACGGTTCTCTATTTGAGATTTAAAGCAAATTCCACCCCATCTGGATACTTTTTGAGTGTAATGATTCCACATTGGGGGTGGAACACTTTTGAAGACAGGTTTCGCATCAGGTTGTTTTGGAACAATTTGATCAATAACATATGATGAAGCAGTGTAACTCATCATTTTTTTATCAACTCTCTCAGTTTCAATTTTCATTAACTCAAGTTCTTTTTTCAAAGAAGCAGTTGTATCTAGATGTATGTTGATTTCCATCTGTTTATCCATGACAGTAGATTTTAACAACTTTGTGGCTTTATCATTTTCAAAACTTACTTTTTTAATCATTTTGATTGATCGTGCCAAAGTGTCATATGCTTCTTTTATCTCACTGAGATCATATTTTACTTCATCAGTAAATTTCTTCAATTCTTGAAATTTATTGTCTTTTTCGAGACAGTCCATGTAGGGTTTTGAACAATTTTTGCACGGAATTTCATGAATTGAATCAACCTTCTCAGAAACCTTTTCATCTTGGTCAATTTAAATATCAGTTTTACCAAAACCATCTGACTCTGACTCAGACACTTCTCCTGATTTGATCTCCTCAATTTTCGATTTCTCGTCAGACTCCTTTTGAACTGACTTTGTTTTGACAGACACAGTTTCAACTGACTCGGTGTCGACAGACTCCGTTTTGACAGATTCTGTTTCTACCTCTTTCAGCTTTCCCATCAATGCTTTGTCTGCAATCTCCTTTAGTATCTCTTCATTCATTTCTTTGGAGACGTCTATTATCTCTTCAACAGGAGCTTTCTCAACATCGTACTGTGGGCAGAATCCGGTAGTCGGCTCACTAAAGAAACCTGCAAAAGATTCAAACATATTAGGAGGCATTATTGATTTGAAAGAACTAGCAATAACCTCCTGTTCAGATTGATAGTCATAGACTTCTGCAGCTACTTCCTCAAGATCAACCAAACTCTCTTTAGATACGACTTCACTGACAACCTCAGTTTCAACCACATTTTCTGGTTCTTCCACAATTTCTGCCATCATTTCCATACCCTCACTACCAGGGATATACTTATCCCAGCTAAAACCTTCAGCAACCTTCTCATCATCCTGATTCACTAGAAGAGCTTTTTCAGGCTTATTTTCGATCTGAGGTCTTTGAGTGAATGGTTGTTGACTTGTCTTGTGATAAATGGCTTGTCTGTAGTAATCGTTTGTGAATGGATTTTGATGGTTGTTGACCTCTCTGTTAGGACACTCTCTCTTGAAATGTCCCTTCTCTTTACATTTGAAACAGGTGACTTTATACTTATCAAACCCAAGCTTTTGATCCGGTCCCGATAGAGTGTTCTGACCAGTTATTTCCATAAATTGTTGAGCTCTCCTCACCAGACTTGCCATTCCCCATTTGATGTCGATCAACTCCAGCTCCTCTGGATCGATCTGATCATAGTTTTCTTTTGTCATATTGGGGTTCCCAATTCTACCTGTAACCAAACTCTCATAAGATTCAAGCACCGAAGCAAGTAGTCCTATGTGTTGTTTCGCGGATGATTTAGTAAAGTCTTGAGCATTCTTTATATTCACCGCTATGTTGCATAGAATTCCCGGACCTTGACTTTGACTATTTGATCCCGACGAACTTTGGGTATAAGATTGACCTGGTGAGTTCTGAACCCTTGGATTTGGTTCAAAACTTGCAAATGGTGAATTATTGCTGCTTTATGTACCAGGTGAAACTCTGGATGTTGAATCAGCACTGAACGCTGTCTGGATCTTTGGACTTAGATTTGTTGTTGCCGGAGAACTTCCTTTGTCAACTCAAGTTCATGTGCTTCGATCTTCTCAATGAATGAGCTAAGGTTGAATCCGACATACTCCAAATTGTTTTTCAACACCAACAGATAAGTACCCCATTCGTCGTACAGCAATTCATCTGCTAGCTTATCGACCCATTCTTCATCTATTTTGTTTATGCCCAACCTCTTCATCTCAACAACCAGATGGCAATATCTGTCAATCAACTGTTTTGTTGTTTCACCCTTTATACCCGTAAAGATATCAAACTGTTTCTTCATCAAAGCAGTTTTGCTTTTTATCATTGACACGCTTCCAAGAAACTTTACTTTCAGCGAATTCCAGACGGACTGTGAATTGTCCTCATGTTGCAATAACACTAAGATATCCTCTTTAATATCCTGCTGTAGAATACTCATCATCTTCTTTTCTGCCTTGAAATCATCCTGTTCAATTGGAGTCAAACTGCCAATTGATTTCTCAATTCCGGAACTATTCTTTGGAAGAACATATTTTGATTCTATGTTCATCCAGCACTCGAAATGGTTTGCTTGCACCCATGTCTTAAACCTTCCCGACCAACCAGCATACTCGTCAATATTCATCAGCTTCGGCGGTTTTTGCATCGTACCGAGTTCATTCTCCATGTTCACATTTCGTATGACACTAGCTGGGTTTTGTACTGCCGTCATGCCCCCACCGGCAAAAAGTTGTAAAACTCTTGGTTATCCATTTTAAGAAAACAGTTTACGGAAAAAATTTTCAAGTTTTGAAAACAGGTCACTTTCAAGCGAAATTAGGTCAACACATGAAATTAGGCTTTCGTACGAAATCACAAACAACAATGGACTTTCGTGCGAAATCAGACATTCACACGAAATTACTTTTCAAACGAAAACACCCTTTTCAAACGAAATCAAGTGTAATTTCGTGCGAAATCAACACAATATTTATTTCGTGCGAAATTGCCAAACGGAATAAGATTTTCAAACGAAATCAGTAATTTCGTGCAAAATTACCTCAACTTTTCAAACAAAATCCGGGTTCTTCAAACGAAATTAACTGTTTGGCCCATTTTTGTCATTTTTAGCCAGAATTTAGGTCTGATTCTTTCAAGGGTTTGTATGATCGTTTTCACGACCAAATGAGTCGATCAGAGACAATACACAACTGTTTGAGAGACGGAAACAAACAAACAGTCTAAAATTAGTGTAGAAATGAGTAGAAACAGAGTATATCACTTAAAACAAGCTTCTCATTGATAATTGACTTGAATACACGGTGAAAATCGGGCAGCACTTCGTTACACTTCACCTAATTTCGTACCAAATGAGAAGCTAGACACCCCTATTTATAGACATGTAATTTCGCATGGATTACACATGCCAGTTCAAGCGAAATTACCTTATGTAATTTCGTGCGAAATTACATACTACTATTTCATGAGAAATTACATTAAACAAACATAAAACTTACATATTTGACACTT